>NC_139946.1:44051763-44201763 GCF_963454915.1 Gymnoscopelus microlampas | reverse complement strand
GACGCGTTCCCGGTCTCAATGCGTTAATCAGCTCTATACAGGCCCTCCATTCGGATTGGGGGATCACAGCACTTTCTGCCAAAGTCCTCCAGACCGGCTCTCACCAGGCAATCAATATCCTGGGTGTGGGCTCGCATTCAAGGTTCCGTTCAGCAGCACAGCAGCTCAACTTCTGAGACATGCCACGATATCTGTCGCCGATGCTTACGCACGGCCTGCACCGCAAAGTCACCTTGCACAGGTGGTGACTATAGCGACGTCAATCTCTACCTGTTGTGGGGTCTAATGGTCACGTGTACAGTAGGCTACTGCTGCTGCACACGCAAACGCATCATGCATGTGCAAAACGGGAGTGTTCCAGAACATTACACATTCAACCTTCCACCCCCCACCGACACAAACGAGCACACTGTACGACGTGCACATGCACGCAAGTCGCGCGCGCCCACACACATTCTTAATGTAAAGGTCAACTAAAATAGGCTTCTAATCCACTTTGCTTTTGTGAGCACAAGATTTCACTCAAATGCTCTACAAAAGGTTAATATGGCTTTGGATTAGGGACCGAGTTTGGTGAATGATAAATTGATAAAACCGACAATCCTAATTAGTGAGGTTGTCACATAGTGTGGTGTGGTGAGAACTCAAATGCTGGCCAGCGAGACGGGTAGTGATCGAAACCCATGATTGTGTGTTTTAATACAGTGGTTCTCAACCAGTGGTCCTTGAGGGGGTTCCAGGGGGTCCCCAGCAAAAGGCGTTAATACATTTTCGTTGGCGTTAATACATTTTCACCCCCTTTATCCATAATTGTATACGTTGGTTGGCTAATTGTAATTACGTTGGCTATTCTTGGCTATTCAAGTGTTTGAAGAATTTTGTAGAATTCTGCAGTTTTTAACACAAATCTTCTCTTTTGGGGGTCCCTGGCACAAAACATTTTCAGATGGGGGTCCGCGGCCAATGTATATCAATTTAGGGGTCCTTGGCATGAAACATTTTGAAAACCCACTGTTTTAATACAGGTGAACAACGAAAACATCTCAAACATAAACTAACAGGATGAGACACAAGACAAGGACTGACCTGGGAACAAGACTAAACATGAGGGGTGATTTAAAAAATGAGATACAGCTGGGGAAGACATGAATAGAACTATGAAAACTTGAACACGGAACATAATGCATAATACAAGACCTAGACAAGACGGGCAAAGTCTGTGACTCTCCCACTGGGGACGGCCCACTATGTCCATGACGAAGAGGACACGAGAGGAGACAGGCTAAAGAGCAGTGGTGGAAAAAGTACTCAAATGTTTTACTTAAGTAAAAGTATCAATACTGCAATGCAGAGGTACGCCGTTACAAGTAAAAGTCCGGAATTCAAAATGTACTTGCGTAAAAGTAAAAAAAAATATTGGTATCAAAATGTACTTAAAGTACCAAAAGTAAAAGTACTAAAATGTTTGAAAATAGCAGATCTACAAGCTCACAACGCGTCGCGATGCGACGCGTTGTGAGCTTGTAGATCGGCTATTTTCAAATAGCCTAGTTATAAAATAAGGCTAAAGTGGTTAATGTATGTTTTATAATGTAATAATGTATATCTGCAAAGTGACTAACTAAAGTTTTCAAATAATTGTAGTGGAGTAAAAGTACAGACAATTGGAAATACTCCAGTAAAGTAGAAGCACCTCAAATTTGTACTTAAGTGCAGTACTTGAGTAAATGTACTTAGTTACTTTACACCGCTGCTAAAGAGCACTAGAAAATGAGAGTTGACGTACTGTAGACAGAGGGGCAGGCATAGCCTAGGCTCCTGCCCCTGAAATCGCTAGCCTCACATTCAGGGCCTGAACGACCCGATTGGGATAATCCAGTATGAACCAATCGCCAAAGAGTCCCACTTTGGCCACGCCCCCATCTCGGAAACAGCTGCACTGAGAGAGGACTTTTTAGACTGAATAATGGAGTGAAACGAAATGAAAATCGAGGCTGAGTGTCAGGCTAAGGGAAGGCAGGGAAAGGGGTTGAACCCCCCCGGAGCTTTCTTCCACATGCTGACAGGAAATGGATTTGAGATACTGGGACTGAAAAGGTCAGGGAAAGGGGCTGAAACAAGACAAAGGCCAATTGTACAACATGAGGGGGTGATTACGAATGAGATGCAGCTGGGGAAGACATGAACATGGAACTATGAAAACTTGAATATGGAACATAAAACATATAAATACAAGACCTAGACAGTCTGTGACTGTGACAGAGGGTCAGTGTACACATGATACAACTATTTTATTTACATTCCTTGAGAGGATATTATTTGTGTATACAATATGAAGTAATTCAGCCACTATGTCTCTCATTTGGTCATAGGATGAAATGCATCCAGGAATGACATTCCAGCTTCAGGTTTTTTTTATGTGTCCTCATTCACCCGACACTGAATTTGTTGTCTTCTGCTGCAAACCGGAAGGTTCCTTCTGCACCTACTGGAGAGCTGCTTTTGTTGTTGTTGTTCTTATCGTTTCCATACCAGGGGGGTGGAAGTGTGGGGTATATAATGATCTACATTGATCCATTATCCTATAACTGAGAGCAAATGAAAGTCAGAAGAGTGGCTGGGCTAATGTTTATACTGTATATAATATATACAGTTATATACACAGTTATATATAGTATATACACTGTATATACTCTATATACTTTAGTGACCGCATGGAATTCACATGGAGAAATACTTCACTACCCACAATCCTAATGTGTAGTGTTCCAGCGTTGTCTGATTGGTGGAGCTCACGTCACCGTGGAAATGTTACCGCCCCCTGCGAATGTCACATGAGTTTCTGCTATCCTAGATCAGGCTGTAAAAGCTTCCCCTGTTTAGAATGAAGCCAACACAGAAGCCAACTCGCTTGCAGAAAAAAACTTTCATTCCATTAAAGTCAATGGGATTTGACTCCACTTTACACTTGGTTGTAATACCTTTAGTAAACATGTTCAGAAAGACTTTGTTTTCTTTAAGTCGTCTTTCATGCAGCATGATGTGCATTTTTTAAATTATAGTCCCATTAATTGTAAAATAGATGATAAAGCAGGGTATGCTTCAGGAGGCGTGGCTACATTGTGAGTGACAAGACCAGCCTGGTCTTCCACAAGCTGTATTTTCTACTTTATGGTCTCCAGGAACTGCATCTGGATGAGTGCTGCTCCAGCGGTACCTGAGGCTGAACACCTGTAGTCGGTGTCCACAACGGGAGTGTCAACATTATTGTTCCATCCAGGCCTCTCTCCCAAGCCGAGATAATATGGCCTGCCATGTTGCCACTCACTTGGGGCACACCGTTAGAAACAGAATGCATAAATTTAATCATGCCCTGGGTTTTGCCATAATAACGATGCCACCTGTCTTCGTCGGCCACATTTGCTTTCCAGCCCTTTTGCCAGCACAGTTCAGTCAGACTCATTAAATTAAATACAAAGACATTAACTCTGAGTAATAGAGTCACCCCACTGCCAGCGAAAACAAAGTGTTCTGACCTTTGAAAAATCGTGGAATATTTTCCGTGATCACCTGTACTCACGGCGATCGCCGCATTACATGCACTGGGGTCTCGTAGAATCGGGGGTGGGGAGGGTGGGGTGCCATCGGTGTATGAATGTGTGTGTGAATGGGTGAATGTGATGCACAATCTATGTAAAGAACCTTGGATAAAAGCGCTATGTAAATGCACCATTTACAATTTACCATTTACAGCCTTAAGCGCCATTCTCACTGGGTACGATAACTATAAAGATTACTACAACTATCGTTCACCATTGCAATTATTTTATAGTCGGCGTGAACTCCGAGTCCGGATGGCAACCGTGAGGTTCCTAGTTCAATCCCGGGTTACCCCAGAGTTGGTATCGAAGTGTCCTTAAGCAAGACGCTGAACCCCTAATTACTCCCGATGAGCAGGTTGGTGCCTTGCATGGTTTCCTCTGCCATCGGTGAGTGAATGAATGTGCTGTGTGAATGTAATGCACAATCTATGTAAAACGTTTGGATAAAAGCGCTGTATAAATGCACCATTTACTATTTTGCTACTGTACTTCCTGAAAAGTGTACAAACCTGCATGTTTTAAACATCTAGGGTCCATGTACCCAGTCAAGTGCAGCAATTGCTTTAGGCAAATCCTTGAGAAATTAACCCTGAGTCCAATTCTTAAAATGTTTTCTAAATCCTAAATACAGTTTAAAAAAAAAATAGCAGATCTACAAGCTATGAGCTTGTATATCTGCTATTTTTGAATAGCCCAACAAAATCAAAAAATGACACAGATGCGTCCCCAGTCTTAAAGAGTTAAATGAAAAAACATGAATCGAAATGATTATTTTACTCATTCATAACGGCACACGCAAGACGGTAAGGTCTGCACAGAACCCTGTATAAGTTGTGTTTATCTGAAACACGTTGATGGACAGCCAGTGACCGCGCGGTGACGTAAAGCAGTAATGAATTGTCTAATCAAAAAGCCTACACATTGATTGTTATTCAGTGTACACATGCCATCTCCGTGGAGACACTGTGTGGAAGTCTCTGGAAGGCAGTCACAGTCCTGCTGCAGCTAAACCATTCACCATAGATGAAATAAGGCTTGGAAAAAAATGAGTGAAAATCCAAATGGCCTCGAGATAAAAAAAGCTGTGTGCTTGTTGTTCACAGAAACTGTACTGGCCATAGCAACAGGGTCGAGAAAGAAAGGGCATATTAGTGCTGCAGCACCATTATTATCAGCGCTGTTAGCCACAAATGTGGCTGTTGCGATGGGTTATATTTATCGCTAATGAGATAAATAATAATGCTGCTTTTTTTTTGTCCATGGCTTAAGCCCTGGAGTTCTGCATCAGGTCAGAGAAATGAGAATTCTAAGGTGCAACGACAACGAGACACACCAGGCGTTAATGAGGGAGATTCAGCTACTTAATGCGCGCACGCACGCACGCAGACATACATACATACAGACATACAGTATGTCACACTTTTAATACATTTATAATAAATCTGGACATTTGTTCAACCTCATTACATATTTACCCGCTGTACAGCCCATTAATCCATTAACACCGGGTACGCATACTGTGTTATTTTAGATTTTTGTTTTTTGCTATAACCATCATTTTATACTTTGCAGATATATGCAAGCTCGTAGCACGGCACACGAGATTGTAGATCTGCTGTTTTTGAAAACATTTTGTGCAAATCTTTTTTTTTTTTACTTTTTAACTCAAATCTTCTGGAGGTTCCCTGGAACAAAATATTTTTACAAATATTCGCTTTAAAAAATATATATTCAAAGATTTGCACAAATGTTCACGATTCTTTCAAAGAAATAGCAGATCTACAAGCTCGTATCGCGGCACTCGGTGCCGCGCTACAAGCTTGTAGATCTGCTACATTTGAATAGCCAAAAGAAATCTTAAAAATTACACACAGATGCGTTCCCGGTCTAAATGGGTTAAGTATGTGATTGAACACTAATCTAATTTCCCTTTGACTAAAGAGCTTGTCTCACAGTGGGATTCCACGACCAGAATATTGAAGACTTTTAACTGCTAAGACGACATCAATCATTTTCTTACAGCTGTCTGTCACTTCAACATCCCAGCAGGATGCTACTGAACCAATGGGCAAACAGCCCAGATACAAATATGGAAGGACCGTACGAGCTAAATCTTCCCTTGGTTCGTTGTTAACAATAATTACAGTCCAGGAAATTCTAAACCGACGTTCACCGAAAGGGACAGCAGCCATCAAGTGACGGAATTCACTACACTGGATGCTGAGCGAGTAAAGGGGAAAAGGGCTTTCATTAGCTTTGCACATTAAAGGGGGAAAAAAATACCTGGGAATAGAAAGGCCTGGAAATGGAAAAAAAAGATTGCAATCAGACTTTTTAAAGCCCCCTTTGGAGAACCTGTACGGGTCCATGCTATCCCAGAACACCTGTGACCTTATTTTTTTCTGTGCGGGGGGGCTTGCATTTCAGCCAAGCCAGCAAACCGAGAAAAAAAACACAGGGGCCGAGTCTAAGCAATGCACAAGGCTAGGAAAACAGAATTAGCTGACGGTAGACATCCCACCTAACTGTATAGAGAGCGATCCCCTGGACCTCGTATCACACCTCACGTGTGCAGGCACGTACGTGAACGCACGTGCACACGCATGCACAAACTGTTTTCTCCTCCTCTACCCAAGCAACGCCTTCACCTTCAGAAACTGATCTATAGCACATGCATGCAGGGCCGATAGTCATGCATATCATTACCCCCCCCCCGTGTGGAGGTTTTTTATCGGCCCCTAGGTTCTTACTGCCCCCCCCCCCCCCCCCCTTCTCCTCAGGGGGGACAGAAACCCTTCATGGTAAAGGAAGTCCCCTGTGGGTTTTCAGTGTGTGTGTGTGTATGGTGGGAAAAAACGTTCTTTTCAGTGAACGAGCGATTTCGTTCACTTTCACGGCAATGATTCGTTCAAGTGATTCGTTCACGTTCTCTTTCAGTTGCGCTATATTTTCTAGTGTAAAACACCATCGTGGGAGCGTTTTTTTTTTTTTACGTTGCGCGTACAGCCCGACCTCCTCCCGTCCTGTGTACGGGGGGAGGGGGTGGGGGGCATGGGCGTGAACGTAACGTAACTGTTTCAGAAAGTGAACAAGCTCATTCACGTTCACGGCAAAGAACTAGTTCTTTTGAACGAATCGATCATGACCGACACATCACTTGTGTGTGTGTGTGTGTGTGTGTGTGTGTGTGTGTGTGTGTGTGTGTGTGTGTGTGTGTGTGTGTGTGTGTGTGTGTGTGTGTGTGTGTGTGTGTGTGTGTGTGTGTGTGTGTGTGTGTGTGTGTGTGTGTGTGTGTGTTTAGAGGAAGAACATGCATGCATTTTTAACCCATTTAAGACCCGAGGCCGATTCAACAAAATGTCTTCTAAATCCTAACAGTTTTTTGAATGTTGCTATAATATCAGTGGTTCTCACACTTTTTTCATGTCAAGGACCACCCAAAATTATATGTATTTGGCCACGGACCCCCATCTCAAAATATGTCGTTCCAGGGACCCCCCACCAGAAGCAAAGATTTGAGTCACAAATGTTCCCTTTGAAAAATGTATATATTCAAAGATTTGCACAAATTTCCACGATTTTTCAAAAAAATAGCAGATCTAGTGCCGCGCTACGAGGTTTTTTTTTTTTATTAAATCATATAATAGATATATATTCAAAGATTTGCAAAGAAAAAAAAAAATCAAAAAAAAAATAGCAGATCTAATGAGCTTGTAGATCTGCTATTTTTTGAATAGCCCAAAAAAAAACAAAAAACGACACTAATGCGTTGCCGGTCTTAATGGGTTAAAACTCAACCCTGAGCATGATGCTGCTTGTCCTGTTCCATTTCCTGCTGATTAGCCAAGGATGCGAGGGATTATCAGGGTCACGGGGGGGAAAGGGAGAGAAGGATGGAGATGTTTTTTAAAGAAGGGATCCTCTTGAACCTTTCGATTAGGACGTGGAGCGAGGGGACGAGCGTGTTTGAAGGCTTTCGGTCACCGGGCCTGAAGAAGAGAAACCAAGCATCAAGCAGACGAGGCAGAATTCACTATTACAGGATCGATTGATTGAATATTTTATTAGAAATGTATAAAACGGCACGAGTACTGAGTCAAACACTTTGTCTAGAAGGATTACAGTCCTTGCTGTCTCGTTTCCATTGGGGTCCTAGGTATTCAATTCATCAACGTATAAAAATAGCACCAAACATTCAATATCATCACAAATATATAACAATATATAACAATTGCGCACCGAAGTCTGACGTAATTTACACATCCTACCTGGGTCGCGTTTTTTTCCCCCGTTCTGAATTCCCATAGACGTGTTTAATATCGCGTTAAATAAGAACTGTATTCCAAAAATAAACAAATGACCCCGGCGGTTTGACTCTTGGATATGAAGCATCAACTGACGGTGAGAAAACGTGAATGTTACTTCCGCCGAATTAGTTTAGTTTTCGCCAGAAACGGACTGTTTCAAATATGAGTGACTGTCTACGGGACAAGTGATAACTACTATGGTTTTCAATGCATTTCGGGGGTTTTGGAGGGTTTGACCCCCAAAAATGATATTTGTCCGCCCAGGATAAGTGTCCCTTCTTTTAATCCTAACCTTGCTTTACCTTTTTGCTGAACTGACGCCACAGTGCACTATAATCAGAATGCAGGAAAATGCTTGCATTTCACGCCAGAAAGTATTCTATCCCCTTGAGTTGTTCATATTTTATGTGCATAATGTAGTCTACTTGTGGGGCCCATATAGCAACACCAAATAAACTACTTCCAACTACTGCAGAGGGCTCTGATGCCATTAAACATTTACCTCAAACAAGTCTAGATGTAACCAGGTGTAAGAAGTCCATTCTACATATCTGTCAGGCAGAAACATTGTATCTCCATAAATACAACTTTTTTCTTTTTGTGAATTAATGCCCTATTTCATCGTACAAGAGTGTTGCACAAAAGTAGTGAAAATAGCAGATTTTCCAGCTCACGACAAGTCACATCAGCTATTTTCACTATTTTATTAACATTTATAATAGAAAAGGAATGGTTTTGGACATACAAGGTTTCCACCTGACAGCAATGATATCTGCACTGTTACTGTGATCTGGTTACTTAACCAAACTATTTCCCCCTGTAATCTGGAAGTACTACTTAAAGCAGTGCTTCTCAAACTTTTTCATGTCAAGGACCCCCCAAATCGTCACTCATGAGCCCGTGGACCCCCATTTGAAAAGATATGCCAAAGAACCCCCATAAGAGAAGATTTTTTACGTCTCTAGCAGTGATTCTCAACCATTTTCATTACAAGGACCCCCAGTTTGACATGCATTATTAGGCTACGGACCCCCATTTAATGGCATTTCTATCTCTGGAACCCCAATTTATATTGTAAAATCAATGTTAATGGAACGGGTCCATTTGGTTCCATTTGTTACACTCTCAGAGTTACAGACCCATATGGGTCCATTTGGTTCCTATCCATCATTTAGCTGGGGACCCCCTGGAACTCCCTCAAGGACCCCTGGGGGTCCCCGGACCCCACTTTGAGAACAATGTACTTAAAGGACAAGACCACTTTGGTAGAGGTGTGGGTTGTGTAGTTACCTTGCCATGATGTAACTCCTACGGTGGACAAAAAAAAATCAAAAATAATTGCTCCATTCATTAGAAATTGAACATTCAAAATATGCTCCTCATTGACTTGTTACATTGTACAGTAAAACAGGTCTCAAAGTCACTCTTTTAGCACGTAACCCATGACCAAACCCAGTACCGTTTTTTAAAATTTATAAATATGTCAACTTCCTGCTGATTTTACTCTTAGAAGATCCGAATCTGGACAAAATACAGGACTGGGGAAACTTCTGCAATGGCAACTGTTGTATAATATTGCATAATACAAATCAATCTTTCTAAATAGTACAGACGTAGAAAAGGTATTAAACTCTACGTGGAATCCAGTCAAACCCGGAGCAGAAGATGAACTGTAGCTCTGCTACATTTCCCTACAGGCACACGTTAGGGGGCCGAGGCAATCCCCCACTGGTTTTAAATAAAGTGCCTTTAGATCACATTGTGACACATACCGTGTGATATATCGCTGCATACTGACTCTACAATAAGTTTTCAAAGCGTGAAAAATATGGTCGGACAATTAACCCATTTAGACCGGGAACGCATCTGTGTAATTTTAAGATTTCTATGAGCTTGTAGATCTGCTAATTATTTTTAAATAGAGATTTTTTTCGCAAATCTTTGAATATTATTTTTTAAAGCGAACATTTTAACTAAAATCTTTGCTTGGGGATTCTACAAATGTCTTCTAAATCCTACAGTTTTTTTGAAAAACGTATGTTTCTATATCAGTGCTTCTCAAACGTTTTCATGTCAAGGACCCCCAAAATGATATGTATTTGGCCACGGACCCCCATCTCAAACATATTTTGTAATAGGGACCCTCAGAAGCAAAGATTTGAGTAAAAAATGTTCCCTTTAAAAATATATATATTCAAATATTTGCACAAATTTTCACAATTTTTCAAAAATAGCAGATCTACAAAGTGCCGCGCGATGAGCCTTGTAGATCTGCTATTTTTTAATAGCCGCCCAAAGTATAACATAACGGTTTCAAGTGGTTACACAGTCACAGACGCGTTCCCGGTCTTTAAGGCTTAATAACACTCGTATTGAACCGAACAGCCCAGTGAGCAATTTCCCTGCCTCTTGCCTCTCTCCTATCGATGACACACGCTGTCTCTGAGGTCAATTGGTATTGTTACATCAAACGATACCTTAGAACAAAAACAGAGCTCATTTATCACGGGCTGCAGAGACAACCGGGGCGTCCCATCTTTTAGATTACTTCACGTTCTACCCCCTCTCTTTGGTCAATATGTATTTGATCAAGTGCGTGATGCCAGCGCCATCCTGATTAATCTCTGCCACCTTTCTCCTCTCTGGTCCCTGACTAGCTTATAGCCGCCCACTAGCATCTTGGCATCTCCTATGAGGCCGGCCCCGACTGACAGCAACATAAGTCACGGGGGCTGCATTAACCCATTAAGACCTGGGAACACGTCTGGGTCATTTTTAAGATTTCTTTGGCTATTCAAAAAAAAATAGCAGATATACAAGCTCATTAGATCTGCTATTTATTTTGTGATTTTTTTTTTCTTCTTTGCAAATCTTTGAATATATATCTATTATATGATTTAAAGCACAAAACAAATTACTTCCGATCTGTGCTTCCGGGGGTCCCTGGAACAACACATTTTGAGATGGGGGGGGGCCGAATCCATATCATTTTGGGGGTCCTTGACATGGACAAGTTGGAGCACCACTGATACAGCATAGCAATATACTGTTAGGATTTAGAAAACATTTTTAGATATGTTTTTGGCCCGCAGACCCCCCATCTCAAAATGTTAATTCAAGCAAAGATTTGAGTTACAAATGTTCGCTTTAAAACATATATATATTCAAAGATTTGCACGTAATATTTTCACGATCTTTCCAAAAAATAGCAGATCTACAAGCTCGTAGCGCGGCACTCGGTGCCGCGCTACGAGCTTGTAGATCTGCTATTTTTTTTAAATAGCCAAAGAAATCTTGAAAAAATGACTCTAGACGCGTTCCCGGCTTCAACGGGTTAAAAACACATTAGGATCCAACGGAAGGAATTAAGGCTGCGCTTATCTGACGGGAGAGTACTTGCTCCGGAATGAACCGCGGGCCCCGGTATCCTCATGAATCACCATCGCCGCACTACTCTGACAATGTTGTGACTTATGGACTCCATCGCCGAATGCACTCCCAAGCACTTTTAGGGGGAGTAGTCGAGAGGCAATATGAATATATTGAATTTATGAGATCTCAAAGGATCACTGACTGCACTTCCTCTCTCTCCTTTTCTCTCCTGCTATATACCTTTCTCTCGGTTTGCACTGAGTGATATGGGGGGGAGGGGTGTGGGTGGGTCAGGGGTGCAAAAGGAGTGAGAGAGAGGGAGTGAGGGATGTATAGGGGAAAGGGAAGAATGGAACAAGTGAAAAGGCATAGCGTGGGGGTTGGAGGAAGAGAGAGGAAAGGAGAGATACAGAATAGATGTCGGTTAACCCATTCAATCCGGGAACGCGTCTAGTCTGTGACATTTTAAGATTTCTTTGGCTATTCAAAAATAGCAGATATACAAGCTCATAGCAAGATCTGCTATTTTTGGAAAAATCGTGGAAAATGTGTGAAAATCTTCGAATATATACATATATATATATGTATGTTTTAAAGCAAACATTTTTGACTCCGATATGTGCTTCTGGGGGTCCCTGGAACAACATATTTTGCGATGGGAGTCCGCGGCCAAGTACTTATTATCATTTTGGGGGTCCTTGACATGAAAAAGTTGTAGCACCACTGATATAGCAACTTACGTTTAAAAAAAACAAAAAACAGTTAGGATTTAGAAGACATTTGTAGAATCCCCAGAAGCAAAGATTTGAGTTACAAATGTTTGCTTTAAAAAAAAACATATATATTCAAAGATTTGCGGAAATATTCACAATTAAAATGAATAGAAGCTCGTAATAGAGCTCGTAATAGCTGTTGAGGCCGTGCTCAAACGGACGGACGGACGGACCCACACACACGGTCAAGTGTAGGAGTGGCTGGCACCACTCAAAAATCTAAAATGACACAGATGCGTTCCCGGTCTCAATGGCTTAAGGAGAGTGAGCTGGCCTCTTGTGCAGTAATTTGATTTGGTGCATGTGGTCCACCGTGCTGTGAAGTTACAGAGTGAGGGAGGGTCAACATGATGGAGCATCCGGCTCAGGCAAACCATCCACCACCTATTATTACAGAGGAGAGGGTTCAGGGTGGATGTTGATCCACGTTCTCTTCCACCACACATATTAGATCTACAGTAAATCCTCCCCCTTTGCTCTGTCATTCATTAACCCTTTCAATCCGGGAACGCATCTGTGTGTCATTTTAAGATGTCTTCGGTCTATTCAAAAATTGCAGATCTACAAGCGTGTAGATCTGCTATATTTTGAAAAATCATGAGAATTTGTGCAAATCGTTGAATATGTACTTTGTAAAAGCGAACATTTGTAAAATATTTTTGTTCCAGGGTCCCCCCATGAAGCAAGGATTTGAGTTACAAATGTTTGCTTTAAAAAAAATATAGATTTGCACACATTTTCACCATTTCTTTCCCTAAAAAATAGCAGATCTACAAGCTCATGTGTGCCGGCGCTCTGATGAGCTTTGTATATCTGCTATTTTTGAATAGCCATAGAAATCTAAAAGTGACACAGATGCGTTCCCGGGTTTGAATGATTTAACCAGATAAATAGCAAAAAATACTGTGGTAGTTTTGTTGCTCTATGCTGCTCTATGTTGAAATATGTGCATTGCTAGACATTACCATAATTACATTGTTGTCCGCGAGGCATGAAAAGAGGTGTGTGTGAGAGGAGAAAAAAAACAGAAAAACAAAACTGAGGAACTACATTCACCACCTCCTCGTATACTGTTGTTGCACCATCTCCGCCGTCTCAGCTGCGCTTCAGTGAATATTGTTACACGTCAACTGAATAAGCACTCTCCTCTCTCCTGCCCATCCTCCTCCTCCTCCTCCTCCTCCCGAGCACAACAAACAGAGCAGGTTTACAGTTTTCCCATGTCCATTAGCAGGTATTGACTTTGTCTCGCTGAGTGCTGTAAGCTGTGATTGCAAATGACATGTTGTTACACGGGGCTTTTGCTAAGATGCCGAAGCACAATTCTGTGGCTTATTCCCCCAACAAAAAGGCTAATGAGCACGCTAAACAAACACAACAAACAGACCATGTAATTAATCCGTTAAGACCGGGAACGCATCTGTTTGCTTTCTTTGGGCTATTCAAAAATAGCAGATCTACAAGATCTACTAAGAGCTTGTAGATCTGCTATTTTTGGAAAAATCGTGAAAATTTGTGCAAATCTTTGAATATATATATTTTTGTATCTCCAATATTTGCTTCTGGGGGGGTCCCTGGAACAAAATATTTTGAGATGGTTTAAAACATATATATTCAAAGATTTGCACACATTTTCACAATTTTTTAAATAAATTGCAGATCTACAAGCTCATAGTGCGGCACTCGGTGCCGTGCTATGAGTTTGTAGATCAGATTTTTTTCCCGGTCTTAATGGGTTAAGATGCTACTTATCCAACCAAAAGCAGAAGCATCCATCCACAGGTTGGACAAAAGGGGGGCAGACTGACTAAATGAACCAGTCTGGTGCCTTTTCTCTCTCCATATCTCTCTCCCTCTCTCTCCCTCTCTCTCTCGCTCTCTCTCTCTCTCTCTCTCTCTCTCTCTCTCTGTCTGTCTAGCTGTTTGTTTTCTTGTTTATCTCTTGAACCCACACAACAACACATGATCCCATGGGCCACCCCACCCACCCCCCTACCCTCCTTCCCCCACTTCATTATGGCCTTAGCTTCATTATGTTATTTTAGCTGATGAGCCCTCAAGGGAATGATCACTTTTTTCAATGACTATTGAGTGAATCCCACCACTAAAAGTTATCGTTAAAGACTACATGGGGCCAAGAATGCATTATATAAGACACATTTTGTGAATCTTTTTTTCCCCCTTCTTTTTTAACACGAGTCCCTGTTTTTTTTACTGTACGCTGCAGGCAGTGGTGCACTCACTGCCTGCTGCTCTGCTCCCCAGAGTAAACGTGTGGAACATTCACATTTTGTTCTCCATTTCTGCCATTAGACTAGACAAGGAATGTAAGCTCTTTGTTAGCTCTATTACTCCATACTGTATACTCCCAAAAATATATACAGTACATAAGGAATACATATGGTGTAATACAGGGGTGGTGCCCACACTTTAAAATGACTAGCTAACTAACAAGAGATACCAACCAAAATAATATTGATCCCATTGCTGAAAATACTTAAAAACATGTACATGTTTTTAGCGGCGCTAGCGTTACATTATAAGACAAACGCACTTGGAATGGGAGATAATGGGGGAAAAAAGTCTTTCTTCTTGAAAACGAAGCGTTTGCCTACAGAAGCCGTTAACACATTCACTGCCAGGTATTATTTAATTAATTCATTGGTGGGGGAGGGTCTCGTCTATCAACCGGAACAAAACATGTTGTCGGCCATTTTGTTGCTATCGCCCGTTGACTAAGGCTCGTTTTCACCAAAAAAAGAAGAAATCCGACTAGATGTACGTGTAAAATAGTGTATGAACCCTCTTCAGATCCCGCGACATCGCGTGAGACTTAACACAGGAAGAGACCGACAGATAAGCCTAGTCATGTGCTAAAGCTGCCCTCCTCTGTCAAAGAATACTGTTTGTTATTCAACTAAGTTTAGTTTCAGTTTTGAATACAGTGGTTTGCATGTGTATCTGTACTAAAAGCAAGTCACTTATGTTGCTTCAGTTAAGATGTATAAGTTACAGTAATGTATATTCCTTTGTTATTTAGTTAACAATAGGTCTCGTCTATTCCCTTCAATTGCTGTAATGTTTTGGCAGCCATTAATACGAGCAGTTTTCTATTGAGTTCTAGAATATTCCTGAATGTTATATATGTGTTACACAAAATAGCTGATTCCATTAAGAGAAATGCATTTATAGAAACTGTTGGGGTTTAATGTGTCCTTTCATAACAGTATGTAATTGTTTGTTTATGTTACTGTGTTCAGTAAGACTGAGTTTACAGTGCTATAGGCATTAATATGCATTATTATTGCAAGCAGTATTCTGTTATTGATTTATTGTGTATCAAGCACTTATTTTCTGTTTGCGATTATGTGCTTGTTTCCATTCAGACCACACATACGCCTACCTCCTGTATGACCCCTGCACCTTTTTTTGTATGTCTACTTGGACAGCCTGATCTCACAGAATGTACATTGCACGGACCCAGTGCACCTCATTCCGCGCATATAATATTATAGTCACCTAGAAAACCCCAAAATCTGTGCCATATGTACGGCGAGTCCCACGGTGGGCGTAAACTGTTGCAACCCGGAAAAACCCGGAAGCAGAGCAGTCCCCACGACAACATGTACGATTCTGTGCCTATTGGTACACAACTCAAACGGCGCTGAGTAGGCTCAAGGGAACGTCGCAACGTTTGGGACGGCAACTCGTTCGCTTTAGTTCACTCGGTGGCCCCTCACGTGGCAACAGTTCCCTTGAGACTGCGTGCCTCCGAAATGGTTTAGTCACAATGGGGGAGATGCGAGACTGCTATGCATTTTTTTGGGGGTTTTCCAGTTGTCTATGCACGGAACAGGCCCTTCTTGATGTCAATCAATCAAGTCACCTTAATTCAAGTGGCAGATGCCAAAAGGGGGAGGGGTTTTGTGATATTTGTTCATACATATTTTTACAATATTTTAAATCATTTTTAGGGGCATGTCATGTGTTCTACCTGCACAGCCTTTTGTGAAGATCGCGATCTACCTTTTAGACACCCCCTGGTGTAATGCATTTGTCTGTCTGTGCCTTGCCTTTGGATTTGGTCTGTTGTCTCACTGCATTCTCTCTGTTTGTGTACATTAATTTTGGATGGATTAATCAGCTTTGGACGTGCGCTCTACATGTTCCATGGCAAGGTCTGATGGTGTATTAACTAATTAGAATAGATTGATTTTCTGCAAGTGAGGCAGTTGCAGCGGAGTGAAGCCTTGCCTATGATAAATGGGGTCTCGGAGTTATCGGAGGGGGATGAGTCGATGCGTGGATCAATAGTGGAATTCAACAAGGTCAACTCAGTGAAGATAATGTTGTGGCAATTTGTTATGCAGATTCATCTAAAAAAAAGACCCCACACCCTGACATATCTTATCTTTAACCCATTAAAACCGGGAAAGCATCTGTCATTTTAGATTAGGGATGGCCAACCGTTAACAGTTACCCGTTAACTGTTAACCGTTAAGATATTGGCAACACTAACGGCTAATGGCAAACCGTAAAAAAAAAAAAAAAACATTATATTTTGAAGGGCCAAGTCTACAACTGGAACCACACGTGACTTCCACAAAACTAACACTAGTAAACACAAAAAGAAGCACGAGCAAAGAGAAGTGTTGTTTGGGATAAAAAAACAAAAACAATGTATTTTTCTTCTTTTAATTGGTAAATAGCGCTTTTTTTGGGAACACATTTCCTTAACGGTTAATGATTATTTAATCGGTAAGGCCTAACGGCAACTGATTTAATAAAATGTCTCCATTTGGCCATCCCTATTTTACATATGAACCACTTTAACTATTATTTTACACTTTGGCTATTTAAAAGGCATGTGTAGAATGGGCCTCAGTTCTTAATGGGTTAAAACCCTCAGCCACAGGATCACAGTCAGCAGTACTATATTCAGTGCTACATCTTAAAGTCTACTTTTTTGAAAATATATCTTGACTTCTCAGTCACTGTCATTTTGAAACTATAAAGAGTTTTAAATAGTTTTCATGTGCCCTTGGTCACATAAATTGCCCAGCATGTAAAGGAAGTCATTGAAGCCATCAATCCTGACAGAAAAAAGAGAATGGTGCAAGAACTGTAAGGTCTTTTGAAGTCGTCAGAATGACGCATTATTTAGGACACACATGAATAAGATATTTATATCATACTCATTTACATAATGCATTATTTATGAGAGAACATTGAACTGCTCGTAATTTCGAGCCAGGATTAGCCTACTTCATATCAATCATATCACTACATCAATCAGAAATAGCAATTATTTCCCATTCTTCTGTTTTTTCCCTGTCACAGCACAGGATTATGATAGACATACTATTTCCCAAAGGGCAGAGACTACAATTCCCTAGAACTGATGGAAAGTGCAGATGTCATATAGATTTAATAGATTTAACCTTTCATCGCAACACATGGAATACAGTTATAGTTGGTGACGATGGCTCCCGCTCCGCGTTTTAAGGTGCTCCCTGAATTCAGTGGTGTAAAGTAACTAAGTACAGTGTACTCAAGTACTGTACTTAAGTAAGATATTGAGGTATTTTTTACTTTACTGGAGTATTTCCAATTTTCAGTACTTTTACTTCTACTCCACTACATCTCAGAGGCAAATATTGTACTTTTACTCCACTACAATTATTTGAAAACTTTAGTTACTAGTCACTTAGTAGATTTTGATTATTATTACAAAACCACTTCAGCCCTACATACATACAGTACATTTCGGCCATTTGAAAATAGCAGATCTACAAGCTCACAATGTGTCGCGATGCGACACATTGTGAGCTTGTAGATCAGCTATTTTCAAAAGACTTTTATGCATTTCATACATTTGAAAACGGGAAAATGGGACATTCTGCATAATGAGTACTTTCTACTTTTGGTCCTTTAAGTACATTTTGATACCAATACTTTTGTACTTTTACTCAAGTACATTTAGAATTCCCGGACTTTTGCTTTTTACAGACTATTTCTACATTGCAGTATTGATATTTTTACTTAAAGGACGACTTCACTGATTTTCAACCTATCTTCATATAATAGCTCCTCACTAATACTCATGATAAAATGGCACCATTTTTTCCTACTTGGTCTGTGTCTCATAGGAGGGCTGTGGACAGTCCAGAAACTCGTCTACCAGTGACATCATCGTTAGGCATGATTTTTTTTTTCCAACAAGATTTCACATTTTTATTTACATTTTTATTAACACGAGAACAATGGCTTATTTTATTGCATTGCAACTTTCCAGGAATAGAAAGCCTGCAGTTTCTATTAGCTTGGATTCCCCATGTCACTGGTAGACGGGACTCTGAACTGTCTACAGCCCTCCTCTGAGACACAGACCGAGTAGAAAAAAATGGTACCATTTTATCATGAGTATTAGTGAGGACCAATTATATGAAGATAAGTTGAAAATCGGTGAAGTCGTCCTTTAAGTAATTTTTTTTCCACCACTGCCTGAATTAGCCAAGCAGCATGCTAACCAAAACCAGAGAGTGTGATTCAGAAACCGCCCATGGATATACAAGAGCGGGTCCAAAGCAAGAGAGTGAATGTCAGTTTAACTTTGAACTATGTGAGACTCTGAACTACAAAGGCCAGCAGCAGGCTAGCGGCGTGTGTGTGTGTGTGTGTGTGTGGCATTAAAGGTGTAGTAGAGAATAGAGATCAAGTGCATATATGAGGGAGCCATATTTAGATGGACCGCGTTTTTGTGAGAATGCGTGATTGGCACGTACCGCATGGCTGATTAGAGAGCTGGGGGTGGGTCGTGTCTGCATGCACTAACGCAATGCTTCATTTAAATCAAATTCCTGTTTCTAAGTGATGCAATCCCAAATTCCTCTTTCTAAGTGATGCAATCCCCCTTTCAGTGGAATAGCACAGTGTCAGTTACTGTAGAACTTGGCAAAACCACCTGCCAATGCCTAGAGGCCATTCAGATCACAAGTCTGTCTGAAAATGTATTTCTGCACTCATTTACACTTGGTTATTTTCCAACACCTGGAAAAGAAAACACGATTCCCATGATTTTGTAACCCATTTTTCAACACGGTGCCAATTGCCTAAGTAATCCTGGGCGCTACTCTCCCTATGCCAGCCTAGGGAGAGCCCAGAACTGAGCCTCATGCCTCCTTCATTGCATGAGGCAAGCCACTTCTCATCACCTGACAGGGGGGAGTTTCCCCGGTAGGATGCAGGACGTAGCGCGTGGAAGGAACGCGTTATTCCAACCAGTTCCTTTCCCCTCCATCAGGCGCCCTGGCTGACCAGGGGGAGGCAGTATAGAGACCAGGATTACTGCTAATGGTTTTTTGTGAGGGGACACGGGGAGAACATGCAAATTCCACACAGAACCCCACCTAAGGTATCGGCACTGATGACGCGGAGGAGAGGACACGCCCCCAGCGTCCCCGGCGGGAATCGAACCCAGGACCTTCTAGCTGTGAGGCGACAGCGCTACCGACGTGCCCCGCAAGAAAACACATCGATGTTTGTAAAAAACAAATTAATACAAGATATCAATCAGAGTTAATTTCTCTAGGGAGTATAAGGTACAGTAGGTTGCTTTGATGATAGAACTGAAAGTAGCAACCAGAGGGTAATGCTGAGTCAGATGAACACTTTGAAGGTCTCTCCAGCTCCTCCTAAACATCTCAACATATGGACACAGCAGTCCATGTCTCAAGTTCAGATTTTATTTATCCTTACACACGGGAGCGTGACAAATAAACAATGAAAAGAAACGTGTCTGCAAATATTTCACATCAAACTATTCATTTGGTGGATGCTGCCTCATTCATACAGGTTGATGCTTTTGTTCATGGTGAAAACATTGCTTTGCAATTATCATAGTGTAATACTCGTTATGTACTCATCACACAAACAGCAGTTTAAATTAATGTGAGCTAATCACACCAAATAAACACTCCTGATGTGTATGGACCTTTTGGTCTCAAGTCTACGGCTCTGCTTGTCACCTTAATTGAATATCCACACAAGCATGCAGTGCCCAGTCAGTTACCAAGGTTACTCCAAACAAAGGCATAACTGTGTGCAAAGCGGGAGGCTAAACTGTTGTCTTGATAGTGATAGTATACATTATGCATCGTCTTTAAAGTTATCAAATTCTGCCCCGGCCGGTTCGAGCCTCGTGTTCTGTGAAGGGAAAAAAAAGAAAAAGAAAAAAAAATTCCCCCAAAAAAGAAATTGCAACTGTAATCGTGAACATTTTTGCAAATCTTTCAATATATATGTATTTTTAATTCTGAACAGCAGGGGTTCTGAATAGCAGGCAGGCCGCCTGCCTATATACTGTTGTGCACCATGTGGGATAAACTATGTACAGTACTGTAGGCCCAGTGTCAGACTGCATTCGTTATTTCTTCCCAAGATACTTTCATCATTTGCAATTGCCGGTCTGTTTGAGGTGCTGTAGATTTGACCTTTTGACAATTCTGCCGCTCCTGTACAAGGCCATGAGTCTGATTGTGGAAGAAAGTGAGTTTCATAAGGATTTTCTTTTCGACATTAGTGCAGCACACTGCTCTTAAAGGGGTAGTTCACCCCCTGTCAATTACACACCCCATCAAGCATCGACATCGTGGAGATTTTTTCATTTTTGTCGCATTTGTAAGCCAATAATTTGATTAATGAAGATGCTAATGTATCCGTTAGGAGACTCAAAGGGGACTCTGAGTCTCCTACGGGAGAGACCGCCGGCCATCAAATTATTGGCCTAGGAATGCGACAAAAACTAAACAAATCTCCATGATTTTTTTGTGGAACACAGTAAAGTAAAAATAACTCAAAATTGTAATTAACTACAGTACTTGAGTACATGTACCGTATTTTCCGCACTATAAGGCGCATCTGAGTATAAGGCGCACCTTCAATAAATGTATTATTTTCATATATAAGGCGCATCCGCACTATAAGGCGCACTGACGGTGCGCCCTATAGTGTGGAAACCAAGGGAACCAATATTGATACATATATAAGGCGCATCGGATTATAAGGCGCATCCGCACTATAAGGCGCACTGACGGTGCGCCTTATAGTGCGGAAAATACGGTACTTAGTTACTTTACACCACTGGACGTAATGGTCAGTTGCTTGTATGTGTGCAGAGTGTCTGTGAGTTAATGCATTTACAGCCATGATTCATTATTGCCCACGTCCAGTATATGGTTTACAGTACATGTTAGTGTTAGTCATGCAGTTTACCTTATTTTACTGTAAGATGCACAGCATATATTATATGTAACGTAACATTAACTGTCAATGAGAACAGTGTGGTTAGCCATCAGACAGTGTTAAGCAGTGTGGGTCTGTCAGGTATAGTAAGTCTGGATCTACAGAGGATTTGTCTTCCTCTCAGTACACACCACCATTAAACCCCAGTGGCCAGAAAAAACGATTATTCAGCGATAAAGTTTTAATTGTGCTGCTGGGCTCTGAAAGAAGGCTGCGGGTGGATAATTAGTGGTCCTGAAGAATGCACAGAGGACCAGGCCGCCCCGACATTTTATCTCCCTGACAAGTGTCAACGCTAAAGAGAAGAAACTCAAATTGAATTTGGCACCACATTCTCTCCCAATCTCTCCCTGGCAAAACACTGAAGTGTTTCTTTGAAATGCACGCGCACGCTTCTTGAGCTTGTGTGCACGCGCGTGTGCACGCACGCACGCACGCACGCACGCACGCACGCACGCACGCACGCACGCACATGCACGCACATGCACACACATGCACACACATGCACACAAACACTCAACACCGAAGATGCAGATCTGTATGTCTAGTCCTGTGTCCTCCACCTAAGCACTCTTTTAAGTGTGCATTAGTATCTCTCTATCATCTGCTTCTGTCTTTCCTCTTCTTCTGTTCTAGCCATTACCAAGGTGTGTGTGTGTGTGTGCGTGTGCGTGCGTGCGTGCGCATATGCTCGTCACAGATGTTTGAAACAAGCCCCGAGACGCCATGTAACTCATCCCACCTAATGTTTTCATCTGCAACAATCCCAAGAATCTGCATTTGTATTGTTTGACATTTTGCCTGCTGTGAAACGAAGGCTTTACCTAAATTAATCCCATGGGGAACATTCAGTTTCAGTTTCATCCCGCCGATGGCTGCTCAGAATTTCAGGGACATGGAACTGCCAACCGCGAGGTTCCCAGTTCGATCCCTGGCTCCCCCACAGTTAGTGTTGAAGTGTCCTCGAGCAAGACTATGAACCCCTAATTGCTCCCGATGAGCAGGTTGGTGCCTTGCGTGGTTTCCTCCGCCATCGGTGTATGAATGAATGGGTGAATGGCACAATCTATGTAAAGCGATTTGGATAAAAGCGCTATATAAATGCCCCATTTACCCTTTTTTATTTTACCATGTCTGCAGCAAAACAAAAAGGACTCGTACAGTATCAGGGTCGTAGTGAGGTTACAGATTACTGCTCTCCAACAGCTGCGACATCAGCCCATGGCCTGTTAAGTCTACTTTCAGCTTGATGAGACTCTGCCCTTTGACAGTAGACTATCAGGAATGAACAGTTTGCATCATTCCATGATACAACAGAGATAAAATGTTAGCTCACTTTTCTCATTGGATTCTGGCGTGCTGTGCTCATGTAAGCGCAACAGAATAACCCCTAGATATTATTCCGTATGAATACAGATTCCTGTTCCCTCTTTCATCTAATGAAAGACCTGAACTGCTCATCTTAACCCCATGAACCCAAAAAGATAGTATTCGCTGATTCACTTTGAACTCTATAAGATCCATCGATAATACCGAGAATGAAAGCTGAAAAGTCTATCGGTTAATACAGAGAATTATACCTCAGTTTAGTATTAGTTATGTGAATTGATTTGATTATGTGAATGTGTGCACTCCACTGCCATAATAAGCTTAATTAAATGGCTTCGAGGTAAGTTTTTAGCTTACTTTGGTGTTGTTTTGAAAAGTAGTGCAAAATAAACACAGTATGAAAGGACAAAGAATACAATAAAATTGATTAAAAAGTTGAGAGAATAGATAATAATAAGAAGCTAAAATAAAACAGATACAAATATGAGATTTAAGTTACAGTGCGGCACAAAACATTTACCAAATCCCCAGTCATCAGTGGCTGTGGCAAACGGAAAGTAGATTTGATTTAAAAGAACAGAGATGTTAGCAGACCTGCAGTCTTCTGGGAGATTCTCCACATTTAGCTTTGACTCCCCTCCGGGGACACAAAGCAGGTCTGGATGGTTCTTCTGCTATCTTATGAACCATCCATTCATAAGATAGCAGAAGAGGACATTTTTATTTTGGCTCTAATCCATTCAATACTTTATAAACGCAGCATGGTATTTTGAGACACACACACACACACACACACACACACACACACACACACACACACACACACACACACACACACACACACACACACACACACACACACACACACACACACACACACACACACACACACACACACACACACACACACACACACACACACACACACACACACACACACACACACACACACACACACACACACACACACACACACACACACACACACACACACACACACACACACACACACACACACACACACACACACACACACACACACACACACACACACACACACACACACACACACACACACACACACACACACACACACACACACACACACACACAGTATATTTGACAGACAGGAAGCCAGTGTAAAGATCTGAGTGGAGTGATATGATCCACTGTCTTGGTCTTACTGAGAACTCAAGCGGTCAACGTTTCTGAATCAACTGCAGCTGTCTGGTGGATTGTTCAGGGAGACCTGCAACAGTAGTCCCAAACTTTTTCATGTCAAGGACCCCCGAAATTATATGTATTTTGCCGCGGGGGTCCTTCAGTAAAGGGGCTTTTCCACACATTTCTCTTCAGTAGAAATGTGTGGAAAAGTCCCTTTACTTGATTTAATCCTTGATCTGTTCTTGATAGTACTGTAGGCTGATGTTGTAATCGTCTTAATGTCGCTGTTGAAATTCAGGTCTGAATTGGGGTTTTTAACATTATCAATTGAACTTGAGCCCTGACTTTTAGGGCCCTAACTTCTACCTGGTGCAAGTGGGGGCTAGGCGCAGCGCAATTATACTTGCAAATGTTTAACTGATGCAGTCACGCCCAGCACTCATGTTGTATGTAAATACGAGATGATTTTGCGCCAATCTAGTGCCATATCTATGCCTATACTCGGGCGCCACGCCAAGTCGGGAATACATACTGTACATAATGCATTAATACATGAATTTAATAGATAGCTTAGCCATGCATTTAATATGACCTACTCCCACGACAACCACTACCACCACAGATATATATGGGTGTCCCATAACAACTGTTCTACTGGATGTGCCAGCTGTGCCCTTCTAACCGAGCTATGCCCGTGGAGGGGGCCTGTTGGACCTCTTTACATGCAAATAAATTCACTGGTGAGATCACTAATGGCTTGGCGAGACGCCTTATCCACGTACACATTTTCTTTCTTTTTTTATCACAACTACCACAGATGATTTTTTTTTTTTTTTACATAACCACCCCCACGTGTTCTACAGTATGTTAACCCATTTAGACTGTGTGTCATTTTTAGATTTCTTTGGCTATTCAAAAATAGCAGATCTACAAGCTCGTAGATCTGCTATTTTGGAACAATCTTGAACATTTTGTGCAAATCTTTGACTATATACATTTTGAACTCAAATCTTTGCTTCTCGGGGTCCCTGGAACAAATTATTTTCAGATAATACGGGGATCCGCGGCAAAATACAAATAATTTGGGGGTCCTTGACATGAAAACGTTTGAGAACCAATGCTATATTAGGGGCGGCCATAGCTGAGTGGTTAGTGATCCCGCCTAGGGAGCCAGAGGCCCTGGTTGCCGCAGGTACGATTCCCGGCCAGGACAGCATATGTGTCGATGAAATGAAATTTGTCCCTGAGCAAGACTCTTAACCCCTAATTGCTCACAGGTTCTCATTGGAAACAAGACCGCAAGGACTTTCATGAACGACCTGTTAAAAGGAATTATCCTTATCCTTATATATGGCGACATATGTTTTTTTTCTCCAAAAAACAAACTGTTTTGAGGATTTAGAAGACATTTGTAGAATCCCCCAAATGTTCACGATTAAAAAAAAAAAAATCAGATATACAAGCTCATATCGCGGCAGTGGCGGCACTCGGTGCCGCCACTGCCGCGATATGAGCTTGTATATCTGATATTTTTTAACAGCCAAAGAAATCTAAAAGTGACACAGATTCTTTCCCGGTCTAAATGTGTTAATGCGGGATCCTTAGGACGGTGACGCAACTGGCGGTTTGTGAAGATTTCTTTTACCATCATCCAAAGCCTGGAGAATCAGCATTTGTTTAGCACACCAAATGTTGACTCAGGGGATCATTATGCATTTCTTTATTTATTTCTTTATTTAGACTTTTTTCCTCTTAACTAAGCAGAAAACTTGACTGCACACCCCGGCAATACGTGGCGTTATCGACATAGATACTATTATACACTGCAGAGGTTGAGAGTTGAGACTTAAAGGACGACTTCACCACTTTTCAACCTATCTTCATATAATTGGTCCTCACTAATACTCATGATAAAATGGTACCATTTTTTTCTACTTGGTCTGTGTCTCATAGGAGGACTGTGGACAGTCCAGAAACCCGTCTACCAGTGACATCATCGTTAGGCATGATTTTTTTTTCCAACAAGATTTCACATTTTTTATTTAGATTTTTATTAACACGAGAACAATGGCTTCTTTTATTGCATTGCAACTTTCCAGGAATACAAAGCCTGCAGTTTCTATTAGCTTGGATTCCACATTGATGATGTCACTGGTAGACGGGACTCTGAACTGTCCACAGCCCTCCTCTGAGACACAGACCAAGTAGAAAAAAATGGTACCATTTTATCATGAGTATTAGTGAGGACCTATTATATGAAGATAGGTTGAAAAGCGGTGAAGTCGTCCTTTAAGGTGGTATTGCGGGGGAAACATGGCATGAGGTGAAGTCAACTGCATGGCAAGCAGTGGTGGAAGAAGTACTCACACTTTTTTACTTAAGTAAAAGTATCAATACCATTATCTAGAAATACTCCGTTACAAGTAAACATATGGTATTAAAATTTTACTTGAGTAAGTACAAAAGTGTTGGCATAAAAAAAAAATACACTTAAAGTTCCAAAAGTAAAAGTACTCAGTATGCAGAATGTCCCATTTCGCAAATTCAATATGTATACAAATCTTTTGAAAATAGCTGATCTACAAGCTCCGTTGTGAGGTTGTAGTTAGCCGAAGTATATATAGGCTAGGGCTGAAGTGGTTAATGTACGTTATGTAGATTGTGATTATTATTACAAAACATACATAACCACTTCAGCCCTACAGTATATACTGTACCTTTCAGCCATTTTAAAATAGCCGATCTACAAGCTCACAATGTGTTGCGATGCGACACATTGGGAGCTTGTAGATCTGCCATTTTCTTTTTTTTATACATTTCTCAAGTTAACTCAAGTTAATTTTTAATTCCGGTCTTTTACTTGTTGTAACAGAGTATGTCTACATTGTAGCATTGATACTTTTACTCAAGTAAAACATTTTAATAATTTTTACACCACTGATTATGTCGCACATTTTATACTCAATGGTACATCATTTTCAACATGCAAAAAGGAAGGTACATCGTTTTTATTTGAGGATCCAGGAGACTGAAACACCATCTTTGTACCACCACTGTATCTTTTACCCACACACTGTCGACTATCACTGACTGATAGGACTGTCACCATTACAAATTCAATTAAGTTGATGATTAATTATCACTCAAATAATTGCAATTAACGATGTAATTGTGTGTTTGATGTTGAACATTAGAACTTTGGAATACAAAATACAATTGTTTGCTTTTTAGGCTTCGTAATCAAAAATTGAACAGGGTAGATATGACAAATAACTTAAATATACAAAGGAATTATTGACATATTTAATAATTTTATACATGTAAAAATAGCAGAAATGGCAGATCTACAAGAGTTCGTAGATTAGGTTGTAGGGTCAGGTTGTAGATCTTCTATTTCTGCTTTTAATATATATTTTTTCATATTTGAAAATGTGTGAACATAACAATGATTATGACGATTATGCACACAAATGATTGCGCTTAGACGATTATGTAATAATTGTGACTGACTGACACTCACTCACTCACTCACTCACTCACTCACTTACTCACTCACTTACTCACGTTTGAATGCAAATTACGGTCGATGCTTGTTCATTTGTAAGCCTTTATGCAAATGGAGTTCAAATGATGTTCAGCCAGAATTGATTCAGCGTCGCCCAAACTGCGGTGGCTCCATTATGGAAGCAAGCAGCAAGCAGCTGCAGCTGAGCTGCTGCCATGTCAGTCATGTGATCACAGTTACACACGCCACCAGCAGCAACACACTGGGAGGTGAAGCGTACCACAAAAGCAGCAGCACTGCATGCGCAAGGATCAAGCTCCAACCTGATTTCTTTGGCGTGCCCACTGCCTTGCCAACTAGACCAGTGGTTCTCACACTTTTTCATATATATGCAAAGACTCGCAAACAAAAATCACCATTTTTCAAAAATAGCAGATCTACAGGCTCGTAGCACGGCACCGAGTGCCGCGCTACGAGCTTGTAGATCTGCTATTTTTGAATAGCCAAAGTGTAAAATAATGCTTTTTAGCTAAAATCTAAAAATGACACAGACGCTTCTCAGATAAACCTTTGCTGCTCCTTTTTCCCTCGACACCTATGACTCTTTGCCAAAAATAGCCGATCTACAAGCTCACAACGCCTCGCGCTGCGAGGCGTTGTGAGCTTGTAGATCGGCTATTTTTGGCTAAAGTTCTCCTCAGAAAAAGGATGCTAGGGTTCAAGTGGTTAATGTAAAAAATAAATAAATCATATCACACAAAGATTTGGCGGACCCCCTGTAGTAACTCTGAGGACCCCCTAGGGGTCCCGGACCCCCTGTTGAAGACCCCTGGTCTATAGGACCACAATGGAAATAAGCCCTTGTTGTGTTTTTTTTAACTGTTGGTCAGGAAGTGCTATTGTGCTCTTTTTATGCGATATCGGCAAATAAAATCAATCAATCAATCATGTTCATTATGTGAACATGCTACATCGGCAAGTGAAGTGAAGTGCCCCCCCACAGGCTCATGATCAGTGTGCACTGCCTTGGAACCTTGAGGGTACCGATGACAGTATAGGGCCATGATAGATTGATACTGGTGTTGGACGGTCTGAGAATGACGTATTCAGTGTAGCATCCCACTGTGAAACTCTGACAGAGCTAAACCATTCCACTTCCATGTGTCAAGGGATTCCATATTAATCCATTCAGGAACGCATCTTGGTCATTTTAGGATGTCTGTGGCTATTCAAAAACAGCAGATCTACAAGCTCATTTATGAGCTCATAGATCTGCTATCTTTTTTAAATCGTGGAAGATTTGTGCAAATCTTTGAATATCTATCTCTATCTCTATCTCTATCTCTCTCTCTCTCAGCTGGTCATCAAATTATTGGCTCATGATCAGGAATGCGACAAAAACTACAAAATCTCCATGTATTCAAGGCTTCATGGAGTGTGTAATTGAAAGAAAATACGATTTTGTTTTGGGTGAACTACTCTTAATGTAAAAACTACATCATATCACACAAAGATTTGGTGGCCCCCCTGTAGTAACTCTGCAGACCCCTTAGGGGTCCCACTGTCCCAGACCCCCTGTTGAAGACCCCTGCTCTATGATATTCAGATGGTATAGAACATATCATAAGGCCAAAGGTGAACTACATAATAACAATGGTTATAAGGTGTAATTTTACCATCATTCTTCCACACATTACTTAGCCAGTCTAGTTCCAAATTAACCCATTAAGACTTGAAGCCGATTCGACAAATGTCTTCTAAATCCCAACAGTATTCTGAAAAACGTATGTTTCTATATCAGTGGTGCTGTCAAGGACCCCCAAAATGACATGTATTTGGCCACTGACCCCCATCTCAAAACATTTTGTTCCAGGGACCCCCAGAGATTTGAGTTAAAAATGTTCACTTTAAAAGAATATACATATTCAATAGGGTTGTCCGATATTGGCTTTTTTACCGATAACCGATATACCGATATTGTCCAACTCTTAATTACCGATACTGATATCAACCGATACCGATATATGCGGGGATTATTGTGATTAGGGTAAGCTCAAATTTCATATCACACACACCATATACAGTAAGAACTCCTGTAACTTATTTATAAAGCAAAAAAAAAAAAAAAAAAAAAAAATGTTTTTTTTTTTTTCAAAAACCGATACCGATATTTTCCCGATATCAATTTTTATGCTAATATCGGCCGATAATATCGGGAGGCCGATAAAATCGGACATCCCTAATATTCAAAGATTTGCACACATTTTCACGATTTTTCAAAAATAGCAGATCTACAAGCTTGTAGCGCGGCACTCGGTGCCGCGCTATGAGCTTGTAGATCTGCTATTTTTTAATAGCCAAAGTGTAAAATAATGCTTTTTTAGCTCAAATTAAATGGGTTAAACAGAAACGGAGTTGAGGAAATGCACAACAGGCAACATACAAGTTCAACTAGCCGAGCAATAGTATACAGTAGGTGTGCCATGGGATTGGATGTTTTTTTGCTTATTCTGAAGGATCACACGCGCTCTGGTAATTACACTATAATTACCGGGACTTCAGCGCAAGTCCCTGCAGTTAAGGCTTTCCCCTCATCTGCATCTATCAAAGAGAAGGCTAAGCAGACAGAAAATGCAATTGTCTGGTCAAATATTCGCATGCTGCTTCTGTTGTGACACTGTGACTATGCTAAATTACATTCTCCACACAACAAAGTGAGTCCTCCTGTATTAGCACGGCGGGGGAAGAAATTGTCAAATTAACTTCATGCGGTAATATCCACGTGTTTAACCCATTGAGACCGGGAACTCATCTGTGTGTCATTTTAAGATTTCTTTGGGCTATTTTTCGAAAAGATCTTGAACATTTGTGCAAATCCTTGAATATATTCATGTTTTTTTAAGCATTTTTAACTCAAATCTTCGCTTCTGGGGGGTCCCTGGAACAAAATATTTTGAGATGGGGGTCCGCGGCCGAATACATATAATTTTGGGGGTCCTTGACATGAAAAAGTTTGAGCACCACTGATTAGCAACATAAGTTTTTTCAAAAAACTGTTAGGATTTAGAAGACATTTTGTAGAATCCCCAGAAGCAAAGATTTGGGTTACAAATGTTCGCTTTAAAAACAAAAGTATACATTCAAAGATTTGCACGCATTTTCAGGAATTTTCAAAAATAGCAGATCTACAAGCTCGCGCTGTGAGCTTGTAGATCTGCTATTTTTGAATTGCCAAAGACATCTAAGAATGACACACAGATGCGTTCCCGGTCTTATTGGGTTAACACTTTTCATCCCTCAGGCAATCATTTGATCTATTTCATAAATAAATGAGCTGCGTTGTTGTAAATAGATAAATTGGTGTGCATTTCGGTGCGTCTTCTATCAGTTTGGGCACAGGTTCCTTTACAAAAGAAATATGATACACATTACTCATTTCTACTTCCATCAGTAACAAATTACTTTAGTCATTACCCCTGGAGAAAGTAATTTGTTAAATTAGTCATTACGGAACTTTTGCATAAACCATAAACCATTGACTGTTTTCTTTTGCTGCGGCAGAAACATTATTCAATTTCCTGTTTCCTATGTCTGCCCGTAAGGGAAAATAAGGTCACAGATTCTTTTTTTTGTGGCAACCAAAGTATATGCAGCCAAATATGTCACGAATTCCTGACTAATTCTAATTTATATACATTTCAATGTACTCACCGCGCAAATGGAATTTTGGAGTTACTTGGACATGATGCCATGAACAGTGGACTTTTTCCAAGACGCTTAACAACAGTTGACAAGTCTTGTGCCAGAATTGTATGCGGATTCAAGTAATACTGGTATGAGAGACACACCACGGTTCCAAAACGTACTGTACAATATAGCTTATTGATCGTCATGTGCATTTGAACGCTCTATCTCAATGGTTCTCAACCAGTGGTCCGGGGACCACCAGTGGTCCTTGAGGAGGTTGTTCCAGGTGGTCCCCAGCTAAATGATGGAGAGTTGCTATACCAAATGGACCCTTATAGATCTTTAACTCTTGAGAGCGTAAAATGAAACCAAATGGACCCTTACGGGTCCATTTGGTTTCATTTCACGCTCTCAAGAGTTAATTTATTGTTAAACATCTGCATTACTTAATTAAATAATTGTTATTTTAGTACCACATCATGGAATTGTGGACAAAATGGTATCCAACGATAACAAAATATTCTAAGTCTTGGGTCTGAGAGTCTAAATCTCATCAAATGGTGGTTCCGTGGCTCAAATGCCGATTAAATAATGGCCCTTGACATGAAAAAGGTGGAAAACCACTGCTCTATCTGATTAAAACAATCTGGATGATGTTCCGGAGCATTGCAACCAGAGTGAAAATAATGAAGGAATAACAGCCCAAACATCGGCTAACACATTACTTCGAATGAGATAGTAGTGCCGTTACCACAAAATATTACAGTTTGCACACTTTAAAACGTCATCAACTGGTTATTATTGTGATTCGTTTCAAGTATCAGCTCATTAGCACTGAGCTCTATCAGTGTAAGCAGTCAGTGTCTCTGTTATAATGCTCTGCCTCCAGGTCATTCATTTGCAGAGTTAGAGCCATGAAAACAACACTAGCTTCATCACAAAGTTTATTTATACCAGTAGCATTTATAGATGTATAATTCGGCCATGTAGTTGACATTGCAGTTTCCGACAGTAGGCTGGCTGTGGGCAGTATTTAATATAGGAATAAGAAATAATGTTGCATTCTAATGGTTATGTTTCAAGCTCAGTGGGCATGGCTAAACCTCCCTATGAGGAATTTAATGCTTCAATAGTGGTAATCGAGATCTGGGTTCAATACACTTTCACTACTTTCTGAAGTAAACGTTTTTTCAAATTATGCAAGACTGTTCTGACTGTTGAGTGCGCCTGCATGTTTACACGTGGTGTTGCAACTGCACATGACGTGAGCTTGTAGATCTGCTATTTTCACTGAAAATTCACCTGTGAATGACATGGCCAGAAAAGGGTCACTAGCTAGGGTAACTTGTTGGTGTTTGCAGTGGTGTAAAGTGACTAAGTACATTTACTCAAATACTGTACTTAATTACAAGGGTGAGATACTTTTACTTTACTGGAGTATTTGCAATTGTCTATACTTTTGCTTGTACTCGACTACATCTCAGAGGCAAATATTGTACTTTTACTCCACTACAATGATTTGATCACAATTGTGAGCTTGTTTATTTTCTAAAGATTTTCATTTTGTACTCCACTTTAGCCCTATTTTATAGACCAATTATTTGTTTACTAACATTGAGACTGGACGCACAGGTGATTGTTTCATGCAATCAATTCTCAACCTGTTGTTTTGGGGTGCGTTGGTTTCAGTACACCCCAACCCCCTCTTGTGTGTTGGCTAGTGAGGCGCGTCCTAGCGAGACCTGACAGAATAGGTTCCATTTGGAGCCAGTATGACGTTTGGAGCCAGTGTGACGTCGTCTGTTAAGGGGTCTATACATAGGCTATTTGAAAATAGCCGATCTACAAGCTCACAACGCGTCGCATTGCGACACGTTGTGAGCTTGTAGATCGGCTATTTTCAAACATTTTATTTTATTTGACGATTTGATTGATTGATTGACCTATTTATTGACGAAAAGCAGGCATATTTAAGAACATATATTCGTAATTATCTGTCAAATGGATAAAACACGAAAAATCGTATATTCCTTTACACGCTACTATGTGAAACGGGCTGTGGAGAGAGCCGAGCAGAGTGTAAAACTCTGTCATAAGGGGTTGTGACGGGGGTGCCTGGTGGCTCCGCCAATTTGTGCATGGATGGACCTACATGTTCCATGTGAATTTAGAAGAATCTGACACCCGTCATGTCTCGCACGTCTCCCACTTATCTGACCTGGGCTTCCTGTCTGTCCACGCTCTACTGTCCAATAAGAAGCAAAAAGGTTGGCACAACAAAGGGCAGATAGTGACTGGCCAAAGACAGGAGGCATGAGATATAGTAGTTGGACATTCATTCTCTGGCAGAAAAGGTTGCCCTCAACTTTACTCCTGTAAGAGCACTTAACCCATTAAATTCGGGAACCCATACTGTGTCATTTAACATCTTTAGCTACTATAACCATTATTTTATACTTTGGGCTATTCAAAAACTAGCAGATCTACAAGCTCATAGCCCGGCACCGAGTGCCGTGCTATAAGCTTGTAGATCTGCTTTTTTAAGTGTATTTTTTATACAAAATTGTGTAAATATTTGAATTTATGTTTTCTAAAGCGAACATTTCTAACTCAAATTTGGCATTTTTTTCAAATTTGCTTCTGGGGATTGTAACATTTTTTTGGAGACTGGAAACTATGTTGCTATAATATCAGTGGTTCTCAAACTTTTTCATGTCAAGGACCCCCCAAACTGATGTGTATTTGGTCGCGGACCCCCCTCATCTCAAAATATTTTGTTCCAGGGACCCCATGCAGAAACAACAAAGACTTGAGTTAAAAATGTAAATATATATATATTCAAAGATTTGCACACATTTTCACAAAAAAAAAAAATAGCAGATATACAAGCTCATAGCGCGGCACTCGGTGCCGCGCTATGAGCTTGTAGATCTGCTATTTTTTAAATAGCCCAAAGAAATCTTAAAGTGACACAGACGCGTTCCCGGTCTTATTGGGTTAAAATCGAACCGAATTGGACTGAACTAATGAGTGAATGGCATCCCGACTGAAGTGAACTGAAAGGTTTAGCTCTAGAAGGAAAGGAGGAGGTATATATAAGACAACCTGCAGGCTGCAGTAAGAGAGCAGAGCTAGCTGGTCTAAAGCATGGGATTTACCCGCGTGTGAGTACTGCCAGGGATATACTGTATAATCCACATCCTAGGTTCTCTAAAAGGATGAGGAGGACACTGTGACTGTGCAGCTCCATCCCTTTCCTTTCCACCCTCTGCAACCTACTTGTGTCTGCCTGGGAGGCAGTGAGAGAAGGGGGGGGGGCGCTGACATCAAATAACACATGAGCATTCTACTGTCATATTGCCTCCAGAGATCCTTAACCCATTAAGGCCGGGAACACGTCTGTGTCATTTTAAGATTTTAACCTCTTTAACCATTATTTTAAACTTTGGCTATTCAAAAATAGCAGATCTACAAGCTCATTGCGCGTCACTTTGTGCCGCGCAATGAGCTTGTAAATTTGCTATTTTGTGAAAATCGTGATTTTTTTTTTTTATTGATAATTTTTAACTCCCAATCTTTGCTTCTGGAGGTCCCTAGCACAAAATATTCTGAGATGGGGGTCCACGGTCAAATACATCATTTTGGGGGTCCTTGACGTGAAAAAGTTTGAGAACCACTGACATAGATTATATAGAAATATAACATAATAAATGATTTACTTTTTTCACCTGAAGACGGAGTGCCTCAGCATTTTTTTTCCTACAGTCTGCCTCACCACAAGCAGAACTTTGGGTTCCTTTGCTTTCATAGAAATGCCCATTTTAAAAAAACAAACTGTTAGGATTTTGAAGACATTTGTAGAATCGGCCTCATGCACAGGCACGTGCACACACAGACATGAAAGGGGGCTTGAGCCCCTGCCTTTTTACCCGTCTGTAAAAAAGTGCCCTCTCCAGACAAGAAAAAAAAGGCAGTGGATGTGATGGATGCAGCTCAAAGTGAACTTTACCTAGGTATCTAGTTCTTCCTTCCTTCCTAGCCAGAGTGATGAAAGAAAAACGGGCGGCAATGGCCAAAATTGTTGGAAATTGGCTATCAAAAAACGGCGAAAGTGGCCGTTTTCAAGATGTTTTGGCCATTATGCTATACAAAAAAGTGCTATACAAATAAAATGTACTTACTTACTTACTATTATCTCTGGAACGGAAGGTCCAATCTGCTCAGTTCAAAGCTGGTTGGATGCGTGACTTTGAGGACATTAAGCACTCAATGACACCTTTTCGGTTTATTCAGGTTTTCGGGCCTAAACGTATGGTAATTTGTTCGGTGCCCTTTTGAAATTCCAGCCCCTGCCCCTCCAAATCCCTCTGCACGTCCCTGCTCATGCAGGTCTTAATGTGTTAAATGCACTCACAGTACAGTATACCCCCCCTCCTCCTCCTACAGAAGCATAAAGAGCGCCATATGTGCCCCGTGCCACGCTCGTTGCCTCATGCAGACTTAACGGCACACAGGATACAGTTGTCAACACTGCCACCGCTGGAAGGGAATTCATTATTTAGCTTGCTGGAGGGGACGCTTTCGCTGCTGTGACAGTTACACACTTTATCCATTCTTATAAGGGGGGTGGGGGGTGGGGGGTGTCTAGCGGAGGAGAAGAGGTCACATAATAGCTCATGCTCCGGACCCACTCTGTGCCATGCTCCACATGGGGGGTTTGAACCAGACATCTTCCTGATTACCGCTAGGCAGTGGTGCGAAAAAGTACGATATTTTTTTTTACTTAAAGGGATTGTAGGGAGTTCAGACATAATCAAAGAAAAAAACTGTTGTCAAACACCGCCCCTCCAGCAGTTCTTTTCCCCGACCACCAGGGGGTGACGCAGGGGGGACTTTTTAAATGAGTCATGCCCAAAATAGGTTGCCTTATGCGGATACAATTCGCGGAAATGCCCGACCCTACGGTTCTCTGAATTTATATTTTTAAATAGGCTCTTTCATGATAAATTGACCACATATATGAAGCTAAACAACTAAATTCTATCCAAACGATTTTTTAAAAGTAAATTATGTGCCTCAAAAAAGAAGTTTGAGAGCGTTTTAAAACCGAAAGTAAAAAGTTGATACGGGCACGGACGCGCACGGACACGCACATGCGTGCGTTAATTTACGACCCGGACATAAACAACATGTACATAAACAGAAGGGAAAATACGGATTTCAGACAGAGGACTGTGTTTCAATGAAGGAAAACACCCCAGCATCATTATATAGTGGCTGATAGAGGGGAGAAAATGCAAAATATATATATATACATATTTTTTAAATTTAGGCTTAATGTTCCCTACAATCCCTTTAAGTAAAAGTATCAATGCTGCAATATAGAAATACTCTGTTACAAGTAAAAGTCCGGAATTAAAGATCCTGCGCGCGCGTGCATGAGGACCCCCTGCGCACGCACATTTTTTTTCGCGGTTCTGGGCGGAGTGGGTTCGTTTTTTTCCAGTTTTTGGTTTCTTTATTTCGGTTTTAGGGTTAGGATTAGGGTTAGGTTAGGGTTATGTTGTTTAATTCTTATTTTTGCCTGATTTTACCGATTTATTATTAAAACAAATAATGTATTTTTTTTTTTTTCATATCTTTGATTTTCGGGACATTGCTCTGCTTGTGGGACAGAGGGGTCCAATTTCGGGACTGTCCCGCGAATTTCGGGACGGGTGGTCACCCTAGATGCGATGCATTGTGAGCTTGTAGAACGGCTATTTTCAAATGGCCAAAATGTATATAGGAGTACTGAAGTGGGTAATATGTGTTTTGTAATAATAATCCAAATGTACAAAGTAACTAGTAACTACATTTTTTTAATAATTGAAGTGGAGTAAAAGTACAATCTTTTCCTCTCAGGTGTAGTGGAGTAGAAGTAAAAGTATTGAATAAGAAATACTCCAGTAAAGTAAAAATACCTAAAAAATCTTACTTAAGTGCATTACTTGAGTAAATGTACTTAGTTACTTTACACCACTGCTAGTAGGTCTCTGAGGTCCATATATTTCTCACTCGGCTGCCCCCGGTTCAATTACACACACTGTGTGTGCACTGAGAAAGACACAAGGAATCTGTTGTCATTGTGGCTCCGAGTCATGAAAAAAAAAATGGAGAGATAAGTCTGGAAGAATCTCCGTCAAAACGCATCCGCCATCAGCTGCTGATGAGTCACTCTATGAGGCAATCTAACTGTCTGTGCATGGTTCAGTATATACGTACCCCCCCACCCCCCCATACTGTTAACCCATTTAATCCGGGAACGCATCTGTGTGTCACTTGAGATTTTTTTGGCTCATTCAAAAATAGGAGATATACCGCGCTATGAGCTTGTAGATCTGCTATTTTTTGGGGAACAAATAGTGAAAATGTGTGAAAATCTTTGAATCTGGTGGGTCAAACAGCAATATGTTAATTTGTAGCTATGATTCCCTGCTTTCATGTGACATGAAAAAACAAAAAGGATTTTTTCTCCAATGACTGCTTGTTTGTCACGGTAGGTCACATATATCACATATATCACATATATATATATCACATATATGTGAATTTGACTCAAATCTTTGCTTTTGGGGGTCCCTGGAACAAAACATTTTGAGCTGTGGGTCCGCGGCCAAATACATATCATTTTGGGGGTCCTTGACATGAAAAAGTTTGAGAACCATTGATATTATAGCAACATAATGTTTTTCAGAAAACTGATAGGATTTAGACATTTGTAGAATCCACAGAAGCAAAGATTTGAGTTACACATGTTCACTTAAAAAAATAATAATATATATATTCAAAGATTTGGACACGTTTTCACGATTTAAAAATAAATAAATAGCAGATCTACAAGCTCGGTGCCTCGGTGCCGGTGCACTCGGTGCCGGTGCACTCGGTGCCGCGCTATGAGCTTGTAGATCTGCTATTCTTTTTAAATAGCCAAATAAATCTGAATATGACACAGATGCGTTCCCGGTCTTAACGGGTTAAATGCACCATGCACTGTACATAGTGTAGTTCAGTGAGTCCATTTACACAGTCATTTGAGATGGTTGTGGATGTATGGAAACATTTCATGAATGATCCATGCATTCTTGGCCGCACACACATTTTTGTTCATGGATAATTGTAGCCTGTGAATAAAAGGGGTTTTGCCGGGTGTTATGGATGGCTGTGATGGTAAATATTACCTTTCAAACCATTCAATGCGTCCCTTTTAAAGCCTTTTAAGCGGCCTTGTGCACACAGTACATTTCTGATCTGGTCTCTGCACCTTCCTTCCCCAAGGGTACTTACAGTAGGTCATCTTCCGAAATGCCCCTTTTCCCCAACAAGCCTTATAACCAAAGGTGACGGGGCCTTTTCTGTTATCGCCCCCACACTCTGGAACAATCTTCCACTGCACATTAAGTTAAATTGAAAGGTTTAAATCCACCCTAAACACCTACCTCTTTTCCATTGCCTTCAGCTCAGTCTGAGGACAATTAATCTCTCAAGAACAGATTCTGCTCTACGTTTGAATCTGTCGGTAGCCGTGTTGACAACCCGTGCGCATTGGTTTCAAGTGGGCGTGCTATCAGATCAGGAAGCAGGCCGCGCTTTACCCAATCAAATGTAGTGGCCGGGATTCACGTGTCCGTCGACCCTTCCCCCCTCGAAACTAACCGAAACTAATTTAAAAATAGCGTCCTCGGAGCAGACAAAACCACGGAAAGATATTCACATTTTAACTTGCTCTTTCATCATAGAAACAAGTGGGCTTATAACCAAAACCACCCATGTTCTCTGGGAGAAGTGGTGTTAGTGTTCCGTGTAGAAATATTGTTAGTGGGAATGAAAACATAGTCGCACCACCCGGAAGTGGAGCGGTGAAGGCAGACCAAAACCCCGGTTTCCTTGCGCACGTGTGCTGCGTTTTCTTCCGTCCAGAGCTAACTAAGATAGAACAAACAGCAGAGGTCGCTGTTTTTCATTTTCAGTTAGCTCAGGGTTCCCAGATTGGAGGGCAATTAACTTATGGCCTACTCTGGTCATTGAATGTATTGTTTGTATTGGTTTTATGTTATTTTAATTATTCTGTATTTGTATGAGGTATTGATTTTATGTTTATTTTACTATGTTGTATTTTATGAGGACGTTATTATGTTGTGTATGGAAAGCACGTTGGGTCAACTTTTGTTGTTTTTAAATGTGCTATACAAATAAAGGTGACTTGACTCGACTTGATTGCTCACATATCACCCCATTTCTATGCAATTCCATTATTTTGAACTCCATTTCGATATAGAAAAAGCAATTACGAGCGACTCAGCTATTACTTTCAATGATGTGACGTCACGTTCTCTTTCTACGTTCTCTTTCTAACATTGGAAAGCAGCAGTGGAATATAGGCAGTACAAATATTCACCAACATTCAAGTCTTCAGCTCATTTAATTTCCCATATTTAATACAAACATCCAAATAAGTTGGTTGGTAAGCTTAGAGGACTTTTCTAGGACCATTTACTACTTGCAAACAGGTGCTCTTTTATGGTGGTTTTGAAGGAGGGTAAGGAGTTACACTTTTTGATGTATGTCGGTAGGGCATTCCACATTTTGGTGGCATAGCAGTAGAATGAATTTGACCCCATGTTTTTGCCGAATCTGGGTTGCGTGAGATCAGTGGAGCACTTGAATTGCCACCGTAATATCGATGCATCGCAATGCATTAACATATGTTTACACCCCTAGATGGATTTGGGACTAAAACTCTCTTTTCCTTTTAACTTTCTGACTGAACCTGTGTTAGAGGACACCGCAGGGCATTTTAAGTTCATAAACAACTCTCACCGTTTCACCGCAAATACTGTTATACACCTTGAATTGTAAAAGCACAGTAAAAGACCTGGAGGATATATCTGGCCCATAGGCTGTATTCTTTCTTCCCCATTACAGAATTGGCTCCGTTTTCAGTCTCATCACGGTTACATAATAGATACGTGTTTGATGCTGAGATGGTTTCAAAGACTGCAGGGGTCTTCAACGTTTTTCAGGGCAAGGGACCAGTGGTGTAAAATAACTAAGTACATGTACTCAAGTACTGTACTTAAGTACAATTTTGAGGTACTTTTACTCCACTACAATTATTTGAAAACTTTAGTTACTTTGCAGATATAAATGATTACATTATAAAACATACATTAACCACTTTAGCCCTATTTTATACCATGGCTATTTGAAAATAGCCGATCTACAAGCTCACAAGCTTGTACTGTAGATCGGCTATTTTCAAACACTTTCAATCAACACTGCCAGTCCAGCCACTGTAGTTCTCTCTCACCTGAATCCATAAACCTCCTCTTTTGGCCTTCCTTTTGTCCTCACGATAAACAGTAGAATATAAACACAAACAAGGCAACGCTGATGCAAACATTATGAGCTCTTGTATTCTTCTTTCTTTTCTCTCCAGTGTGTTCTTCACACAGAATTGATCTGGTGCTGCATGCAACACAGAGTGCTGAATGCACCCTCCAAGGAGTCTAACCTCACCGACCACATGAGCTCTGCTCGGTGCATGATGTCAGAAAGAATAGGGATGTAGCAGATAATAATATTATGAGTCAAAAGGCATATTAAGGAACAGGCTAGACTAGTCGTCAAATGTTAAACTCATTAAACTTCAGCCTGGAGAACTTAGACTGAGTCATTCTGATCAGTCACAGAAGAGGCCCACTGTGACATTCTAACAAACTGTGCTGTACGTTATATTTCAATGGCAAAGAAATGCGCATTCAAGGCAAGCTCGAAACATTTCCATGGTACAGTATTGATCAGAACTCCATCCTTCCTTCAGGTTTGTTAAATCCACGATGAGCTAAGTAGAGACAATACTAATAGACTGAATACCGAATATGTACACATGCTGTAATAATGTATGCTCCGTTCCCAATTTACGACCTGTGCCCAACAAAATATAAATCAGGGTAAAACTTCCCACATGGAAAGAATATATGAACCTATATATTTGTTATATAACACACTTATATGTTTAACATATATGCCACATATCCAAAATTGGATATGTGAACGTATGTACATATATATCCATATATGCACATACTGTATATGCACACACATATATGTACATATATGGGTGCAGCGTATATGCACATATAGGTTTCACATATATGCACATATAAGTTTAGCCTATATGTGCATATATGTTTATTTAAACCTATGTTCAAGGATTATACATAGCCTACCTACATAAAAAATACAACACACACAATCTATAAGTCATTAACATTTATTGTCAATACATGTCAATTATTTAGTCTGCTTTTGGCGAACCCTGAGCTCTGTCAGCTTGCTGTTGATGGCTGTACCCAGCTGGCCCTTCGTTGTGTGTGGCCACTTCTTCATTGTCGCCTCTACAGAGAAGAGACAAGGACATAATGAGATCACAGTGTAAAAATGCTCCAAGTCTTCTACAGACCCCTGTCACTCCAAGCATTCCAAACCACCTGGTGTAGTGTACACAAGCTCCCCTGTGAGGCTTTATTGGCTGATAAAGCCCAAAGCCTTAATTCAAACAGATGATCTATTTTATTAGTGATTTGTTTCAACTTGAGGCATCTCTATTAACTTTTATTTTCCTTTCTCAATTCATTCGTTTTTACTCACCGATTATGGCCACCTTTTTTCCTGGGTCCAGGGCTTCCAGCTGCTCCATCACCTCGCTTTGGCTTGCCACCTAAAGTAATATTTCATAATTATTATGTATTTGCAAATGAAAAGTGGGTAATCCTGCTGATTTGCAGCAGCTAATGTTTACATACTAATGGCCCACACTTTAGGCTAGAGCAGTGGTTGTCCAGGGACAAATGACACTCAAGGTTCCTTGGGGGGGCTTCCAAATAGTTACGGGGGTCCTTGAAATGATAAAGTTTGAGAACCACCGGGCTAGAGTGTGGGACACTTGTAAAAAAAACATTACTCGCAACAAATTGCAGCAGCGAAAACAGAGAGTAAGAAAATAGTTACGTTTTTCCATTCTTAGGTGAATCAGTTTAGAAAGAAAAAATCACACCCTGTGTGAAGGAAGCGGTGCCTTTGGGGCGGGGCTTAACTCATTTCAGTTCGTCCCTATTGGTCGTCTGAGTCCACTTACCAAATTTGTACTTGGTAGCATGCTGCAAACTGGAATAATGGCTGTTTAAAGGCCAGCCAATGGGCAGACAGAGGGGGCGGGGCTTAAGTAATTACAGTTCGTCCCTATTGGTGCTTTTAGTCCATGTACAAAATTTGTACTCCGTAGCATGCTGCGAACTTGAATTATGGCTGTTTAAAGGCCAGCCAATGGGAAGACAGAGGGGGCGGGGCTTCAGCAATTCATGCTCGTCCCTATTGGTGGTCTAAGTCCACATACCAAATTTGGACTTGGTGGCATGCTGCAAACTGGAGTTATAGCTGTTTAAAATCCCGTGCTCATCCCATGCTCATACGGGCGGACGGACATAACATACGCTGGGGGTCCCTGGAACCCTGGGGCGGGGCTTCAGCAATTCATGCGCGTCCCTATTGGTGGTATAAGTCCACATACCAAATGTGGACTTGGTGGCATGCTGCAAACTGGAGTTATAGCTGTTTAAAATCCCGTGCTCATCCCGTGCTCATACGGGCGGATGGACATAACATACGCTGGGGGTCCCTGGACCCCTCTTTGATAACTTAAGCAATTCATGCTCGTCCCTATTGGTGGTCTAAGTCCACACACCAAATTTGGACTTGGTGGCATGCTGCGCACTGGAGTTATAGCTGTTTAAAATCCCGTGCTCATCCCGTGCTCGGACATAACATACGCTGGGGGTCCCTGGACCCCTCTTTGATAACCAGTGGTACGTGTGGGCAATGAGAGGATAGATGGCATAGGCAGTGTCCACGTCCGACGTCCGTGTGTGTGTGTGTGTGTGTGTGCGCGTGTGTTTGTATGTGTTTCTTCTTTGCCGTGCTCATCCCGGGCTCATACGGACGACGGACGGACGGACGGACATACGGACAGAGTCAAACGTAGAGCGGTTGGCACCGCTAAAAAAATGTGTAAACTGCCTTTCTTTATTAATGACAGGATTGATTTAAAGAGATTTTTTTTTTACCGTTGAGGTTGCTCTGAAGCAGGGTTTCAAGGGGAAATGTGCCGAGGAGGAGAGTTCGCACCATTGCTGTGCCAGAGGTGGTTTGCATGGATGCCGTCCACGCATCTCTTTTGCAAAAGACTCCTGACCCCTTCACAATTTCAATCTGAAAAATACATCACATATAAATGTATTAGTAGGCCTACAACTTTCACAAATATATTTTATGGAATATCACAATTGATTATTCATTAACATTATACAAACTAACATAGTTTGTATAGATCAGGGGTCTTCAACAGGGGGTCCGGGACCCCTAGGGGGTCCTCAGAGTTACTACAGGGGATCCGCCAAATCTTTATGTGACAGGATTTTTTATTTTACCTTAACCACTTGAACCCTAGCATCCCTTTTTCTGAGGAGAACTTTAGCCAAAATCGCACCCTGTGTGAAGGAAGCGGTGCCTTTGATGAGTGGCCTCCTGGTGGCGCTATAATAGGGCGGGGCGGGGCTTCAGCAATTAATGCTCGTCCCTATTGGTGGTGTAAGTCCACATACCAAATTTGGACTTGGTGGCATGCTGCAAACTGGAGTTATAGCTGTTTAAAGCCAGTGGCCTCCTGGTGGCGCTATAATAGGGCGGGGCGGGGCTTCAGCAGGCAATGCTCGTCCCTATTGGTGGTCTAAGTCCACATACCAAATTTGGACTTGCTGGCATGCTGCGAACTGGAGTTATAGCTGTTTAAAGCCCGTGCTCAAACGGACAAACGGACAAACGGACATACGGACATACGGACGGACATAGTCAAATATAGAGCGGCTGGCACCGCTAAAAATAGCCGATCTACAAGCTCACAACGCCTCGCAGTATATCGGCTATTTTTGGCTAAGAGTTATAGATGTAGAGGGGAAAAAGAGCTGCAAAAATGTATCTGAAACACAATTTTATACAATATAGAGGGGGTCCCTGCCATCTCTCTCTCAGCTAGGGGGTCCTTGGCCTGAAAACCTTGAAGACCCCTGGTATAGATAGATCAGTAGTAAATAGTTGTCTACTGCACAAGAATGATAAAGGCACTAAAGTAACAAATCACTGTTGATCTAACATGGGCACGCACGGTAATGCATCTGTTTTGCAGTTACCCATCAAAAAAAGAACCACTGTCCAGATAACATTTTCATGTAACCTATACCTTAGAATATGCATCTACTTACTGTCTCTGAGGTGTCGGTTTTCTCTGGATTTTCGGTTCTCTCTCCATGGATCTGGAAATTAAACAGTGACATGACATAATGTATACGGTTAACTTTTACAGTGGTAATAATAAGTGGGCAATATGGACACAAATAACCCTATATACGTTGTTTTATGTCAAATAGCAAAAATATCCACATTTTACCACGTTTACATGAATCTACATGAAAAATGTTACTCACCTGCAATTGTTTTGCAGATGTCTCCACTAAGACCTCCACAGAGGTTGCTGCACACTTGTTAGAGAAGGAAGACAGTATGTTATAATTTTGAACAATTTAAAATACAAACAGCAGGTGAATTGTCCTAATCAGCCTAACATCATAAAAATCTCCTCCTCTGATTAGGTAACAAGTAAAATAAAGTGATACAAATAAGAGGAACTTACTCTTCCAGCAAGCGAGGCAATGTCCTCCTTCATTTGAGGAATATCTAGTGTGGGGTTGTACAGAAGGGAAAAAAATAAAATCACACCAATTACAATCATCAGATCACCGTAGCTAACAGCAACTTGGATGCTATCTGCATCTAAGTTGTAACAAGGTCCATTGACAGCACATTTACAAAACAGAAAAGTCCTATCCGATTGTATTAAACCAATATTGCAATACAATAATACTTACGCTTTATTATGAGGTCTTTCAAATGATCATTTTCATTTTTCAGGGCCAAGTTTGCATCCCTCAACTCCTGAATTGTTGTCTGGAATTTCTGCATTTATTTTTCTTCTCCCACTGTTTTACTGATAATCGGCAGACTCGTTAACCAGATCCAAAGCCACTGTGAGAATATGCTTTAGGCTGTGGGAATCAACTATTACTGGATTTTCTTCGATGCTTCTCTCTCTGTAAGGAGCTAGTCTCTCTGGGTCGCCTACTGGAACTGCTCTCAACCAATGCACATCGAGCCCTTATATACTTGTCGGCTGCGGTCACAATGTCACTACCATGATGTCAGGTAGCGTCAGGCATCTCCATATATGGAGCGGGCTATTTCCGCTATGCCCAAATCTGGGACTATGACATCAGCCCTAGACGTTTCGGCTATCTCCATACATGGAGTTCCGGGAGGGGGTCTCTGATGTCAGAACAAATTACTTTTGTTCTATCGATTAGTCACCACATGGAGACTTGAATTCATGGATTTTTTTTGTTTTTGTCGCATTCCTAAGCCAATAATTTGATGACCGGCAGTGGTTCTGGTAGGAGACACAAAGAGTCTCCTTTGTATCTCCTACCGGAACCGCTGATGATGCCGCTGGTCATCAAATTATTGGCTTAGGAATACAAAAAAAAAAAAAAAAATCCATGAATTCTCCATGTGGTGACTAATCGATAGAAAAAAAGTAATTTTGGGGGTGAAGTATCCCTTTAATGTGGTGCATAGGGACAATGGTGTGCCTGGTAAGTTGTTTAATTGAGAATATATGCAGATATTCATCATGTTTTCATTGCTGCTGGCTTTATACTGCACATCAGTGACTGTTATTAGAAATTTCGTAATGGGAAATTGCATTGCCTACATCCAGACGTTAGTATCATCATCATGGCAGATGATATCCTAAAAAAAGTCTGTCTGGGCTGTAAAGTGAGGCAACTACTGCATCAAAAGCAGCAATCAGGGGGAATTGGGAAATCTGTTGATTTATATCAAATATAATTCCTGATTTTCTGTTATTCCTTGATTTACTAACAACGACATTTTGATTAACAGCATTTTGACGATGCGGTATGTTTTGAAGAAGGCCAGTAATGACCAGTGAGTGTGTCACCATGGGAATATTTAATCATAAATCCACATGTTTTCAATATAAAGGAATTTTAACTCCAGTAAAGTAAGACCATTTTCACAAAACACTTGTAAAACATGAAAGCGCTCAATATGTGTCAAGTCTGTGCTCGTTCCCAAATGAAGCCGCTATCAGGATACAGCAGACTGCCTTCTCATACAATAGGCTTTGACTGCAACACAGGAAAAAAAATATCTTCGTGAGTAATTACAGTTTAAGAGAATTCAAATGGCTTATAGTCCAAGTTGTGGCTTTGCCTTAAATCCTAGGAGGAAAGAACAATATTATTTAAAAAATAAAGAATCCACTATTTATACTGGGCAGCACACAATACAGTAATGTGTACATGTTTAGCAAACACATTATTTAAATATTTACATCACAGAAAAAAGTATTAAAGCTACATTGTAATATAAGCTTATACTTATTTTATGGATGACCCCGTACATTTGAAAAGTTTAATGGCATATGGGTTTAAAAACATACAAATATTGAAGAGAGTCTTTGGATTCTTTTAAAGGCACTTGCATGAGTTTGCCTCAAAACTCATGCAAGTGCCTTCAAAAGAATCCAAAATATAAAAATAAATCTAAATAATAATCTTTGTGTTTGAGATATGAGACATTGTGGACTCACACATCCACTTACATGCAATGCTGTTTAATAGATGCTGTATATTAGACCGCTTGGCAGAGCAGAAACAAGATTGCATTCATGGTGGATCAGTGCATTATTAAAGTCTTTTCATAAGTGATGAAATATGGAAATTATGTTTTTAATATCAGGACCAAACTGATTATTCTGAATGATCTAGTAGTTTTTTGACCATAGAAGACTGAAGTTTTATTCAATATTTTAGAAAATATTGAACACATCCTTATAATGTTCCAATTATAATTTAGAGCTTACTCAATATCATCAAATGAAATCAACAAGAAATCACATGCATGCAATAAGTATTCAACAGGTCATTTAGCTGAAGCATAACAAAACTTGAAACCATCTTTGAACATAAACAGATCAGAATCTGACAATAAGTCAGTGCTGTGGAACGTAAATGTAACTGTTGTAGGTTTTTACAGATTACATTCTTAAAGTGGCATTGCCTCACCTTGTGTTCTCGGTGAGAACCCAAGGCTGTCTGAGTCATAGTTCCGGGGGCTTTGTCAGAGTACCCGTTTGTCTGTGTCCCTTTTGTGCCCAAATATGGAGCTGACTGATATGTTTGCAGTGAGATCGCTGTATCTGTCAGTCCTTGTCTCTTTTATGCCCATATGGAGATCGCTGATGTTATCAGTATATATGCCCATATTTTGGCATGTCCCTTTTTTGCCCATAAGGGTCATAGGGTGTTTCGGGTCTCGCAACATACACCCTCGCCCAGGTGACACAGCCGGGGTTGATCAAGCCCCGACTTACGTCCCAGGTAGCTACCCACGGTCAGTCCTCTTAGGGCAAGACAGTGCCACTCAATCCACTTGTCCGGAACTACTCTGCCGGGACTGGGGGAGAGGAGAGGCTCTGGCACATGGAGGGGCTAGGCTCTCTGGGTGGCCTCCTGGCCGGGCTCCTCCTCCGTCTCACCAGGTCCAGGACCTGAGCGTTGCACCAGACTTCCCCGATCCAAACATTTCATTCTGGTGTGATGGTTTCTTGGGCCGTGGTGGTACTGCAGGCTCCCCTTGCGGCTTGCTTGAATGGCCCTCCTTAAAGGCCTATATATATAACAGAAAAACATCACATGGATGCACCTGGGACGTATCATCATTGTTGTAGCCTGGGGTCATAGGGTGATAGACCTTTGCATGCATCAGATCCATGGTGTTGCTTGGACCTACAGTTATAAAACCTGTCTTACTCAGTGTTATTACAAAAGAGTATAAAATGGTCACAATTTACTGAGACAACAATATTGGTGACCCAATTGGGATTGGCTGATACTGCGGACCATTGAATCAATTCATCTCTGCAATTAGTGTGGCTTGAAAGAACTTTCTAAAATATCCTCAGAGAAATGGATGTATTATTGGATTAATGCCTAACGCATTTGAAATGATGCTGGACTTGGGCCATTCCTCCAAAGCACACTCAAAGCTCTGGACTCGTCTGATGACAATCAGCCATGCAGCTGTGTGTTTGCTACATGATGCCAGATACTCATAGCCCGGCACATGGTGGACTTGGATAATGCTTAGATGTGGGGCATTGATTAGGTTCAGACACACTATACCAGGGGTCTTCAACAGGGGGTCCGGGACTCCTGGGGGGGTCCTCAAAGTTACTAGAGTGGGTCTGCCAAATCTTTGTGTGATATGATTTTATATTTTTACATTAACCACTTGAACCCTAGCATCCCTTTTCTGAGGAGAACTTTAGCCAAACATAGCAGATCTACAAGCTCACAACGCCTCGCGGTTGTGAGCTTGTAGATCGGCTATTTTTTGGCAAAGAGGTATGTCTAGAGGGAAAAAAGAGCAGACCAAGTAAACAAGAAAAGTTTAATCTGAAACACAATTTTATACAATATAGAGGGGGTCCCTGTTTCATCTCTCTCCCAGCTAGGGGGTCCTTGGCCTGAAAACATTGAAGACCCCTGCACTACACTATATACAAAAACCTTGAAGAAGCCTGAAATATAGCAAACCAAAGCGTAGTAACAACCTATAGCCTTTAGTTAAAAAAGTATCATAATAATTAGCCAGTATCATAAATTAAATCACATTATACAGTTTATTATTATTATTTTTTTTGTATGAGACAAAACTATTAGAAAACTAAAAAAGCAATTTCCATTTTCAATCTATTGTAAGAACAGAAGCAGAATGTTCCAGGGATCCCCCATTAAACACACTTACTTTGACTATTGAAGTATTTGTAATAATGTACAACCACAGAGTAGAAACAAACAGAGGGCCAACACCTGTGCAGCGCGCAGGGCGGCTTAATATACATGGTCAAGTCCCGGGGCCCCTGAGGACCAGGGCCCTCATGAGGCAAACAATAATCTGGGACTCAGAATGTTGAACCTCCATTATGACTAGCTATAATCACTATGCGCTGGTGATGCGCGGGCCGACCCGTAACCCACGGGTCCCGCAGGTTGACCCGCGGCACGGGCGGACGGGTTATCCATTACGACGCAATTATTGCGGGGCGAAGCGGGTCAACCTGGACAACCCACGGAAGAAAAAAAAAACACCAACTCACTCTCTCTTGCGCGCGCACACGCTCTCTTTCTCTCTCCCTCCTCTGTCCCCCCCTCTTTCTCTCTCTCTCTCTCTCTCTCTGGAAAGCAATTGAATGGACTTGCTTGTGTGCGTTTTTTTCTTTTTTTAGCGGTTTGTGGGGCGGGCGGAGTCGTTGATTTATATTCATTTTTGCGGGGCGGGTTGGGGCGGGTTATGAAAAAACCTGACCCGCCTGTAGCATCACTACTAGTGATGTGCGGGTCGGGTTTTTTCATGACCCGCCCCGCCTCAACCCGCCACGGAACCCAACCCGCCTCAACCCGCCCCGCGAACCCATTTATAAATCTATGGCTCAACCCTCCCCGCGACCCGCGGTAAAAAAAAAAAAACGGTAAAATCATGAAGGAAAATAATCTTCAAGTATACACCCCAAGTGTATTCAAACTGTTTTATTGTTATTATTCTTATTCTTATTAGGAATAAAGACAAAACAAGAGCATGTGACTTTTATTTTTTTTTGCGTGTGAGAGCGGCTGACCCGCTCACCCGCAGCCCGCATAATTTCCTCTGAAATCCTGACTCGACCCACCCACGCCGCGGGTTGACCCGCGGGTCCCGCGGGTTACGGGTCGACCCGCTCATCACTAATCACTACTATGCGCCATTACAAGTCCTCATCTCTCTTCCTACCTGATCTCCTGTCTCTGTCCTGCTATATGGTACCAGGTTTCTCCTGATTTCAGTGGTTAATGTGCAATGTGCACGCGTGCATTCATGATTTGAGGCATTTTGTTGCAAAAATGTGTTTTTTCTAAATTAGACCTGCTGGTGGCGCTAATACAGGGCAATAACTTGATCATGTGACTATAGATATACTGTGTACCCATTTGCGTGATGTTTGGATAAAATCTGTAGGAGTGATATCCCAAAAATGGGTTTGGCACAAATCGGCCTCCTGGTGGCGCTATAACGGGCCCATGTGAAAAATATTGGCCAGAGGTTCTGAATTGTTATCCAGGGAGTGTGTGTGCACAGTTTCGCGGCGGCCGGGCCAACGATGCCGGAGATTAGCTACTCGCAGACAGACGGACGGACGGACAGACAGGGGGTAAAACATACTCTCTCGCCATGCCTTTCGGTCTGGCGGAGACAATTATGTAAGCCTCTCCTCAGACTGAAATATACATAAAACTAACAATGATGATTGTGACACTCACTGTTGAATAGATTTTGACACAGACTCTGTCCAAGAACAGAGACCAACTTGACTTGCTTTGCGTCAGAAAAAGAATATGAAGCATCACGGATAAATTATATTATATAGAAGTATATTTGGTACTTGGGATTGGAAAGTAATTAACCCTTTAAGACCGGGAACGCATCTGTGCCATTTTAAGATTTCTTCGGCTATTCAAAAAAATAGCAGATATACAAGCTCATAGCGCGGCACCGAGTTTCACGCTACGAACTTGTAGATCTGCTATTTTGTTTTTGAAAAATCGTGAAAATGTGTGTTTTTTTTTTAACCTATGTTGCTATTATCAATGCTTTACAAACTTTTTTCAAGTCAGGGACCCCCAAAATAATATGTATTTGTCCGTGGACCCCTCCCATCTAAAAATATGTTGTTCCAGGGACCCCCAGAAGCAAATATTTGAGTTAAAAATGTATATAAAAGATTTTCACACATTTTCACGAAAAATAGCAGATATACAAGCTCATAGCGCGGCACTCGGTGCCGCGCTATGAGCTTGTATATCTGCTATTTTTTGAATAGCCAAAGAAATCTTAAAATTATGTGTTCCCGGTCTAAATGGGTTAAGAACCAGCACACAGAAAATGAGACAGGTGCTCCATAAGGCTGAGCTGACTGGCACTGGGCTGCTGACTCATGATGTACCATGCAATGGGAGTGGGTGTTAGCCGGTGGGAATGTTCATAATGCTCAAGAGACTTTTTTTTTGAGAGAGGCAGAATAATAGAATTATCTTTTTAACCCTTTTGTGTCGCTAATACAATTGTTCTGCATTTTCTGTAACGAGACGGGTTTAATAAGGCCGTAGATCTATTGCTCCTGTAGTCTGTGTCATGTGAGCCTTTAGTTGATCTTATTGCATCTATTTTTCTGCGCTTTGCATGATTCGATTTGTAGCAAGGGTATTGTGTGAAAAATGGTAATATAAGCCAAGCCGCAAGCACTCAGCTTGTATTATAATTCGGGCACAGTTTCAGCCCGATCCGAGACCCTTTCACCCCCATTATAAATTTAAAGTTAAATATTTCAAAGAATATAATAAAACATACTAGATGAAAACCAGTGGTGGAAAAAGTACTCAAATGTTTTGCTAAAGTAAAAGTATCAGTACTGCAATGTAGAAATACTCTGTTACTAGTAAAAGTCTGGAATTCAAAATTAACTTAAGTAAAACTACAAAAGTATTGCTATCAAAATGTACTTAAAGTACCAAAAGTAAAAGTACTAACATGTTTGAAAATAACATATCTACAAGCTTGCTTTGTGAGCTTGTAGATCTGCTATTTTTTTGTATCTGCTATTTTCAAACAGCCTAGGTATAAAATAGGACGTAAGTGGTTAATGTATGTTTTATAATGTAATACTTTATATCTGCAAAATAACTAGTAACTAAAGTTTTCAAATAATTGTAGTGGAGTAAAAGTACAATATTTCCCTCTGAGATTTAGTGGAGTAGAAGTAAAAGTACTGAAAATTGGAAGTACTCCAGGTTGCAGATGTGGGGTCCCTATGAAAATGGGGGGTATCCTCCCTGTAGCTCACACACCATCTGTGCCCCTGCTCCCCACTGCTGCTACACATTTCAATTAGTCCATTGTCACTGGTGTTTCATTTGTCAATGGTAAATGGCAGCATACTCTCACACCTCTTAATTCAGGTTGGGGGAAAGATTATGAGCAAAATGATTTAGCAAATTGCATTGCTCATCTAGTACAGTACGGAGCGCTGGGCTTAATGTGAAGTGAAATGAAGCCTTGGGATCCATATGAAGAGATGGCATGATTTCCCTCCTCTTCTGACTGACTAAACATTTAGCTGTAATATAATTGGGTTTGCAACAAAGCGATGGGGCGTGAATGAACATCTTAATGAGCCCTTTGATCCGATTCAGATGTGTGTTCACTTCTGGCACTGTGGTGTAGGCCTCCTCCGTCAGGGATAGATGTGCCACCATCGTTGTTGGGGTTGAACGGCGATGTGCACAATCTTTACCACTTCACTTTAAGTCTAAGTGATGTGGCAGGCAGCCCCATGGGTGTCTGTATACACAATATGAAAGGTGTTGTTCTCCAAAAGCTTCACTGGTGAAGTAAACTTCACAATACCTGATCACAATGCTCCTTTTTTGGTAATTTCCTGACTGCTCCATCCTATCTTACATTTGGGAGTGGCACGCATGCGTGGCTGTCTGTCTGTGTCGTTCATCCGGGGTCCTCCGAGGCGAGTGCAGGCGACTATACAGCCGAGCGAAAAACGAAGCGGCGGCCATTGAAATGTGTCCTTTCTCTCGGTTTGCCTTCGCTTTCGAGTTGCATCTCCAAACAAACACCGCTGTTGCTTTCGCTTTTGGTTTGCGCGTCGACAGCCTACTACACGAGAGCCTCGCGTCCGTGTCTGTCGAGTTAAAACCGTGCCTGTGCCTCTGCCTGTCTGCAACGGAGCAGCGACGCAGCCACAGGGATCCAGGTATCGCGCGACTAACAAGCAATGCGCACACACAATTCGTTTGGCTACTAGGCGCCCGGACCTCTTGTTGCATAGAATAAGGCATGTAACGATTTATGTAAATCGATTCAAATCGATTCAAACTGGTGACAATTGAAATCGATTTAATACAAAAATGATTGCGATGCAAAAAAATCCCAAACAAAGAAAATACAGGAACTTTGTAAGAGAGTTGATTAAAACAATAGTTTTCAGTCAATTGCTACTGTATTGAAAAGAGGATACGAGAAAACATGTAAAACGTGTAAAAAAAAAATTGTCTGGAAAATAATGTTGTGTTTAAAAAATCGTGAAAAATCGCATCGTGAACCTAGTATCGTGATTCGCATCGTGAGTTGAGTGAATCGTTGCATGCCTACATATAATGCAGTAATTATAACTGTCCATAATTATATATTTTCTAAGCAATGTCTCTTCCTGATCCCTGCAACAAAGGGAATACGATTGGTATTTATCAAAAGGTAAAGATTTTTGGTCGCCATGATTTTTCATGCTGTGCGACAAAGAAGGCCCTGTTTGAATCACATTAAAAAAAACACACACACACAGAAACGATGCATTCTCAAACACACTGATCCTCGTCCTTATCCTGACATCCGAGCTGTGTTGTTTTGGTGCTTTCTGTCCCCGAGGTTCCCTGGGAAGAAAATCTGTTGAATAATCATCAAGGTGTGAGAGCAGGGCACTGAAGCTCACACCGGTAGAGAGACCCCTGTAGCATGCTGACACCTCTAAGCAGCAGCAGCAGCGGCGCTGGTGGTGGTGAGCCTGTCAACTATATTGCGGTGGTAAAAAAAAAGCCCCTGCCGGCCCGTCTGGCCCTGGCTCTATCTTCCTCTTCATCAGAGGCTTGCCTCCTAGTACCCCCCCTTCCCCCCCTCCCCTCTCTCTCTCTCTCTCTCGCTCCTTTTGTGTGCAGCGGAGCTGTAACCTGTCCCCACTGATGAATGGAGGTTGTCAGCGACCAATGGCCGCCACCGTGGGCACAGATGGATGATAGCGGGTTGTTAACTCGTTGAGACCGGGTAACGCGCCTGTGTCATTTTTTGGATTTGAGCTGTAGCCATTATTTTATACCTTGGCTATTTAAAAAAAATAGCAGATCTACAAGCTCGTATCGCGGCACCCGCTATTTTTTGAAAAATCATGAAAATTAGTGCAATTATTTCAATATATATATATTTTTCAAGCAACATTTGTAACTCAAATCTTTGCTTCTGGGGGGTCCCTGGCCAAATACATATAATTTTGGGGGTCCTTGACATGATGAAAGTTTGAGAACCCACTGATATTATAGCAACATACGTATTTCAGAAAACTGTTAGGATTTAGAAGACATTTGTAGAATCCCCCAGAAGCAAAGATTTGAGTTACAAATGTTCGCTTTAAAAAACATACATATTCAAAGATTTGCACAAATTGTCAAGATTGTTTTTTTTAAATAGCACATCTACAAGCTCATAGCGCGGCACTCGGTGCCGCGCTATGAGCTTGTAGATGTGCTATTTTTTTAATATTGTCTAAGAAATCTTAAAATGACACAGATGCGTTCCCGGTCTTAATGGGTTAAAGTGCGTCTGCGTCAGAGTGGCCGTCACTCCCAAGGTGAACAGTAGCCCACCAGATGTACAGTACAGTACCGCAATGGTCATTGTTTCCATGTTATATTTCCCTCTTTTTTTCATTTAATGTTTGTTCCGGAATGCCCACAGGCGGTGGAATGAGCCACAGTCATACAGGAGCACAACAACGAGTCAGACATTTACAGTATCCATTTACCAGCAACGGCTGCGGGGCCTATTTCTGGAGTGTAAGCATAATAAATGCATGGGATATCAGTTTCACTTTTTGCTTTACGTGTGTGTATGTGTTTGTCAGTGGTGTAAAGTAACTAAGTACATGTTCTCAAGTACTGTACTTAAGTAAACATTTTTGGTGTTTTTACTTTGGAGTATTTCCAATTTTCAATACTTTTACTTCTACTCCACTACACTACATCTCAGAGGCAAATGTTGTACTTTTACTCCACTACAATTATTTGAAAACTTACTAGTTACTTTGCAGATATAAATCATTATATTATGAAACATACATTAACCACTTTAGCGCTATTTTACACATAGGCTATTTGAAAATAGCCAATCTACAAGCTCACAAGGTGTCGCATCGCGACGTGTTGTGAGCTTGTAGATCTGCTATTTTCAAACATTTTAGTACTTGTAATTGTGTTATTTTAAGTATATTTTGATGCCAATACTTTGGTACTTTTACTCAAGTAACATTTTTACAACACAGGCCTTTTACTTGTAACAGAGTATTTTTATATTGTGGTATTGCTACTTTTTACTTTAGTAAAATATCTGAGTACGTTTTCCACCACTGGTGTTTGTTTATGGACAAACAGGGTTACTGTATCTTCTTAAATATGAATAATGACCAATGATCACTGATGTGTCAAACAATATCACACATTGTCCACATAATTCACTTTAATGTGTTGTACTATTTCTAGTAATTGCACAGCTAATTGCATGGCTAATTGAGAAGTATTCATAATTAATTAGTAATCTTTCTCCCAGATGCAAAAAACCTATTACAATAGGCCTACAGTTATGAATCCACCCCTGATCATACCACTTACTGTATCTTCAGTAAGCAGTGGATCAAAGGACAATGAATGCATTAAGCTTATAATTTCTTGCCACAATGTTATACTTGCTTAGTACTTGTTTTTCAGTCCATAAGCGACACAAGCATACAGTACTTGTGTGTAATAAAAAACCCAAACAATTATAATAACCCTAATCCTAACCAGAGGGAGTATGGTGCCCAACATACCATATATAGGCATATGGAGATCCGGTTGTCCCGGACTGCTGATCCGACAATATTCCCAATTATGTGCTTGCGTGCCACAGGGGCGTGGCCCACCCACATAGAAAGCTGGCCCACCCAATCGATTTTGTTATAATTGATCTTTTGATTAATTCTTATTTTTGCCTGATTTTACCGATTTTTTAAATAACATAACCCTAACCTTACCCTAAACCGATATAAAGTAACAAAAAAATGCCCAAAAATGCCCAAACAACGTCCATCCAGGGAGTGTGTGTGCACAGTTTCGCAGCGACCAGGCCGACGGTGCGGGAGATTAGCTGCTCACACACGGACAGGACACACGGACGGACACACAGACGGATGGACGGACAGACGGACAGGGTGCAAAACATACACTCTCGCCATACCTTTCGGCCTGGCGGAGACGATAAAAACATCAAATAAATAAAAACAAAGTTACACAGGGTTTTACACAAATGGTGATGAAAAACAGACAAGGCTTGTAAAAATAAAACTATTAAGCAAATAACATTTAATATGTAAAGGCCTATTGATGAAGGGCAAGGATTTAGCAAGCCTCAGGCAAGTCAATCCCAAGCACATGGGGTTAATAACTCTCAAATGTAATTAAGAGCCGGGCCATGAAGTGTCTTAAACATCATCCACTAACATCTTAAAATCAATCCTAAAAACAGACATGCAACTAGTGTAGGGAATTTAAAATACGAGTGTCCTCTTTTAGTACTGTAAGTACTGTACTTAAGTACAATTTTGAGGTACTTTTACTTTACTGGAGTATATCCAATGTTTAATACTTTTACTTCTACTCCACTACATCTCAGAGACAAATATTGTACTTTTACTCCATTACAATTATTTGGAAACTTTAGTTACTAGTTACTTTGCAGATATAAATTATTATATTAGAAAACATGTATTAAAACATTCAGCCCTGTTTTATATATAGGCTATTTGAAAATAGCCGATCTACAAGCTGCGACGCGTTGTGAGCTTGTAGATCTGCTATTCTCAAACATTTTAGTACTTTTACTTTTGGTACTTTAAGTATAGTTTCATGCCAATACCTTTGTACTTTTACTCAAGTAACATTTTGAACACAGGCCTTTTACTTGTAACCGAGTATTTCTACATTGCAGTATTGATACTTTTACTGAGTACTTTTTCCACCATTGGTTTAAGACGCAATTGCAATTAAAATATGCAACCAGTAGCATCGCCTACTTTCAAATATATACGTCTTTCCCAGACGCCAGGAGAGTTTTCCAGAAGTTTTGAAATGAATGGCAATGTAGAATTTAGGCCTGAAGTAAATGTATGATCGGGTGGGTCAGGAGGCTGAACACAAGTAGCCTAATCTTAAGCCATTATGACCCGAAGCAGATTCTACATGTCTCCTAAATCCCAACAGTATTCTGAAAAAAAAAAACGTATGTTTCTATATCAGTGGTGCTCAATCTTTTTCATGTCAAGGACCCCCAAAAGTATATGTATTTGGTTGCGGATCCCCATCTGAAAATATTTAGTTCCAGGGACCCCCCAGAAGCAAAGATTTGAGTTAAAATGTTTGCTTTAAAAATATATATGTATTCAAAGATTTGCACACATTTTCACGATTTTTCAAAAATAGCAGATCTACGAGCTCATAGCGCGGCACTCGGTGCCGCGCTATGAGCTTGTATATCTGCTATTTTTGAATAGCCAAAAGTGTAAAATATGTCTTTTTTAGCTCAAATCTAAAAATGACACTGATGCGTTCCAGGTCTTAATGGGTTAAAATAATCAAGGACACAGCCAGAAGATGGGGGAGCTATTAATAATGGAACGGGGAAACTACTTCTAACAATATTTATGAGAAATGTGGAAGTCATAAACATCAACGGGGGCTGGAGGGTGGTTTCATGTGAACCACTGTATTTATGAGATCAATAACAGAGATTGGCATAAACTGGCTAAAAAGTCATGCCGTCAAGGGCAAGGTACATCAGTGAGTGATATTGGAGCAGAGAGCATAGTTCTGATACCTTCAACCTTGTCAGTAAAGAAAAAAGGCACTTAAGACATCATTCACTTGAAGTTTTACACATATTAACCCATTCAAACCGGGAACGCATCTGTGTCATTTTAAGATATCTTTGGCTGAAAATGTGTGAAAATTTGTGAAAATCTTTGAATATATATATGTATTTAAAGAGAACATTCTTAACTCAAATCTTTGCTTCAGGGGGGTTCCTGGAACAACATATTTTGAGATGGGGGTCCGTGGACAAATGCATATCATTTTGGGGGTCCTTGACATGAAAAAGTTTGAGAACCACTGATATTATAGCAACATATGTTTTTTTTTCAAAAAAACCTGTTAGGATTTAGGAGACATTTGTAGAATCCCCCAGAAGCAAAGATACAGTATGAGTTAAAAATGTTCGCTTTAAAAAATATACATTCAAAGATTTGCACACATTGTTAACGATTTTTCGAAAAAATAGCAGATCTACAAGCTCATAGCGCGGCACTGTAGATCTACTATTTTTTAATTGCCCAAAGAAATCTCAAAATGACACAGATGTGTTCCCGGTCTGAATGGGTTAAAATGGACCAGTCGACAGTGTGGAAGAAAACATTTTATGTTTATTGTCATGAATTACATCTGAATCATCACTTGGCTCTCTCCTTGTTTACCAACTTATTGTAGACCTTCAACTGTTAGGAGTGAACCTGGAACCTTGTTGTGTTCAATCCATCTCCAAAACTGCAGATGGTTTCACTGATCCAAGGATATGACCCTGTATTATGATTAAAGTGTTAGATTTAAGTGCTAGTACAGTGTTTAAAGTGGGGGTGCAGAGTAAAATCAAACTGTTAAAGGTAGGGTAAGTGATTTTCTTTGGTCAAAATAAGTGTTAAAATAGCTCTATATTCTGATAGTACTTATTGCTATAAAGTGTTTGTTCAGTATTAGGAGTCTCCATGACTCTCCAGCTCTTTATTAAACATTTGTAAAATGTTTTGTTCCAGGGACCCCCAGAAGCAAAGGTTTGAGTTACAAATGTTCGCTTTAAAAATATAGATTATTCAACGATTTGCAAAATAAAGCACACTTTTTCTAAAATCGCAGATCTACAAGCTACGAGCTTGTATATCTGCTATTTTTGAATAGCCAAATAAGTCTAAAGTGACACATGATGTGAATGGGTTAAGGGAGCAAATACTCACATCATTATGCTAAAATATGCATGTTATGTGTCAGACAAAAGACAGTGATATTTTTAAAAGTCAATAGCGAGAGAAGACATGGCACCGGAGTGGATCGGATTCGGAACCATTCGCGGCGGCCTGACCTGCCTGTGGTGACTGGTTTGGCCTGCAGCCTATTGTGACGAACACACACAACGGACAATGACACTCTTACAGTACATCTAGGCTACGCTAAACTCATAGACTGGCTGCTATCAGTAGTTTGTCAGGCAATGTACGGATGGGTGGGTATGTTTTGGTTCAGTGCTTTGGCCTGTATAGTGAAACAATAAGGTCAAAAACGTCAATCGTTTCGCCTTGCTAGGCTTCTATGGTTTCGCAATTAGGCCCTATACTCGATGCAAAACTGGTTTGCAGAGTTGTAAAACTGGTGGACAGAGAAATGAAGGGAAAAATGTGAATGGAAGGAAGAAGCCAGGAATCTAAATAGATGTGTTGAGAGAAAGATAGAAAAGGTGCATAAGTCGAGGAAAAGGAAGAAGAACAGGGGAAAAGTTGAAAGATGATATAAATGGAAGAGAGGAAAAAAAGGGACAGACAGACATGTCTTAATGCCTATGTGAGCTGATGTTGAGGCTGTGATGTAGACTGGAGCGTTGTTGTGATACATGGAAAAGAGGGCTGTTGAGCTGACTAAATAGATGCACTGCATCATTGAGACTGTTTAATGCAGAGCGTGGAATAGTAATGGATATTATAACAAGGGGTGAGCATGAAAAGAGCACATTGGTAAAACGTTTTGGTGGTTTTAATTGTTTTTGTCATGCAAATGATGTTGATTTGCTCTCTGAACATCTGTTTCTCCTTTAATGGCGGCTAGCAATGTGGGTGGGTGTGATACTCTCTGAATTGATGTCCTTGTCTGGCCCTCTAAGGGATCATCTATATGAATATTCAAATAATCAACTATGATAATGCTCTCATAGGTAAGTACTACAGAAGAAAGAAAATCAGACAAGAAAAGTGTGGTCCTCTGAGTGCAGGCCAGGTTGCCTACCCACGCCAGGGCGCACAAACTTATGAAATCTTAAAGAGGTGGTGCCATGGTTTTGCACTTTTTCTGTTTTTCATGTGTCTATGAGGTTGATAGAACTTCATACTCCATACTTTGGCTATTTTTGAATAGCCAAAGTATAAAAGGTTAAAGTGTTTAAATGATTGTGATGCTATATTAACAGATTTTGCTGGGGACCCCCTGGAACCCCCTCAAGGACCCCTGGGGGTCCCCGTACCCCACTTTGAGCAAAGTTTTCACGCCGATCGGTCCAACGGTGCCGGAGATTATCTGTTTAGCTGACGGACGGACGGACAGACAAACAGACAGACAGACAGGGCGATGAAAAAAAAGCAATGTCACTCACAGATTGCAGGGTCGTTATATATGGAAATTTCATGCATAAATTGATGGTGCTGATTGCTTTCAGAATGCGTTCTTGATTATCAACCTCTGTTGATGTTTTGGATATATTTATCCAGCCAAAGCATGTCACACCTAGGTTCCTCACAAGGCTTTTACTATCACAAGCAGGAACAACAAGATTAGGATGAGATGTTTGAAAGCATGTTGTGGTTGTGGGGTCCTGGCCTTATAGGAAACTGCTGCAGGACTGACCTCCAAACGATGACCTATTGGCATAGTTCACCTGAAGCACCGGCAAGAGGAAAGAAATAACACGCAATACCTAAATCATTCTTAAATAGCAGGCTCTATTGACAGGCAACACGCAATGAGAGATATCATTATTTTGGGATGAAATTCCCCGACTTGTGGACAACGATCACAATAGCAGTAATGCAGAGATAAACCAGTTTAAACCCTATATATGTCAATAGGGGGGAAAATAGCTAATCTACAAGATCACAACACCTCGCAGCTTAGATTGGCTATTTTCGCAGAATGTTTGCCTATTTGGACCAAAATAGGGAAGCTAGGGTTCATGTAGCTAAGCCTGTGTTATATTACTGTTAGGTCACGACCTAAGCACTAATAGTTTTTGTCCCACTTGAATTGAAATGTACTCGATGTACAGTGCATGTCATTACCATAGACCATTTTCCAAATGTAATATAGCATTTCAGCAATAAAAGGTCATGATTTTTTTCTCTCTCTCTCAATGTGTTGACATTTTTGATTTGTTTGTTTGTTTGAGTGCATTCAACAGTATAGTAATGGTCATTGATGGCCTGATGGGACAGGGGAAATAGTCATACTTCATAGGGAAGTTGCTTATCAGAAGAAGGGGGAAAAACCCTACCTGCTCTCTTTATACCGTAGTCGTCCTCCTCTTCCAAATCTAAAAGTGATCAGAGCAACTGCTCCGGCCGGTTGAGCGGCCGGATGGGAACCGTGAGGTTCTCGCAGTTCGATCCCGGGTGTGTCCTTGAGCAAGACGCTGAACCCCTAATTGCTCCAGATGAGCAGGTTGGTGCCTTGCATGGTTTCCTCCGCCATCGGTGTATGAATGGGTGAATGTAACACACAATCTATATGTCAAGCGCTTTGGTTAAAACGCTATATAAACAGGGGTGCACATAACCTTTTAGGTCTGGTACGCAGAAGAGCACCTGGACATGTGACTTGGTGCGCATGGCGCCCGTCCCGTTTTGTCAACGGGGGGGGGGGGGGGGTCAGCACGGTGCCCACCGGACAGTTTTGTCAACGGGGGGGGGGGGGGGAGAAAAAAGGACGCTCTGCTTCTACATTCCGCCGATTTCCGCCGTTTTTCTTTCTCACGCTGTTAGATAAAGCCCCCAAGGTTGGTGCCCTGTGCTGCTGCGCTGATTTTATCCGCCAGATTGGGACGTTCACGGCATATTTTGCACCATTACGGTGCGTTCATCATCGGTGACGAGTGCCTCTAACAGCCGCTGCTGGCTGCGTGCACGCAGCGAGGCGATGCGAGGCGATGCGAGGCGACGCGAGTCATATCTCTACCCCTGTGCCTAATGGCTGTACATGGGGCAGATGGGTGCTTTAGAGTGATTGTGTGAGTGTGGCTTCAGGAAGTAAATTCCTAGCCTCGATCTCCAGGCTTTTATTTTTTATTTTTGCTAAAAAATAAAAGCTTGGAAATTCCTGTCCCAGCTGTTGGTGCGCAAAAGCGCCTCGCGTCGCCTGATGTGGTGCGCATTTTTTATTTTGGGTGCGCATGCGCACCTGCGCACCAGTTATGTGCACCCCTGTATATAAATGCACCAGTGTGAAGTTAACCTTTTTATTTAATGATATTTTTACTGATTTGAATGATGCTCAGCCTGCGTAGCTCTAGTTCCGGCAGACAAATCAAGCGAACCTGATCAGGTGACCAGTCACATGCACTCTTCGCCTGATCAGGGCAGCTATTTAAACTTCTCTGCATCCCTGTTCATTACCCCGACATCCACCTTATAGGCTCTGTTTCTAGATCCCCCATGGGGGTCTTCTTAACGCATTCCATCCGGCAACGCATCTGTGTCATTTTAGATGTGCTTGGCTATTCAGAAATATTCTGAACACTTTTGCTATATCAGTGGTGCTCAAAGTTTGTCAAGGACCACCCAAAATTATATTTATTTGGCCGCCGATCCCCATCAAAATATGTTGTTCCAGGTAAAAAAAAATATCTGTGGATAATTTGGCTAAACTACCACAAGCGCATGCAGGCTGCAGCCGGTGTGTGGCGTTCAGGTTGTTGAGTTTAATTTCTAGACTTTACTGCCACGTCAACACAGCTGCCTCAGTGTGCAGCGCTTAACACAGACATAAAGAACACACATAAGTGAATAAAATAAGAGCAGCAAAAACAGTTATCACGTTTATACATTCAGACGTACAAAATATGATAAAGTGCTGAAGTGCCGCAGTGCTACTACATCCGTTTTAACCCATTAAGACCTGGAACTGTGTCATTTTTATATTTGAGCTGAAAAGCATTATTTTACACTTTGGGCTATTCAAAAATAGCAGATATACAAGCTCATAGCGCGGCACCGAGTGCCGCGCTACGAGCTTGTAGATCTGCTATTTTTGAAAAATCGTGAAAATGTGTGCAAATCTTTGAATATATATTTTTAAAGCGAACATTTTTAACTCAAATCTTTGCTTCTGGGGGGTCCCTGGAACAAAATGTTTTGATGGGGGTCTGTGGCCAAATACAGATAATTTTGGGGGTCCTTGACATGAAAAAGTTTGAACACCACTGATATAGAAACATACGTTTTTCAGACAACTGTTGAGATTTAGGAGATATGTAGAATCGGCTTCAGGTCTCAATGGATTAAAGTGCGTGTTGCGTTGTGCTGCGTGCCATACAGTACTATACTTACTTTTTAAAGTGCTTGTTGCCTAATGCTTGGCTCCACTGCTAAAAGTGCCGGTGCATTAGAGTTCAAGTATCGAACAGCCTCAGGATATGTGCTATTCCTGAAGTGAGATGTCCTACACCTATAAAACTCTGGAATCTCCTTATGGAGGGGAGGGGGGGGGGCGCTAAGAGGGATCTAGCGGGATAAGAGGAGTCAGCGATCACCTTCTGCGTCTTGAGTCTGATACTGTGAGTGTGGCATGTATGGAGGAGACGGAGGGAAGGCCAATTATCTACTTATGACCAGCAGTTGAAAAAGTACTCTAATTTTTCAGTAAAAGTATCGATACTGCAATGTAGAAATGCTCTGTTACAAGTAAAGGACAGAAATTCTGAATTTACTTGAGTAAAAGTACAAAAGTATTGGTATCAAAATGTACTTAAGTACCAAAAATAGAAAGTAGTCATTATGCAGAATGTCCCGTTTCACAAGTTTTAAATCTTTTGAAAATAGCAGATCTACAAGCTCGACGCATTGTGAGCTTGTAGATCGGCTATTTTCAAATGGCCTAAATGTATATAGGGCTGAAGTGGTTAATGTATTTTTTGTAATAAAGATAATCAAAAGTAACTAGTAACTAAAGTTTTCAAATAATTGTAGCGGAGTAAAAGTATAATATTTGTACAGTACTTGTACAGTACAGTACAGTACAGTACTTGAGTAAATGTAGTTACTTTACACCACTGCTTATGACTGATTACAAAATTGACCAAAAATGTATACCACACACACACACACGCACACGCACACGCTCCCATCTCACTCGGCTACCATTTGCTGAACAATGACGGTTGCCTTTAGTCAGCGATCTAACTCAGCAGTTAAACAGCCTAGATGTGGATTTATGCATTGGTTTTTCTCTTTTTCATTCTAATGTGTTCGATGCAAATGGAGCTCTGGACAACGTGGGCATTATTTATTTGCATTAGTAAATATGGAAATGATGTAGCATCAGCCATCAGCTCAGCTCCCAAAGAGGTGCCCAAACATTATCCTATGATTCCTAATTAGCTTGAGTATGTGCTGAGCGTGGCATGGCTCAGAATATTAATGAGAATTGTGGGATGATACAAATAGATCAGGGGTTCTCAAACTTTTTCGTGCCAAGGACCCCCAAATAGACAGTTATTAGCCTGCGGACCCCCATTTGAAAAGATAAGCCAAGGACCCCCATAATAGAAGATTTTTTACGGCTCTCTAGGAGTGATTTTCAACCATTTTAATTTCAAGGACCCCCAGTTTAACATGCATTAGGCTACGGACCCCCATTTAATGGCATTTATGTCTCTGGGACCCCAATTCATATTGTAATCAATGTTAATTTAACTGAGAGTGTACAAATGGAACCAAATGTACCCGTTAGGGTCCATTTGGTTCCATTTGTACACTCTCAGAGTTACAGACCCATAAGGGTCCATTTGGTTCCTGTCCATCATTTAGCTGGGGACCCCCTGGAACCCCCTCAAGTACCCCTGGGGGTCCCCACTTTGAGAACCAATGAAATAGATGAAGAATAGTTAAATAGGGTGTTATTGGAACATGTTGCTGAGGTACTTTGACAAAGTACAGGAGTATTTCCAATTGTCTATACATTTACTTCTACTCCACTAAATCTCAGAGGCAAATATTGTACTTTTACTTCTGTAATTGGATCGATATGACTGGAAACGCCACTAGAGGGCTCATCTGAGGTTGATCTTAGGGATCATAAGTCACATTTTAAAATGTGTCACATTTGTAAATGTTCTGCTTTGAAACGTGTTTTGCATTTGTTCCTTAATTCAAGCTTTCATTGTATTGTGTTTCAAAACAAACTACCTCTACCCTCACATTTCTACACAAAGAACGTTGCCTTAGTTACATGCATAAAGGAATTTGCCAGTGATATAACACTGCATCTAATAACACACATACAATGTATAAAAACTCTCTGAATGCCTTATTTCCTCTCTTTACACTGCCCTATACCCTGGGTACTGTAGGCTGCCCGTCATGAAGATCTCATGCATTATGAATGAAATCAATTGATGTGTGTAAAATATTTATCTATTTTGATTTGATATACTACCTCTACAGGCCGTAGCACTGAATCAAATCAGAAGAGAAGGCTAAGGCCAGATAACTGACAGCTGAGTCTAAATCGATTCTCATGGAAGTCTTGAAAGCTTTTTAACCATGCAGTGTGATGGTTGCTTTCACAACCTCATTGAGTTATGCCAATCGGGGTTGCTCTATTAAATATATTATACTTAAGAATTAACCCATTAAGACCTGAAGCCGATTCTACAAATGCCCTCTAAATCCCAACAGTATTCTGGAAAAAAACGTAGGTTTCTATATCAGTGGTGCTCAAACGTTTTCATGTCAAGGACCCCCCAAAATGATATGTATTTGGCCACCGACCCCCATCTCAAAATATTTTGTTCCAGGGACCCCCCAGAAACAAAGATTTGAGTTAAAAATGTTTGCTTCAAAAGAATATATATATATATATATATATATATATATATATATATATTCAAAGATTTGCACACATTTTCAAGATTTTTCAAAAAATAGCAGATCTCCAAGCTCGTAGTGCAGCACTGTATGTGACAAATCAGGCATTTAAACATATTTCCGTGTTTGTCAGTGGCCGGGTTTCCCAAAGAGCTCGTGCGTAGAGCATCGTCGCAGGTCCGACGACGGGTCTAAAGTGTGACGTCACATGCTTCGCAGTACCATAGCAGGCACGTAGATTTCAGGTCATAGCGTGCGCAAGCGTCTCCTACACAGCTGGGACTCGGCCAAACCTACGCTCTACCCTCATTAGTAGCAGGTGGTTGTGCCCCTGCGTGCCATCTAAACTGGCTGCGTGTGTGGTAAAAGTACATTCGTGAGACAGAATGCGCGCAGCATACTCCCCGCCCACAGTAGGAGGGGAGTACTGTCCTACGAAGCATTTTGTAACGAGCGCCCTGGGCCGCCTGTAACACCCATCGTTCTATGAAATCTATGAAAAGACCGACACACACACACACACACACACACACACACACACACACACACACACACACACACACACACACACACACACACACACACGCACACACACACGTGTGTATGTGTATGTATATATATATATATATATATATATATATATATACCGGGCCGGTGCGTAACGTGCCCCAAAAAAAAAACAGACATACAAGCTGTCAACGCACTGCGATATGCCGTGTCGATAGCTTGCAGATCTGTTCTTTTGGGTAGGGCGAGCGGCTGCAGTGCTTCGTCCTCTATGCATGAACCCGAAGTTTACAAATCGTACTCTCACGGATGATCCGATCATCTAATAAAAATATTAAGCACATGCCAAGTTAACTAAAGGTATATAAATGATGCTGAGCTAAATATGTTTCCTTAATTTCGAAGTTTTATAGTTAAACGTTATGATGAAAGTGCAGTTCCTCTCACAAAGTGACAGCTGTTGCGCTCGCCATGTTTATGAATGGTTAAAACATCTTTTGAAAATAGCAGATCTACAAGCTCACAACGTGTCACAAGCTTGTAGATCTGCTATTTTCAAAAGATTTTATGCATAGTAGACTTGGGAAATGGGACGTTCTGAGATCGAACCCAAGGCTCCCACTCGCCAGCCCAACGCGTTACCAGTCATGCCAATAAGACTGAGCCCGATAGTTAGGTCTTTTGCACGCCACTTGTCGCTAAATTTGAGTGTGGGGGCTACACAGCGCAGCTGTTCCTCCTAACAGCCGCTCGCCCCAAAATAACAGATCTGCAAGCTATCAACACGGCATGTCGCAGTGTGTTTGTTGTATATATGTCAGTTTTTTTGGGGAGGCGTCGCCCGTTACGCGCCGTTATATATATATATATATATTCCTAAACTTTCCTAAAGTAAATTCCCCCCATTGGTGCTAAAAGCTGTCAATCATGCAGGGGGACGCCCCTTCTATCCTCTGAATTTTTTTGAACGGCGAACAATGGCCGCAGTGTTCATTTAAGATCATTGAAATGTGTCACCTTAAAATGCATTTTAATACATTACAGAAAGTACCTATAAAAATGTAAGTGTCCAATTCATATAAAGGTAAGTTAGATAAAGGTGTGGTTATCTTAGTATATTTGCAAAATCCTGTATATATAGATATATGTATGCAAAGGGTGTTTAAACTATAGTAGGATAGCACTATGTAGTTGACGTAGGCTTTACGTAGGCTACGTCCAGGATCTCTTCACGTGCATGCTGTCTCACGAATGTAGTTTTAGCACAGACGAAACGGAACCTACGACGATGGTGTCTACTGAAGCCAATTTAGATGAGACGTTGGGCACACACAGCTGCTACTAACGAAGATAGTGCGCAGCGGGGTTGCTACTGCGCAGATGCGTGGAGGCACCTACGCAGCTTCTAGGCTACGCAGGAGCTCAAATTCGTTTGGGAAACGCGGCCATTGTCATTTTAGTACTCACAAATTTGTATAGATCTGTATCTATTTAAGTAGATACAGAAAGTGCCACACTATACTGTTACAGCATGTTGTTTGTATGAAATACAGACATGACACATTTCTGAATTGTTTTCGAGTTTATTATGACTGCATTGTAGATTTTCAACCTGACATAAGCCAGGTTACAACATTTCTAATCATGAGTTTCCAAAAGTACCTTCAGTTACTTCAAAAGGCCAACAGCTACACTCAATTAATTAAGCAAGCTTTTATGATGTCTCAATTATAGCAACATACTTTTTTGGATATATTCTGAATTGTATTGAAATTGTTCATTCTATTCTTTGTACCTGTGTGATTCCTTCAGACGGAGTGTTCCGTGTCAGCCGTGTTTACAAATCAAGCACTGCCGAGGTGATTAATTACCACCTCCCCGCTCCCAGATAATATCTTGTGACATCTTGACCTCTCCCTTCTTCTTAGTTAGTGGGACGGATCAGCCCTCCTCTTGATTAATTAAAAGAGAGCCACAGGTTAACATTGGCATGGCAAGCCTCACTAGCCAGCCACTTAATAGTGACAGTTCACATTTCATAAACTGCCCTTGAAACACAAGATATTAATCCTAGGGAAAATGGGGAGAAAAGAGAAAGCGGAGCAACAGTGTCCTATAATAACACAGCTTTGATCCTCTCACTTCAGAGTTTTGCTTAAAGCTAATAAATAGAGAGAGGAAATCCTCCAATAATGACTTCCTCTCCTAACATTCAAATTACCTTGATTGTTAGCGTTCTCCGGTCCTTCTGTGGCCTTTCGGGAATAAGCCGGCTATAATTTATCTTTGAATCCTGTTCTTTAATCGACACCATCAAAGCAAGACAATGTACTCGACTCCTCTCCCCCTGGGGTTCACAGCATGGGCCCCCCCACCCTGCCGTAGCACCATGTCACCCTAGAGCTGTTTCACTCATACAGTAAAACTAATGGCAGGTAGGAACCAACACAAACTCCTAGGGAAGGGGACATGAAAAACATGTCATTGGTGTCACATTTTTTACTTGAGTAAAAGTATCAATACCGCAATGTAGAAATACTCTGTTACAAGTAAAAGGCATGTGTTCAAAATGTTACTTGAGTAAAAGTACAAAAGTATTGGCATCAAAATGTACTTAAAGTACCAAAAGTAAAAGTACTAAAATGTTTGAAAATAGCAGATCTACAAGCTCACAACGTGTTGCGATGCGACGTGTTGTCAGCTTGTAGATCTGCTATTTTCAAATAGCCTAGGTATAAAATGGGCTAAAGTGGTTAATGTATGTTTTATAATATAATAATTTATATCTGCAAAGTAACTAGTAACTAAAGTTTCAAATAATTGCAGAGGAGTAAAAGTACAATATTTGCCTCTGAGATGTAGTGGAGTAGAAGTGAAAGTATAGACAATTGGAAATACTCCAGTAAAGTAAAAGTACCTCAACATTGTAGAACATTGAGTAAATGTTCTACAAAAAAAAACTTGGCTACTTTACAACACTGATTAAAATGAATATGAAATGTTGTTGAAAAGATACAAAAGCCAAATGATTTGGAATACTAATGTTAAATATAGGAGTTGTTTAAGAACGAACAAGCTGTACGCTGTCAAAAGACACAATACAGCTGCTAATGATTCATTATAGAGGTTTTATTTTTAAATGAACGGGGGAAGAAAAGCTGCATTTCTTTCCACACAGTGTTAATTTAAAGGAAGGTCTTTAGAAACTCCAGGGGAATGCATGCATGTTTTATTTCCATGACGAAAACACATGAACTTTTGCCCCCGAGTGCCTGTTTGCCTCGCGCTGGCCCTGCTGATAGCCTGAGGGGGAAAGAGTGGGTGTTAGTATGGGAGAAAACGCTGTCCAAAAATACAGTACATCCATAAAACATGAGCTGTACAGTAATTAGCGCACTACTGAGTGTTATGAGACTTAAAGTGACAGGGTGGTTGAAAAGGCCAGCTCTCCCATGCAGTCACACTGCTCTCCATTCTGCCACCGTGCAATTATGCAGCCAGACCCCAGAACATGGCAGGGTCCAACACCTGTCCACACCCTGCCTATGCAGCCAGACCCCAGACATGGCAGGGTCCAACACCTGTCCACACCCTGCCTATGCAGCCAGACCTCAGACATGGCAGGGTCCAACACCTGTCCACACGCTGCCTGCTCTATAGACCCCAGACATGGCAGGGTCCAACACCTGTCCACACCCTGCCTGCTCTATAGACCCCAGACATGGCAGGGTCCAACACCTGTCCACACCCTGCCTGCTCTCTCTTTGTACTTCATCTGACACTCGTTTTGCCCTTCTGTTCATGCGGGTGAAGATCACTCAGAAAAGGCATGACTTAATCCATCAAGAATGGGAACGCATCCATGTCATTTTAAGATTTCTTTGCCTGTTCAAAAGTGTGTGTGTGTGTGTGTGTGTGTGTGTGTGTGTGTGTGTGTGTGTGTGTGTGTGTGTGTGTGTGTGTGTGTGTGTGTGTGTGTGTGTGTGTGTGTGTGTGTGTGTGTGTGTGTGTGTGTGTGTGTGTGTGAGATATGAATGATGTGAACATTTTTAACTCCGATCTGTACTTCTGGGGGGGGGTCGCTGGAACAACATATTTTGAGAAATATGTTGTTCCAGGAACCCCCCAGAAGCAAAGATTTGATTAACAAATGTTCGCTTTAAAAAATATTCAAAGACTTGCACATATTTTCATGAAAAAAAGAATAGCAGATCATAGCGCATAATGAGCTTGAATATCTGCTATTTTTGAATAGCCTAAAAATGACACAGATGCGTTCCCGGATTGAATGGGTTAACTGTTTTCAGATTTAAATCATACTGTTTATTTTAGCTTTTCGGGAATCAAGAGAACTTGGTCGTGCGGTGCAGTAAAATGTTTTGACATCATGAATTGGATTGGCACTCATTAAACCTGTTCAAATTATAATGGGACTATATGGGACTTGTCTTCGGTTCTGAATATTCCTTTTGGCATCTTCCTAACAAAAAAAAAAAAAATCATGGTTAATTTGTTAATTTGCATTTTGATCAGCCATTTTTGAACAGTTGTTGAAAAGTATAGAAGACTTACAGTTTTAGATTAGGTTGAATCAAGTTCTTCCTGATCCTAATCTTCTGGTTGGTTCTGCCTTTCCAAGTACTGTACAGTACTATAAGTTATATAGTAGTACTGAGATTTGATGTATGCATTATGAAACTCTCACGCTTAGAGTTTTTGACCAAAACCTGGGTCATATGGTGAATGTCTGTAATGTTTTCCTTCCGTCTATCTTTATTCTCAGTATCACTTCTGACTTATATAAAAAATAGAATGTGCTAAATCATATTCTCTGACAAAACACTCTTCTGTAACAGCTCGCCCCTTCATTGCCACGCTGTAAAACTCCAATTTGAAGTCACCCCTAAAGCATGCTCTAGGTTCAGAGTATGGTCACACATGCACAAATTAAATATTTACCTCCCATTCGCAATGGTGCAAAGCTTCTGGTGGTGAAGCAAATTCGCATCCCCCATCACTTTCAATTTGAAACCTCAACCACTCATCCCATTCTGCACTGCCCACATTCAGCACTATACAATTTACAGATTTTGCCTCGGCAGGCGATGGTCATTCACCTGCATTCAAACATGTGACCGCAGGATTCACCGCACCATTATGTTCTGTAGTATGACGACATTGCAATGTTATGCGTTGTTACGCTTGAAGATCAATTATTTTCAGCAAGCACCATCGTGCGATAAAGTATAAATTATGTTTATATGCAGTCAAACATTACCAAACATGACTAGGGCAGTGGTCAGGGGCGGATTAACCCTTCGTGGTGCCCGGTGCTACAACCAGTGTTGCCAGATTCTGTGACAGAAACAAGCAACCAGGTCTAGGAAAACAAGCCCAAAAAGAAGCGACTATTGAGCTACATGAGCACTTTAAACATACGTCAGCTATTTGAAAATAGCAGATCTACAAGCTCACAACGTGTCCCTGTCTTAGCGCTCCTTCAGCAGCTGTTGCTTCTAAATTTCGCCGCTCTTCGGCGAGTCTTCTTTCACTTTCTCCCAGCCTTTCTCCCCCACAAGGTTGGTGCCTTAGTGCTGCAGTATCACGCCCCTTCCATTAAAGGCGGAACTGGCAGTGATTGAAACAGGCCTATAGGACTGTGATTATGTTTTGTGTAAATGGTAATGTACCCTGTTTATAGACAGATGAGAGGTCTCACCATTATGCAGCCAACCCATGAATGAATTGATAAAGATGAAAGGAATAGGCCTCACCTCATCTCCGCCATGTGTCAACAGCCCGCCCAATCATGTTTTTTTACGGTGCTCTGTTTCAGCCGCGATGCAGAAGTTTTCCTCCGTTTCTAAAGGGCAGGAATGACATCAGACCCATGGGGAGGAAGCTATTTGGCTCTCCTGCGACAGATAGGGGTATTAAAATTGGACAGAAGCCCTGATTGGAATGACAGATAAGGGAAGGAACAATAGTGTAATGCGCGCTGTCGAGCAGAGGGTATTTGAAAGGGAATCGGGGCTCGGGCTGTCAACAAAAAGGTTTTTCTTTTCTCCTTTTTGAAAGCCTTTTTTTTTGCTCCTGACATCCGAATGGCTCTCTGCCTCTGTTTGAAACCCGAGGAATAGGAAGCACTAACTGTCCATCTGGTCGTTCGTGATTGGTTTATTTCTCTCTCCAAGGTTGGGGGGATGTTTTCATTCTCCAGCAGATGTGTTACATCCCTTTATCTGACTTGAGGTGGAGGAAACGCAACACCAACATGAGGTGAACTGGATGGATGACAGCTTAGACAGTGGTGTTGCGGCCATGTGTTTTACTGTTAAAGGTGGCATCAAGGTGAGCGCTGAGGTGACTATATAAAGTAGAGCTATAGGGGCCTGACTCTTTACCAGTGGTGGAAAAAGTATTCAAATTTTTTTACATAAGTAAAATATCAATACTACGATGTAGAAATACTCCGTTACAAGTAAACATCCGGAATTAAAAAATTGACTTGAGTAAAAGCGCAAAAGTCAAAATGTACTTAAAGTACCGAAAGTAGAAATTAAGGTGTTTGCGACACGCGGAAAGATGTGCAAGACCATCAATCCACACGATTCTCATTGAAAAAGCATTGGCAGATTCCGCCCCATACAGTAGGTAGAACAAAATTGCGCTGTGACCGTGCCCTAACAGAGTATCTCTACATTGCAGTAATGATACTTTTACTTAAGTAAAACATTTCAGTACTTGTTACACCACTGTCACATTGCCAGGTGGGACAATAGAATGTCCCTCTGGGCAATGGCTTGTAGTCCCTCTGGGCAATGGCATATAAGAAGCCACTGGATGTGTATTATTTGAACTGTGTGGAGACACTGAATGATTAATGACCTGCCTGAAACAGTCCATAGTGGGCTTTTTCCACCAAGCGTGGCCCATCGGAGTGGAGAAACACTACGACTGCAGAGACAGCAACAGGGAGGAATCCTTATAGATCATTGGTTCTCAAAGTGTGGTCCGGGGAGCCACAGGGGGTCCCCAGCAAATTAGTAATATAGCATTAAAATCAGTTTAACCACTTTAACCCTGCTACCTGATACATCAGCTATTTGAAAATAGCCGATCTAAAAGCTCACAACGTGTCGTGTTGTGACCTTGTAGATTGGATATTTAAAACAATATCTTGAAAAATTCGGAAACATTAAATTTTGCATTATAAAAATATTCCACATTTTTCAAGATTTTAGAGATACAAATCTTGGGTGCTCCTGGCTCAAAATCTTTTTCCGATGGGATCCACGGCCAAATACTCATATAATTCCCCAAACCTCTGTCACCAAAACCTGTTCTGCCCGGTTCTCCTCAGTGGCTGGAGCAATTGATCTTTCCCTAATGTAAGCTGTTCATTAGCGTTTTTATGTAAAATAATTTGGGCTATGGGAGCTATCGTCACCATGGTTACAGCCCCCCAAGCTATGGGAGGAAGGGGTCCTCCTTGGGGCCAAAAAGGTTTGGGACTATTGCTCTAGCACAGCACATAACCTAAAGTTTTTTGATACATTGACTGCACACATCCCTGGGTATGGGCTAGTACATATTAATTGGGGGATCCTTGACATGAAAAAATGGTTTTATATATGCATATTTCTATTGATTTGGTGATTTATTTTTATTTGTCGTGTAATATATACTGTAGCAACAAAATAAATGTTGTCCCTGCGTAGGGACATTAAGAGTTAATACTCTAGTTGGAGCATGCTGCTGGTCATTCCCATGAGGTTTCATGGGAAAATGTTGGTCCTTTTGATCTATTCTGGAGTTTATTTTGCTTACAAACAAGGTTACAGGACCGATTACAATAATCTGCCACACAATGTGGGCAGGGTAACCATCCATGTTGCCAGACAGAAAACAACAAATGAACAAAGATCGTCGTGCAGTCTATTGTCTCTAACAAACATCAACTAAACCCTATATGTTGCACTGGCAGTGTATTCTATACTTAGGACCAGTCAAGGCACACAGCCAACATTGTAATAGTTTTAACCCATTAAGACCGGGAAAAGTCCCATCTGTCCCTTTAGATTTTAACCACTTTAACCATTATTTTATACATTGGCAATTTTTTTTTGAAAAATCGTGACAATTTGTGCAAATCTTTGAATATATATACTGTATATTTTAACTTTTGACTCAAATCTTTGCTTCTGGGGATTCTACAAATGTCTTCTAAATGCTGTCATTTTTTTTTTTTAACTTAATTTTTATCCCACGATTTCGTAACCCAGTTTTCTTTCACCCAGTGCCAATTGTCTAAGTAATCCTGGGCACTACACTCCCTCTGCCAGCCTAGCGAGAGCCTAGAGCCGAGCTCATGCCACCTTCAATGCATGAGAGCTAGCAAGCCGCTTCTTATCACCTGACAGGTGGGAGGTTCCCTGCTTAGACGTAGGCTAGCGTGTGGGAGGAACACGTTATTCCAACCAATTCCTTTCCCCTGTCATTCTTTTGAGAAAACTTCTATATCAGTGGTTCAAGGACCCCCAAAATGACATGTATTTGGCCACGGACCCCCCATCTCAAAATATGTTGTTCCAGGGCCCCCCCCCCACCCAGAAACAAACATTTGAGTTTAAAAAAGTTATATATTCACAGATTTACACACATTTTCACGATTAAAAAGATAAATAATCACACCCAGTGTGAAGTGAGCGGTGCTATTTAAAAACAACAGTGGTCATCACAGTGATGGAAGCTCACTTAAAAAAAAAGTAATTTTTTTGAAGTGAGTGGTGCAATTTATGAGTTATTAATTTCGTCATGCGTCTCGCTAGCCAATCACAGTACTGAGCAAAGGGTCTGAATACCAATCAGCCAATCACAGTACAGCGAAAGACACATTTTCACGACGGAAAGAAAAACTTTCGCCACGGATGGGTCCCAAACCCACTTATAGGAGCGGTTACACCGCTCAAAAAGACACACTACGAGCTTGTAGATCTGCTATTTTTTTGAACAGCCAAAGAAATCTAAAATGACGCAGATGCTTTCCCGGTCTTAATGGCTTAACCAACTATATACACGTGGTACAGTAGTAGTACACTGTTGTAAGAGCACGATCCCATAAGTCTTCTGCCTGCTTTATGTAGAGTTCAGCAGATCGGGCCGTCCCGAATGACCCCGCACTGATGATAGAAATCACAGCGATTAGCCTGAACATCAGCCTGTGTGCCGGGGAACAGATGGACGGCAATCACCCAGCTCAATGTTCTGTAGCCGAGCAAATTTGGACTTTTGGCAGGAGCGCCATTGTTGCTGCTCTGGCTTTTTTCACAGTCTACAAGTGTAGATAGAGTTCACGCGGGTTCAACCTCGCACAGAGAGGTGTTTTCTTTCTTTAACCCATTAAGACCGGGAACGCATCTCGTGTAACCACTTTATAACCGTCGTTTTATACTTTTGGCTATTCAAAAATAGCAGATCTACAAGCTCACAGCGCGTCACCGAGTGCCGCACTGTGAGCTTGTCGTTCTGCTATTTTTTAAAAATCGTGAAGATCTGTGCAAATGTTTGAATATATATATATATTTTTAACTCTTATCTTTGCTTCTGGGGGTCCCTGGAACAACATATTTTGAGATGGGGTTCCGTGGCCAAATACAACATCATTTAAGGGGTCCTTGAGATGAAAAAAGTTTGAGAACCACTGATTATAGCATACTTTTTTTCAAAAAAACTGTTCTGAATCCCCCAGAAGCAAAAATTTGAGTTACAAATGTTCCCTTTAAAAATATATATATTCAAAGATTTGCACATTTTCAAGATGTTTCACAAAATAGCAGCTCTACAAGCTCATATAGCGCGGCACTCGGTGCCGCGGCTATATGAGCTTGTAGATCTGCTATGTTTTGAATAGCCAAAGAAATACAAAAAAATGACACAGATGCATTCCCGGTCTTAACGGGTTAAATTATTTATTTGTGCCGAAGCCAGACATCGTTTCTCCCCAGCTAATGAGAATCGGAAAGAGAGAAAAAGAAAAAAGAGAAAATATAAAAGACCCACCTTCTCCTTCCACACAAACCCTTTGTTGAGAAATAACCGGAATGATTAATGCTCGAAATAGAACTGCTGAGTTGTGGCTTATATACCTGATAACCTTGCCTATAGGATTCAGGCTCAGGCCCAATTGTCTCAATAATAAGACTTCCAACGAAATTGCTTACAATGAACAGAGACCCCTATATGCATTCTTTGAAAAAAAAAGGGCTCGTTTTGCTTGCATCTACTGTAAATGGCGTGACAAGCCAGATGCTCTTATATATATATATATATATATATATATATATATATATATATATATATATATATATATATCCTCCTGAGATGATGGCTGAATCTGAATCATATCTAAACATGTTTTCTAAATCCTAACATTATGTTGCTATATCAGTGGTGCTCCAACTTTTCCATGTGTCAAGGACGCCCCCAAAATGGATTTGGCCGTGGACCCCCCATCTCAAAATGTGTTGTTCCAGGGACCCCAGAAGAACAGATCGGAGTTAAAAATGTTAAAAACACACATTTACGATTTTTCAAAAAATAGCCAAAGACATCTTAAAATGACACGGACGCGTTCCCCGTCATAATGGATTAATATAAATGTAAGTTATGAGTACGTGAACACTTTTCAAGGAGTTTTCTTGGTACGTACAGTACAGCATACCAAAAGGAAGACTGGCCGAAGATATTCCGTTGTGGGGAATTCCCTAATGTATAGATAAGCCGATGGACTTTCAGGGACTTTCAGGCATGGCCGTGCTATTGAGGCTTTCTTCAGCTTTTGGGCCATTTCCTTAGTTGTATTTATTTCTGTATTTATTTATTTATTTTGCTTGGAAAACGAACACAAGCACTTTGCCGGGCCTCCCCTGCCAGCATGCTATACTCCTAGAGGAGAATGATAAAAGGTGGATCTATTGTCGGACTCATATTGTCAGCTTGTCAGTCTCTCTCTAGCCGTGCCTCTAGCTGGCCCCCAGGCCAGCCCATTTGTGGCATGTGGCAAGTTCAATGCACTATACTGTTTTAGGTCCATTTTAGGTTTTCATCATTGTGCCATTGTGTATAACCCATTAAGACCTGAGGCCGATTCTACAAAATGTCTTCTAAATCAGTTTTCTGAACAAAAAACGGATGTTGCTATATCAGTGGTTCTCAGACTATTATTTCATGTGAAGGAGCTCCCAAAATGATATGTATTTGGCCACGGACCCCCATCGCAAAATATGTTGTTCCAGGGACCCCCAGAAGCAAAGATTTTTGTTAAAAATATTTGCTTTAAAAAAATGTATATTCAAAGATTTGCACAAAAAAATGTTGATTTAAATTTTTTTTGCAGGTCTACAAGCTCATAGGTGCCGCGCTATGAGCTTTATATCTGCTATTTTTGAATAGCCAAAGTATAAAATAATAGTTAAAGTATGGAGTTACGAGTATGATATTTGCCAATATACAGTCAAAATATAAACTGAGCCATATAACAGGTAAACAAATGACTATAATCTTAAAGAAATAGAGTAAAATATTATCTAGATTATATGTTGATCCACTATGCTATATCATCGTTCAGAATATATTTCAGGAGGATTCATTTTCCATACATTGTGTCTAGCATGAACATTATATACTGTATGTACAATAACCTCAAAATGTTCTTAAAGATTTAAAGGAGTAGTTCACCCAAAAAAGTACTTATTTTTTCAATTACACACCCCATGAAGCATTGAATTCAAGGAGATTGTTTAGTTTATCTATTCCTAATCCAATAATTTGGATTTACTGGCGGAAAGATGCTCATGTATCCGGTAGGAGACTCAAAGTAGTCTCTTTGAGTCTCCTACCGGAAATACACCCGGTCATCAAATTATTGGCTTGGGAAAACAAAAAAATATCCTTGAATTCAAGGCTTCATGGGGTGTGTAATTGATGGAAAATAAGTACTTTTTTGGGGGTGAACTATGCCTTTAAGTCAAGCCATCACTAAACTGTTCCTATATTGTTGTCAGTTTATGTTCCTAACCTCTTGTTAGGGAGCCAAACTAAAATAGGTCTCTGTCCCCAGAACATGGTATATTCTGTAACAGGTATTATGGTTTCATTTGGGGGGTGGGGGTTCCCATGTTATTCAGTTTGGTTATAGGATTAAGGCTGTAAATCCTGGCTGTTCGTCTACAGCAGTTTTTTATGCTGCGAGGGGGAAAACAAGAAAGAATGACATAGATGTCATGGTGGACGGCGCAGCGCCCCCCCCCCCCCCCCCCAAAAAAAAGAAAAAAGTGTTTGGGGGTACAAAAGCATGAAATGGGAAAAAAAAAAAAAAAAGGAGGTCTGCGGTTACTTTAGTAGTTACTTACACCAAAAAGTAATGCGTTACTGTGAAAAGTAACTTTTAAGTTCACGTTTTGGCCTATAACTCTTGAACTATATAGGCCAAAACATGAATCTGCATGTTACAGCGCCACCATGAGGCCAGCAGGAGGCTGCGTTAATGACTATTTACCAATGGACCCTCCCCCAGGTAAAAATCACTAAATAACGATAGAAAGCAATACATGATTTTTAGCGGTGCCAACCGCTCTAAGCTTGACTTTGTCCGTTTGCGCGTCCGTCCGTATGTTATGAGCACGGGATGAGCACGGCAAAGAAGCAAACAGCTATAACTTCAGTTTGCAGCATGCCACCAAGTCCAAATTTGGTATGTGGACTTAGACCACCAATAGGGACGAGCCTGAATTGATGACGTTATCAAAGAGGGGTCCAGGGACCCCCGGCGCCCGTATGAGCACGGGATGAGCACGGGATTTTAAACAGCTATAACTCCAGTTTGCAGCATGCCACCAAGTCCACATTTGGTATGTGGACTTAGACCACCAATAGGGACCAGCATGAATTGATGAAGTTATCAAAGAGGGGTCCAGGGACCCCCAGCGCCCGTATGAGCACGGGATGAGCACGGGATTTTAAACAGCTATAGCTCCAGTTTGCAGCATGCCACCAAGTCCACATTTGGTATGTGGACTTAGACCACCAATAGGGACCAGCATGAATTGCTGAAGCCCCGCCCCCTCTGTCTTCCCATTGGCTGGCCTTCAAACAGCCATAACTCAAGTTCGCAGCATGCTATGGAGTACACATTTTGTACATGGACTAAAGCCAGCAATAGGGACTAACTGTCATTACTTAAACCCCGCCCCCTCTGTCTGCCCATTGGCTGGGCTTTAAACAGTCATCATTCCAGTTTGCAGCATGCTACCAAGTACAAATTTGGTAAGTGGACTCAGACCACCAATAGGGACGAACTGAAATGAGTTAAGGCCCGCCCCAAAGGCACCGCTTCCTTCACACAGGGTGTGATTTTTTTTAACACTCATATTTTAATTATTATCATTACAAACTAATAAAATAACCCTTGTTGTGAAAAAAACAATGTAGTCCTTTAAAGTATCAAAAGTACAGGCCTACTACAATTTCTGCAATTATCAGATTAACAAGCTCACAGTTATTTTCAAATAGCCTATGTATAAAATGAAAATTAGATACATGTTTCATAATATCATAATTTCTATCTGAAAAGTAACTAGTAAGAAAGCTTTCAAGTAGTTGTAGTGGAGTAGTATTATTGGAAGTGGGAAATACTCAAGTAAAGTACAACAACCTGAAAATTGTACTTGTACAGTAAATGTATTTAGTTACTTTCCAATTCCACCACTGTATTTTAGCATACTTCAGTGGTGGAAAATGTACTCACATGTTTTACTTGAGTAAAAGTATCAGTACTCATGGTAGAAGTACTCTGTTACTAGTAAAAGTCTGGTATTATAAATTCATGAAAAGTACAAAAGTATTGGTATCAAAATGTACTTTAAGTACCAAAAGTAAAAGTACAAAAATGTTTGAAAATAGTTGTGAGCTTAGATCGGCTATGTTCAAATAGCCTACATATAAAATAGGGCTTTGAAATGTGTAAAATAGGACCATTAGTGGCTAATGTATTGTATATAATGTCATAATTCATATCTGAAAAGTAAGTGGTAGAAAGTTATTTATTTTAGTTTGTTTTGTTTTATTTCGTTTGCATTTATCATTGTTATTATGGCTTATTAGCAGATGTGGACAGTAACTGATGAATTTGTAAATTTACTTGAGTAGCCTACTGTGTGTGTGTGTGTGTGTGTGTGTGTGTGTGTGTGTGTGTGTGTAATTTGTGTGTAATTTGTGTGTGTGTAATTTGTAGATAGGGACAACACTAGTTGTCGATGCAAACATAACACTTCAGGTCCCTTTTATAGTTAGCGCATAGCAATGACATATGGTGCCTTTTTGCCTTGAATATTCATGAAAGGCAGAGTGACATGGTTTGTTTTTCGCCTTGAAAACAATGAAAGGCATCCAATGTTGCTATAGTCAGTATGCCTAAATTGTATGTCTTTCATCCACGTTTCCCCATTCAGACAGTATGGCATGAATACAGTCTCAAAGGGGAAACGTTTTTATTGTATTAGGACTCATATATATTATGTATACATGTTTTTAGTGTTTTAGTGGTTATTTTGTGCTGCACCACTATAGGCTGTAAAGATATCCATTTAGTTTACTCGTTTTGAATCAAACCTGCACTAATTTGACTTGTGATTAAAAAAAAGCCATATAAAAAAATACAGCAATTCATTGGTGTGAAAAATAAGTAATGTACTTTTACGTGTACTTAAGTATTTTTAAAAGTATTTACTCTTGATTACTTAAGTATATTTAAAAGCAAGTACTTTTTTACTCTTACTTGAGTAACATTTTGACTGAGCTACTTTTACTTGTAGTGGAGTAAATTTAAGCAGGAAGTATCTGTACTCTTACTCAAGTACTGGGAAAGACTCCACTCTGTCCACCTCTGCTTATTATGCAGGGGCGTCGAATGAAATAACGGCTCTATTGTTAAGTAGTTAATGTGTGAATTACTTTGAAACTAATGGCCAGTGGTCAGTATCACCTCAAGACAATAGGGAGTAGTATCAACACCAGTCCACAACATATAAATACTAGATCTGTAAGTAAAAGTATTATTGTCATTATTACAATTGTTGTATGACTATTACCTGCTTATGTAGGGCTTCTAGCGCCACCCAGTGGGTGTTCGTATTGAGCGCAGGACTGTGTGATTTATGCGAACGGTCTTCCTACCCCTTGTTTTTCAGTAGCGGGGGGCGCCCTAGTCCCTAAAAAGTTACTCATAAGGCTATCATCATATAATGATTTACTTATATTGACTGTATAATGTCCCAAAAATATAAAAAAGTTAGTCCTAAGGCTATCATCATATAATGATTTACTTATATTGACTGTATCGACAGCTGTTTCACTCATCTAATATAACAGTTTATACTTAGGCTGTCGTGAAAGTGTAATATTTAGAGAAATTCTAAGTTTCAAACGCAAATTTTATTTTTTATTTAACCTTTATTTAACCAGTAAAACCACGTTGAGACACAGTCGCAAAAGTAGTGGTGAGACAGCTGTTTCACTCATCTAATATAACAGTTTATACTTAGGCCGCCCCCCGCTACTGAAAAACAAGGGGTAGGAAGACCGTTCGCGTGATTTATGGTTAATGCGACGTCACTTCCGGTTTGCGAGTTTTATTTTATTTACTTTCTGTATTTGGGCGGATTAGCGTGTGCATCTGTATGAGGAACGTGTTGCCTAAGTGACTGAGTGATTTATATGTTTACTGTGTAATTTTCAGAGGGATAAGTTTGTAGTTTGACAATATATACAGCAGTAACGATGTGGACTGCGCATGCGTCTGTGTGACGACTTCCGGTTTAGTTCCGGTGTAGTTGTAACTGCGACATTCATTTGGCCATGAATATGTTTTTGTCAGTTCCTTATTGTCAGTCCGTTTAACACAATGTTACAATATACGTTCACACGATATAGTAATGTATAGGTCTTGGATTGACTAGTGTCATTTGGTGAGTCTGTGATCGATTGCTGTGGTCCTCAAGCCAGAACACTTTACGTCACATTTGATCTTGCGCGTGCGTACATAGTTGTTTTCGTCAACGACAGACAACGCAACAGTTAGCGTAGATGCTTGGTATGATGAATATGCATGAATAATGGTTATTACTCAATGGGATAAACTCTTTCATTGTATTCGTATATGTTGCTTATGTATGTTGTCGTATGATTGACGTTATTTTCTTTTCGAGTGTTTCTGTGTATTATGCAGTTCATCTACATCTAATGTGGACACCCAAAGCTAAGCTAATGTGTGTACTGGTATTTCAAGGCCTGGCAGAGAATAACGCTTCGTTTGTCGTAGTTTAGATTTGCGTTGTGAGCTGCACGTCTGCTATTTGCAAACATTTTTGTACTTTGGGTACTGTAAGCACATTTTAATACTAATAGTTTTACTGAAGCACATTAATTCCGGATCCTTCCTCATAATACACTACTTCTACATCGCAGTATTGATACTTTTACTTAAGTAAAACATTCGATCACTTCTTTCCACCATGCCATTTCATTTATATTTGAATCACGTCAGTTTGCAATGCAATTCATAGCTAAAGATGTATAAACCTGTGTGATATAGTGATGTTATAGAGTACTTCTAACTATAGAGTACTGCTAACTGGGAAAGCAGTCAGCCCACACCATGCCATTTAATTTCTATTTGAATCACCTCAGTTTGCAATGCAATTCATAGCTAAAGGTGTATAAACCTGTGTGACGTTTTATAGAGTACTGCTAACTATTGTACTGCTAACTGGGAAAGCAGCCAGTCCAGCAGGGGCCATTCACACACTCTCTATGTTGTCTTGACAATGACGTTGACTCTAGTACCCCAGATGCGACGACCTAAACGTTGTGGTTGTCCTATGCTAAACAAGTTAAACAACACATATACAGTAACGTAAAAAGGAATACATAGGACAAGAAATTAATGTATATACTATTGCTATAAAACAACAAATGTAGCCTACATGTTTAAGCATACAGATGCATTAACTATGTCCATGTGTATGATGCGACAGATTGAATAGCATATTATTGACTTCATTGATGCCTTATTGTTGTTGTAATGTGTGAACAAGATGGCGCTCAAATATTGTACATTTACATTGAAGAATGTCAGCTTGTATGTAATTGTAATTGTGCTGAGACAGAGTGATTCACTCACACAAAGGTTATTTACCATGCTCGAGCTGTATACAGCCTTCAACTCCAGTCTGCAAATCGGCCCAGTGATCTACAGGAACCACATCTCGTGGCCCGCTACCCACTACCCACGACCTGCGCCCCCAGACCTTCACTTCAGTTCAACATTGGGCATAAATTTAGCAATATTGACCATGATTTCATAAGAGTGCGGGGCTCACACTGAAATGTACAAATTAGCTCAGCTCTTATAGCATGGCTACACGCTATACAGCAGTTGCGTGGGGCTACTGCGTCGTTGGTTTGAGTCATTAGATGACATTGTTATGTTTGTCATATGTTTTGCTCCATGTAAATTTGATTCGTATTATGACTGTTTTCATTGCCCACATTCCATATCCTAAAGGCAATTTACAAGCTCTGATCTATCGCGTTTAGGAGTTCTCCTAACGCTGCCATGACCAATGACTAAATTAGTACAACTAGCTAACAAACAAGTATCTGTTTTATTTAGATTAATTATGTGTGGCAATGTTTAAAATAAATGACGCACTATTTGAAAAGTAATGTGTACATGTGTCTGAAAAAGGTGCGTCTGCAATGAATTACATCAACAATGTTAAAAGGCAACTGCAAAAACAAACTTCCAAATGTATAATCATTTGAAAATAGCAGATCTACAAGCTCACAATGCTTGTAGATCGGCTATTTTCAAATGGCCGAAATGTATGGGCTGAAGTGGTTACTGTATGTTTTGTAATGAAAATCTACAAAGTAACCACTGTAAGTCAACGTCACATGAAGATGTGTGTTTTTAAAAACAAGGTACATTTACAGGTTACTATGTGTATAAAAAAAGGAAACTCATCAGGCTCAAAGAGGAGTAAAATGATCGCTGTCCATCCATATTGTAATGTGATCATTAACATGTGAGGCAACTGGTGACCTGAGCCATCATCAGGATTCGGTTATATTTGCATTGAATGAAAGCACACTGCATAATGATAGAATGGCCTATGCATTTTAGCCATGTGAAACAATGCGGTTCTATTTGCATGTAATCATTTTATGTTGAAAGACTATGTATTTTATTTGAAAACATGTACAGGTTAATATGTACATAAAAAGGGAACAGATAATGTATCTACAGAGCATCACCTCATGTCTGCTTTTACTACGCAAAAGGGTACTATGAAAACATTTTTCAGAACCACGCTGCTGCCCAAAGCAGGAAGCACAATACAACAATACAACCAGAATCTTCAATAGATCAATTTCTATGTACTAAGATCACTGTGCAGGAATATACACAATGCTTAGTCTTTAGGCCTAAAGACACAAGGGTGGTTGTGTTCCGTTTGATATCCTTCTCTTATCACACCAACTCACGAATCTTGCTGCTGTGTTTGGAATATACACAATGCTTAGTCTTTAGGGTGGTTGTGTTCCGTTTGATATCCTTCTCTTATCACACCAACTCACGAATCTTGCTGCTGTGTTTGCACATTGTTGTACTTCGCCCAGCAGATATGGGAGTTTTTTGACATTGGTCATGTTTTCAAAATCTCCGTATGTGGTTGTAACCAAAAATGAAATCGGGGCTTCATTGTTGCGTAAATAGATTCAACTCGACACTTATTAATGTTTTGGTGCATTCTATAATTTAATACAACATTCTGATGCCTCCATAGTCTGTCTACCTCTCTGCAGAGTGTGACGGCATGAAAAGCTCAGTGTGTAGAGGGGTGGGCGGGGCTTTAGGCTGCGTGGACACTTCACGGACCTGCTGCTTTTATGAACAAAATGTGCGCACAAGATCAGCTAAAACTATGCTAAATACTATGCGAAATAAAGGTCCGACTTTATGTTTGATAATTTTTTGGGGTTTATCGTAAGTACCTTATATTTATTGGACACTTAAATGTTTTAGGTACATTCTGTAATGGATGGGAAGTTATAAGGTGACATTTCAATGCTGTTAAATGGACACAGGATCAAGCCAGGGAGCAATGGCCGCGGTGCAGGAATGCCAAGAATGTTCAGATCTGAGAGGGGGCATGTTCAGACCTGAGAGGGGGCGTGAGAGGGGGCGTCTCCCTGCATGAAGCCAAGTTGCAGCAACCAATCGGTGGCAACGAAGCAATGACGACGCGTTCCAGACCCTTTTTTACCAAGACCGCCCCCTTTTTCACACAAACAGAGAGTCCCTGACCAAATCACGCCCCGTTACGCCCCTTTTTCGCCTAAGCCACCTCCTCTCTTTATAAGCCTGCAGAGGTTAACTCCCCACATTGCTCAGATGCCTCAACTGCGTCCATTAGGACGGCCACGCAGGCTCGCCGTCCAAAAAGAAGGCAGAGTGGGGGAGGAGGGTTAATGGCACACCTTGGCTTGTGAGACAGCATGGCATCCAGTTCAAAGCCCTGATGCACATCACTTCATTACCTTCACCAGGGGCACGTGTCTCTACCCAATCATACCGCTCAGCGGGAACTCCCGAGGTTCATCCACAGAATCAATCTGGCTTCACCGACACGGTTATTAGATGAGATATTAATGCTTTAACCCTTTAAGACTGGGAACGCATCTGTGTCATTTTTTCGATTTCTTTGACTATTCAAAAATAGCAGATCTACAAGCTCATAGCGCGGCACAGTGCCGCGCTATGAGCTTGTAGATCTGCTATTTTTTTTTATCTTGAAAATGTGTGCAAATCTTTGAATAATACATATATTTTTAAAGTGAACATTTCTCAACTCAAATCTTTGCTTTTGGGGGATTCTACAAATCTTTTAAATCCTAACAGTAAAAAAAAAAAAATCATTTTTCATGTCAAGGACCCCCAAGATTATATGTATTTTGTCCGCGGACCCCCCCCCCATCTCAAAATAGTTTGTCCCAGGGACCCCCAGAAGCAAAGATTTGAGTTAAGAAATTATATATATTCAAAGATTTGCCCAAAGTTTCAAAACATTTCAAAAATAGCAGATCTACAAGCTCGTAGCGCAACACTCGGTGCCGCGCTATGAGCTTGTAGATCTGCTATTTTTGAATAGCCAAAGAAATCTTAAAATGACACGGATGCGTTCCCGGTCTTAATGGGTTAAGTGCCACCTATATAGATTAGCAGTCAAGCAGACGTTAAGGAAAACAAGCAAGGATGTTCGGTTTGTGAAAAATATAAAAGAAGACGGAGTGTCATTTAGTATGCTGCTGACTGCAAGATGGCTTTGAACTAATTGTTACAGTCCATTTCCTCTCATTGCACATAAGGCAAACCAACAGAAATGCTACTACCGTTTACCCACTCTGTGTATAGCCTAATGAACATATGATTCATGCTATTAATCAATGTGTTTTCTTAACCCTAGAACACTAACGTTGTGTGATTTTCACCCACACAATCATGGTTATGTGATTTTCATCGTGTTGCTGATATCTGAGGTGGGCGGGTCCTGGGGTACCTTCAGGATGCTCAGTGACATCATCGAAGGCACTGTAGGCTTGTTTCCCTGGCCCACATCCCTGTTTTTTTCTACAGGCAGGTTTGAATGTAGGATTGGGTGATTTTCACCCGACGTTAGTGATAAATGGTTAACCCATTAAGACCTGAGGCCAAGAATATTAAAAAAATATATATAGAAAATTAAAAAATATATCTCAAAATACAACAAAATGTTCACGATTTTTCAAAAATAGCAGATCTACAAGCTCATAGCGCGGCACTCGATGCCGCGCTAATTAACAAAGTGTTAATTATTTGTTAACACCTTGTTAACAATTCCCAAATTCACCGTTTTTTTTATTGTCTCCGCCAGGCCGAAAGGCATGGCGAGAGAGTATTTTGCCCCCCCGTCCATCCGTGTGTCCGCCTGTCCTTCTGTCTGCGACCAGCTAATCTCCGCCACCGTTGGCCCGGTCGCTGTGAAACTGTGCACACACACTCCCTGGATGCCATTTTTCAGATCAGCCTGTCATAGCGCCACCATGAGGCAGACTTTTGCAAAACACATTTTTTGATATTGCTCCTACAGATTTTGCCTGAAAAACACGCGAATCGGTACACAGTATCTCTATAGTCATGTGATCAACACGGATCTGTCAGATTTTCCATATTCCATCCTGATTGGCTAAGGTTGGCTTCCAAAGTTCGTAGGATTGGTTCATTTTGAACAAAATACCTCACATCATGAACGCAGTGTGAAATTTCCGTGAAATTTTGCACGTACATTCCCACTAGGCCGAGGAAGAAATGCCACCCTTTACACATTGGCCTGTTATAGCGCCACCAGCAGGTCTAACATTCCACATTTTTGGAACAAAATGCCTCAAATCATGAATGCAGCGTCCGATTGCCGTGCAAGGCCTAAGAAGAAATGGCACCCTTTTCACATTGGCCTATTATAGTGCCACCAGGAGGCCATAATAACCTACCTGACCTGGCGGAGACCTGTGCTCCGAGGAACACTTTTTCTAGTTTTTTTTTGGGTCTCTAATATAAAATGAAAACTATTATAAAAGATAAAAGAAAAGATAACTTACTTAAAAAACGCCACAAAGAATTATCAACTTTTAAATTAGCCAGTTGTCTTATATGCACCACTACTGTAGGTCACTGATGAGTCACCATTGCACCTACTGTATGTTATTGTTAAATATAGACTCAAGACACAGCGTTTCACTATTTGATATTTACTATTTGAGTACATACAGTACATACATTCTACTGATACAGTTGCGAGTGGGATACAGGTATGGACTCAAATTATAAATATCAATTTGCAATATTTGGAAACAAGTTGAATTAATTTGCCTCAAAATCTGCTGCCTTTTATAATTTTTGCGATGGTAGCAAATAAAAACTACCCTTTAACTGGAAGAAACCTGGGGAAGAAATATACTCTATAAAACGTGTGTAATATTTAACATACTGGCCTGTGCTCAACATCATATAACATGTAATACTTTATAATGTCTTAAATGAGAGACTCAAATCACAACGCCGTTGTGTGGTACATGTGTATTTGATGTTTAAGATCATTTCTATACATAGATTTTATTTTTCAGATCTATAATTTCAATAGAAATCAAAGCAAAAATATAGTTGCAAAATCATTTTCAGAAGAATAATGTTAAAATGATCATGAATATGGTGCAGAGGTTGGTGAATAGTCACTATTTGGTGATTAGTCACTATTTGGTAAATCACTATTTGGTGAATAGTCACAATTTGGTGAATAGCCACTATTTGGTGAATAGGGTAGTAAATTGTCTCTCTGCACACTAAATAAAACAATAATTACATGAGAAAAAAGGAAAAACATATGAATGAAATTGTTCAATAAAACCTTATTTTGAGATTCATCCGAAGAGATGATTCTATATTTTATGAAGAAAATGTCTAGAAGTACAACAGTAAAAGACTCATATGTCTCATACTTATATCTGAGTACCCCTCAACACTATTTCTATTGTTTTAATTTATAGTAATAATTGCCATTACAATGATTAATGTGACTCTTTATAGTGTTGATAGTTTGTCATCATCATCATCATCATCATCATCATGTCTAACTACGTTATTCCACAGTTACACTGATCTTCCCTGGTAACATCTTCAGAGGGAGTGTCTGATCCGTTGAAATGTATGGAAAGAGTTTGTCAGTGAAAGTGTGTGTGCAGGTATGTAGGTGGGTGTTAGTACCAGGATCAGAGAAGGACAGCTTTCCTCTGTTCCAGTCCAGCTGGACTCTGATCCTCTGGGGTTTCTGCTTCACTGAGAGAGCAGTGTGTGACCCTGATGCTGCGTAATCACCTTTATGAAACTGTATTTGCCAGTATTGACCACCTGCAGCAGCTCCCTTCTTCTGATAAGACTCTGATAACACGCCCACTTGCCATTTTGTACTGTCTCCAACCTCAACATCCCAGCTGTGAGCCCCTGAGTTAAAGCCCTCAGAACCCAGGACACGGCACAGGATGTCAAACCTCTCTATGTTGTCAGGAAGCTGCTGTCTCTCTCCACGTCTCACACTGGTCAGATCATCAGACAGGATGAGCTCTGGATGGGCAGTGTTGGGGTCCAGAATGACAGGAGTGTAGGAGACAATGTCCTTCATCTTGTCCCAGACTCTGAAAGTCAGGTTTTTCAGATGTTTGGTCACGTCTATCAGTAGCCTCGGAAACCCAGCCATTTTTTTTGTTACAAAAGAAAAAAGTCTGGGGGAACGATGCAGGAACGATGGTCTTTGAAGCTTGTTATCTCCTAACCATTCAGAGTGCAGAGGGGCGTCGCTCTAAATTTGGTGACGTCAGCCTGCTCCGTGCACAGACCGGGGGGGGGGGGGGGGGGAGGGGGGGGGGAGGCGGGGACATAGATTGGTGAAGCAATCGGAGGACGCGCCTGCTCCGGGCGCCTGGGTTTGGATCCGCCCTTCGAGACCATGGATTGCTCTCGTTCTCTCAGTCTAGTCTATCAGTGCTCCTGAGACCGGCTGTGGGTCCTGCAGTGTGAACTGGACTCTTTCCCTTGTGGTCTTGTAGTTCTGCAGGAATGAGATGTGTTCAGCTCTCAGCTCCTCCCCTATGGCTCTGATGTTGTTTGAAAGGGTTGATATGTCTCTGTTCAGACCCTCAATCTTCTCCTTCATCATCTGACTCTTCTGCTGCTCTTCCTCCCTCAGTTCAGTGATCCTGGCCTCCTCTTCATCTTGTAGAAACTGATGAAGCTTCTTAAACTGGTCCTTCATCTGCATCTCTGTGTGTCGGGTCTGGATCTTAAGGTGTTCTGCTGTTTGATCATAGTTTGTTTTCACTTTATTGAAGACTATTAGCTTCTCCTGTAAAGGCTTCAGTAATTTCTGGACTTCCTCCTTGTGATCCGCTGCAGCTTCATCAATGGGTCTGAAACTGTGTTTGCCGTGTTTTTGTGAATGAAGACACACAAGACACACTGGCTGTTGACATTCCTGACAGAAGAGTTTGAGTTTCTCAGCATGCAGACTGCAGAGAACCTCAACCTCAGACCCTGTTGAAGCTCTCTGATGTCTCTCCTGTATGAAGGCCTCACACAGGTTCTTCAGAGCCAGGTTACGAGGTGGATCCATTGAGTGTCTCTTCTTACAAACTGGACATTCCTTTATTTCCTTTTCTCTCCACCATTCATGCAGACAGGCTTTGCAGAAGCTGTGGCTACATGACAGGAGAACAGGATCTTTAAAGACGTCGTGACACACGGGACAGGAAAAATCCTCTTCTGAGAGAGACGACTTGGAAGCCATTTTGACCTTTGAGCGAAGCTATACAAACACTCTGCTCAAGACAGGAAATCAGCCAGTCAGTCGTGGCAAGAGTTCCTCTTCTAGAATGTTCCTTGAAGTTTATTTTCACTGTGAATCCCGGTTCTTCTTAAAGTCCACGCAGCAGCAAGAAGTGACCTGTGTCAGACAGTCTGTCCTCCTCACTGGAAGTTGTGTGTTTGATCAGAAGGTTAATCTTACCGTCTCAGATGAGTCTGGCAAGGGGTGGAGCTTTGATAGACCCGCTGCAAAGTTCACACACACACACACACACACACACACACACACACACACACACACACACACACACACACACACACACACACACACACACACTATCAGAGTGGAATTTGACCGTCTAAAAGTGCTTTATGATGCACACCTGATCTCATTAACCCTTGTACACATCATCAAGAGAGACAGCTATAGCTATAGCCTATATGCCAATCACCTGCCTGCTCTTCAGGAGCAGTTAATGGTTCAGTGTTTTATACACTCAAAATGCATGGCATGGCGAGAGTATGTTTTACCCCCTGTCCATGTGTGTGTGTGTCCGTCCGTGCGTGTGTCATTCTGTGTACAGCTAATATCCGCCACCGTTGGCTAGATCGCAGCAAAACTGTGCACACACACTCCCTGGATGCCAGAGCAGAACCTTTTGCCCCACATTTTTTACATGGGCCTGTTATAGCGCCACCAGGAGGCCGCTTTTTGCAAAACACATTTTTAGATAGTACTCCTACAGATTTTATCCAAACATCACGCAAATCAGTACACAGTATCTCTATAGTCATGTGATCAACATGGATCTGTCCGATTTTCCATTTTCCATCCTGATTGGCTAAGGTTGGCTTCCAAAGTTTGCAGGATTGGTCTGTTTTGAACAAAATGCCTCAAATCATGAACGCAGCTTTCGATATCCGTGAGATTTCACGCGCACATCCCCTCTAGGCCGATTTGCGTTTGTCACTGTAACTGCACCGATCTGCGTGAAACTTTGCACGCACACTCCCTAGAGGCCAAGGAAAAACTTCTGCCCTGCATGTTTGACATTTGCCTTCCATAGCGCCACCAGGAGGCCGACTTATGTAAAACATATTTTTTGATATTAAGCCTTCAGATTTTATCCAAATTTCACATCGCCTCTATAGTCATGTGATCAAGATGGATCTGTTGAATGTTTCATATTCCATCCTGATTGACTAACATTGACATCTAAAGTTTGCAGGAGTGGCCCATTTTGAACAAAATGCCACAAATCTTGAACGCAGCGTCCGATTGCGGCGACACTTTGCACGCACATTCGCACTGCGTTGAAGAACAAATGCCATCCTTTTAACATTGCCCTATTATAGCTCCTCCAGGAGGCCAATTTTTGCAACACTTTTCTTTTTCATATTACTCCTACACATTTTGTCCAAACATCATGCAAATCGGTACCCACTATCTCTATAGTCATGTGATCAAGATGGTTCTGTCCGATTTTTCATATTCCATCCTGATTGGCGAATCCCGAACATTGCTGGGCCACAATAACCTACAGTACCTGACCTGGTGGAGACCTGTGCTCCGAGGAGCACTTTTTTTTTTAGTTTTTTTAAAAAACATGTTTTGATATTTTATATTGAAACATTAAAGAAGAGGACAATGATAATTCTTACAAAACCTTGGCCGTGAGATCCTCTAATAGTGTTCATTCTTTTTGAAACCTTGGCAAATGCAAAGATATTTGCCAGTGTTTGCAGTGTCAGGTGTTGTGATTAGCAGCAGTGTCCGCTGGGTCTTTTGTACTTCCTTAGTGAAGCCTTCAAGGTTACTTCATTAGTAGCTGGCAGTGGCTGTCATAAAAAAATACATACTGTTATGGTGCAGTAACACTTAAAGTTCAGAAGACTTAAATACATCTACCAGTACAGGCGTTTTTCAGCCCAAGGACCCCCCTAGGTGAGAGAGAGATATATACAATTGTGTTGCAGATAGATTACACGTTTTCATAGATTTCATAGATGGCTGCCGCTGCATAAACTTGTTTGCCAGCACTATCATCAGTGTTTAGGTTGGATTCATGTTAATGTGTGTTTTCAGACATTTAACAACTTAAACCGTCAATACTTAGTCAACTTGACCTTTTACTATGTACTTAGTCTGCTTTGTATTCCCTCTTACACCAAACCTCTTTGCCAAAAATAGCAGATCTACAAGCTCACAACGCCCGAGGTGTTGTGAGCTTGTAGATCTGCTTTTTTGGGGGGGGGTAAAGTCCCCCTGCAGGAACTCTGGGGATCCTCTAGGGGTCCCAGACCCCCTGTTGAAGACCCCTGTACTGGTAGAGCGGCATTTTCATTAGCAATTGTAATTATTAGGTTTGTCAGGTCCATGTAATGAAAACAGATATTCGGGGTCGCTTCTGTAATATCTTGGATCTTGGATCTTGGATCTTAGACAGTTTGTTTAAGGTCTCCCTCATTCCCATCACTTTTATTGCTGTTCGAACCAGTCTATTTAACTGTGATTTCAACGTATGACTCATACTGTACAAGTAAGACGCGCGAACGCTGGAAGCGAACGCAGCTCGAAAATATTGTGTATTTACGGACGTGTGTGTGTGTGTGTGTGTGTGTGTGTGTGTGTGTGTGTGTGTGTGTGTGTGTGTGTGTGTGTGTGTGTGTGTGTGTGTGTGTGTGTGTGTGTGTGTGTGTGTGTGTGTGTGTGTGTTTGTGTTTTGATAGCTGTTCTGTAGCTGCACTCTGGCGCACTCTGTCGGCCGCACCCAGGCAGTGCACTGCACACAGACAGACACACACACACACAAGCCGAGCAGACTTTCATAGTAAGCTCCACTTGGGCGGAGGCGCGCCTTCGGCGCGCCTCCTTCCGCGTTCGCAATTACCAAGCCATGCTGAAATTAGATAATGTAATATGCTGTCTATCTCAGAGTGTCGGACATGGTGAAACTGGCTACTACACTCTATGGGCAGTCAGTGGTGGAAAGTAACTAAGTACATTTACTCAAGTACTGTACTTAAGTACAATTTTGAGGTATTTGTTTTACTTTACTGTAGTATTTCCAATTTTCAATACTTTTGACATGTTGTGAGCTTGTAGATCTGCTATTTTCAAAAGATTTTAAATACATTTTATACACGATACCTTTTACTTTTGGTACTTAAGTACATGTTAGCTGGTAGATCGATTATTTTTGGCAACGTTATTTAGTGTGGAGCGAAAACGGGAGGAGGCCTAGTATAGAGCCCTGGAGGGTTGTGGGTAAGAAGCATGATTGTGTCTTAAGCACCTTTTGATTCATACAGTACATCTTAAATTATGTTACATTTAAGATCAACCACAGTTGAGTTAATCTTGGCACAATTTACAGCATCTGTCATCATGTCTAATTGAAAACACATTGGGTCTGGATATAGGCTTAATTCCTCACACCTGTACCTGATAAAATGGCAGTCTGTTTGCTTATAAGCAGAGCGCCCAGTTCTTTGCAATTCAGAGGATTTGTGCTCCTGTGCCTATAGTATACAGTGGCCAACATAGGCAAATTCAGTTACCTCTAGTCTGACATGGGCGTAGACATTAATTTCCACATATATAAAACATGTACTTGATTAGATCATCAATTTGTGCGTTTAACCCAGTAAAACCGCAGAACGCATCTGTGTAACCACTTTACCCATTATTTCATACTTTGGTAGCACGGCACCGAGTGACGCGCTACGAGCTTGTAGATCTGCTATTTTTTGGGGGAAAATTTGGGCAAATCTTTGTATATATATATTTCTTAAAACAAACATTTGTAACTCAAATCTTTGCTTCTGGGGATTCTACAAATGTCTTTGTTAAAAACAAACAAAAACTATGTCATTTTTATTAGTGGTTCTCAAACTATTTCATGTCAAGGACCCCCAAAATTATATGTATTTAGCCCATCTCAAAACATTTTGTTCCAGGGACCCCCAGAAGCAAAGATTTGAGTTAAAAGTGTACAGTATATACTGTATATATTCAAAGATTTGCACACATTTTCACGATTTCTTTCCTCAAAAATAGCAGATATACAAGCTCATAACGCGGCACTCGGTGCCGCGCTATGAGCTTGTATACAGTATCTGCTATTTTTGAATAGCCAAATAAATCTAAAATGGCACAGTATGCTTATCGGATTGAATGGGTGAAGTAACTTAAGTTTAAATATGACCTTAAGGTCTCATGAGTGAAATACTGGTGTTCATACTAATATGATAACATCTCCTATCTATACACTTTTCTAAGTACCCAAAGTTGCTTTACATGGGGGAGGTAGAAAACACAATTGAATCAACTTTATTAGGAAAAAGAAAACACATTTAAGAAGTGATAACCATTGGTCTTTATTAATCTACACAATAAACAATCCAAACAATAACTTGGCACCGCTATGGCGGACACAAGGGCCCAACTAAGCTAGTTCACAGAACCTTACATCCCTTTCCCTTCAAAAACCTCTAGTATTACCCTGTGGACAAGCTTACCCCTAAAATTATTTTCTCTGTATTCCTTCCAATGGTTTATATTATTTCCACTGTAGAACAGGCTTTTTTTTTTTGTCATGGCTAGAGAGTATGTTTTGCACCTTGTCCGTCCGTCCGTCCGTCCGTCCGTCCATGAGTTTTTGGCCTGTTATAGTGCCACCAGGAGGCTGCTTTTTGCAAAACACATTTTTGTCTCCGCCAAGCCGAAAGAGTATGTTTTGCCCCCTGTCCGTCCGTCCGTCCGTTTGTGTGTGTGTGTGTGTGTGTGTGTGTGTCCGTCCGTGTGTGTGTCCTTCTGTCTGTGGACAACTAATCTCCGGCGCCGTTGGCTTGATCGCAGCGAAACTGTGCGCACACACTCCCTGGATGCCAAATCAGAACCTCTGCCCCAAATGTTTCACATGGGCCTGTTATAGCGCTTTTAGCAGCAACAAACTATTTGACAGTACTCCTACAGATTTTGTCCAAACGTCACGCAAATCGGTACACAGTATCTCTATAGTCATTAAACCATTTTTCCCCCCCAGATTTCTCATATTCCATCCTGGCTAAGAATGCCTTCCAAAGTTTGCAGGAGTGCTCCGTTTGGAACAAAATGCCTCAAATCATGAACACAGCATGCAATTTCCGTGAAATTTTGCATGCACATTCTCACTAGGCAGAGGAAGAAATGCCACTTGATCAATTTTCAAATCAGCCTCATGGTGGCACTATAACAGGCTGATTCCTGTTTTTACCTATATAGTGGGGCATATTAAGTCAATATTCCATCAGAATCTTTCACTTGGTGATACAAGCACCAAAATTGGCACAAATGATGTCCAGGATGTACTATCTAAGAAAAGTACGAGATCCAGCTGACAATCCAAGATGGCCGCCAGTTTTCAAGATGGCCGCCTCATCAAATGCAAAATAAATTTTTTTTGAAGTAAAACTTGAATGAACACAAATGTATTAATGATCCAAACATCAAAATGAATGTATTCTGACTGGAAGAACTCAATAGTGTCAATTGAATTCCAATATGGCCGCCAGTTTTCAAGATGGCGGTTATTACGTGACTCAAAATGAGCATTTTCGGAAGCTGTCTGATCACAGATATTGCATTAAGTTGAAGGGAAACATCCATGATCATTCAAATGCTGTGGTCAAGCTCTATTGGTTTGTCATTTTTTATAAGAGTGATGTCAAAGCACAACCCGGGCACACTGGTGACATCACTGCTGTGAGACTCAGCATGGGGTTCAGTGTCGGCTTGTAGTGTACTAGCTGTAGGTGTAGTTTACTAACTGTTGTAGTGGTGTACTCATTGTAGTTTGTACTGTAGTATACGTTAATGTCCCAAATGCTAATAAGCCCCTGTATATATCTCAACTACAAGTTTAGTTTGTTGTAGTATTGTAGTTAGATTGCCGCACCTGAATTGACAGGATGTGCCAGCGCGGGAGACAAACAAACTCATCAGCCTTGAAGGCTTAAGTCCTTGCAACCACGAAGAAGCTGACTCCAGCATCTTCACACATGCTCTCCATGCAGCCAAGCAACAAATGAAGTCTGTGTTGATTGAGGCATGCAACACAGATATTCTTGTTGTTGCAGTCAGTGCAGGCTTAGAAATTATGTGGGTATAATTTGGCCAGGGTCAGTCCATTAGGTGATTGCCAATTCATGATATGGTAGTAATTGTTGGCCCAGAGAAATCCAGTGGCATGCTGTCCTTCCACGCCAGTGGAAAGACAGTTGTGTCAGCTTTTCATGGTAAAGGCAAGAAAACTGCATGTCAGGCAACAGTGTGCAAAATGCAAACTGAAAGCCCTGCCAACTGTGGCTGGCAAAAAGATGGAGAGGTCTGGACAATCCCTCCACCTATTGTTCAGACTTGTGAGCAGTTGACAAAATGTGTCTAAAAGACTGAATCCCGAGGACGATGCAAATGCTACCACTTCATGCTTAAGTGTACACAGTTGTGTGTCTGCAAATGTGAGGACTAAAAGAAGAACCAAACTGTTACGGTTTGGTTCCATATGACCAAAGTGCAGTCCAGTCCAGTCCAGCATAATACAGTACAGTCCAGTACAGTACTACAGTCCAATACAGTACAGTCCAGTATAATACAGTCCAGTCCAGTCCAGTAAAGCACAGTACAGTGCCGTACAGTGCAGTACAGTATAATACAGTGCCGTACAGTGCCTACAGTGCCGTATAGTACAGCACAGCACAGTACAGTATAGTACAGCACAGCACAGCACAGCACAGCATTTGTATCATCATAATATCCAATAATTAAAATGTTGTAAATGCAGTACTCAAAAACATATATTTGGATGTATAGACCATCAAAATAGGATTATTCAATCAAAATATAGTTCAAACACCATTTAAAACCACTTTGAATGGCAGCCATCTTGAAAAATGGCGGCCATATTGTTTTTTCAAGTGGATCTCGTACTTTTCTGAGAGAGTAGGTTCTGAAGCACTTGTGTGCCAAATTTGGTGCTTGTATCACCAAGTGAAAGATCGTTTCAGCAATCTGCTCCACTAATAGCTGCACCAATCTCAGTAAAACTTTGTATGTGCACTCCCTAGAGGCCAAGGAAAAACCTTCACATCTGCACCAGGAGGCCGACTTGTATGTAAAACACACATTTGGATATTATTCCTTCAGATTTTATCCAAATTTCACGCAAATCGGTACACACAATCTTTATAGTTATGTGATCAAGACAAATCTGTTTGATATTTCCGTATTCCATCCTGATAGGCTAAGATTGACTTCTAAAGTTTGCAGGAGTGGCCCGTTTTGAACAAAATGGCGCAAATCATGAACGCAGCATCCGATTGCGGTGAAACTTTGCATGCACGTTTGCACTACGTTGAGGAACAAATGCCACCCTTTCAACATTGCCCTATTACAGCACCACCAGGAGGCCGATTTTTGCAAAATATATATTTTTTATATTACTCCTACAAATGTTGTCCAAACATTACGGAAATAACGGTACATATTATCTCTTTAGTCAAGTCATCAGGACGGATCCGTCCAATCCGTCCGATTTTTCACATTCCAGCCTGTCGAATTCCGAACATGGCTGGCCCACACTAACCTACCTGACCTGGCGGAGACCTGTTCTCCGAGGAGCACTTTTTCTAGTTTTTATGGATTTCCAAAATCACAAAGCCTAGAACAATGTATACTCTTTATACATCAGCATAAAGAGGTTCTTCCTTGTACATGGTCCTACTGGGAGTGTGCGTGCAGAGTCTCACGCCGATCGGTCCAACGCTGCTGGAGATGAGCTCCTCACCAATCTGGGAACCCATTCGGTTAAAAACAAAATACTTTTTTTCCCCTTTGTTTTTGACTCTGGGAGCACCATCTCCTTTTTTTTGTGTAGAAACAGGAACCCTTCATCAAAAAGCTTCATCAGTACTGTCAGGAAATAATTAACACATTGGGTGCCAGCATTTTATAATAACAGATTACGTTCGGTGCCGAAATCTCACCGTTGAGCTGCGCAGCGCTGTTTAAGCTGTAGACTCCACGACGCGCATTCCATGTGAAAAAAAGCATGCCTCCATTTTGCCCGATGGTCTTGGCTAACTCCTGGAACGATAACATCTCCTACGCGAGTAACAATGACGGAGCGACAAAATGAGTCGTTTTCCCCAGTGTAAAACGTTTCTGAGTTATAGGGGTTTTAGAGAAGGAGATAGAACGGAAGCGGATGGGCGCCATGTTTTTTGACACGATGATCCATCTGGCCTATCCTTCTCAGAATCACCACGGGTGATCCCAGAGCTGCTCCAGCCCCTCCCGTGTGGAAAAAAACGAAGAAAAACAAAAAGACACCAAACACGGTTCAGACCGTGTTTGGCACCCGATGTGTTAAGAAAGATGCTTGGCATTACACACTTTGTAATAAGAACTGAAAGCATGTGTTTTTCAAATATACTTTTACGTTGACATCAGATAAGGCCCTCATTCCAATTCTGGTTGGTCTCTTTGGGGTGTTATGTAAGTCCTTAAGCAAGTGAAAAGAACAGCCAAAATTAAACATCTAAAATTGGATGGAAGTGTGAAGAAAAAGTTGTGCTGAAGTCTTCCTAAAAAAAAAAAGGCATTCTCAGTTGTGAACTGATTAGCTCCTCACCAATCTGGGATAGGCATGGGACGATATACGATATTATCGTATATCGCGATACAAAAACGATAACTGTATCGCAGGGTACTGTAATTATCGCGAACATGATCAGGCTTTTGGGAGCACCCCGGACAGTTGCTTGATTCAGTATTTAGATATTTGATATTCATTTTATCAGACACGCCCCTCTCTTTAGTCTTAATTTGGTGAATCCATCCATCCATCCATCCATCCACCCATCCACCCATCCATCCATCTTCATCTTCATCCACTTATCCAGAGGGTCGTGGAGGTATCAGTTCCAGCAGAGAATCCGTCTTCCCACATCAGCCACTTAGCTCTGGATATAATCTCCACTGGTCCTTGGTCTACACATGTCACTGTGAACCACATTATGTTTTTATGTTTCCTCTTCGTCTGCATTTTCTCCTGAGGGCCATCATCTTCATCTTCATCTTTCTCTGATATGCTTCGACCCCGTTGCCATTTGCAGTTTGTTTGTTAATTATTTTTTATTTATTTATTATCATTATTATTTTCATTATTATTTTAAATGGGATCACAGTTTGTTTCTCTTTAATAGGGCTTTTTATTGTTGGTAGTCATGGCCGCCAGTTCCCACCTGATGTCATGTGGTAGTTCAGACTGCTCCACACCGTACTGAATAACCGCTAGCTTGCATAACATCTTAAGATTAGGACTTAAATCTAAGATATACAGGTCATCAGGTGTGTTGCTTCCTCCAAAGAGGATGATACGTTCTCCCACCATGCAACAGCCCATCCAAGCCGTCTCACACGGGGCTTTCCCTTTGGGCTCAACCTTCTTCCATGAGAAGGTCTGTGGATTGAATTTCCACAGATCATTGAGGGGCTGCTTCCAGTGGTTGCCACCAAATACGTACAGCTCTCCATTGTAGGCAAAGGCAGAATGACCGTGACGTCCTTTTGGACGAAGCCGTGCAGAAGGTGCACGTGTGCTCAGCCAGCAGTTGGTCTCTGTGTCAAACACTCTGACGCTGTTATATAAAGGCCTAAACCCACAGCCCCCAAATACAAACATCTTTGTCCCGATGATGGTGGCAGATTCATGTGATGATTCAGGTGGTGAAGTGCCTCTGATGTTAATTAAAGACCAGACCATTGTAATGGTGTCCAACTTGTAGATGTCATTAGTGGGTCCAGTCAGCTGGATCTGTCCTCCATAAATATACATGACCTTCCTAAAGACACAGGCTGAGTGGTAGTACCTCCCCTCTGGAACAGTTCCGGCAACATTGGGTTTGGACCATCTGTGGTTGTCAACATCAAATGAATAAAGCACGTTACAGTAAGGATATCCCCCCCAAATGTAGGCAATATCTTCTACCAGAACAGCTGTGTGGCCTCCGCGCCAGGGAACGCAGGGAACCTCAAGGTGATGTTCTCCTCCTCCAGTTTTCACTGTGGTCAACGTCCTCAAGCGTAAAGACAGTGTGTTGAAGATTTTGACATCAATATAATGACTGTTGTAATGACCTCCAAAAGAGTACAGCTTGTGTCCGACTACCACAGTAGCCATCGAGGAAAGCCATTGGAAAGGAGGACCTTTCAGATGTATCGTCCAGTGAAACATTTCACACACCAGCACCACTGTGAATCAGTGCAACTAATTTACAGAAGAGGTTAGAAGGCAGGGCAATTCGCTTCTAACAGTTTCTGAATGGTGTTGTGTTGGGAAATAGAATAAAAACATTTAAAAGGACAATTATGTTGAATGTGATGACGATGGTGTGATGTCATTCCATGATGACATCATTATTATGGAATAGCTAATGACGTTACTCAAAGTGAATGGCCATTATAGCAAAATCTATAATCTGAAATGTGCTAATAATAAGATGTGTTTTGTCAGTACTATGACCCCAGTACTATGACATCAGTCATCCATATTTGGGCATTTCGAGATAAAGACAAAAGATAAAACACAGACAGATATGCAGAGATGTAGAAAGGCAACAACACCTTGGAAACAGAGTGTTTGTGGACTGGTAAGAGTTTGAGGCTCAATGCTCAGGAAGAGCTTCTACGCAGCAGCTGTTCAGAGTCATAAACAAGGACATGGTCAGTTCCTGTCTTTCTAGAATATCTAATGTTCATCTTCGCAAGCTCTACAAGCTTCACAAGCTCTTCAGATCTACAAGCTCATTGCTGCGCTATGAGCTTTAGATCTGATATTTAAAAAAGAAATAGTGAACATTTTTGCAAATCCTTGAATATATATATATTCTTTGTTTAAAGTAAACATTTTTAACTCAAACATAATTCTTAGATGGGGGTCCGCTGCCAAATGCACACAACGTTTGAGAACCACTGATTATAGCAGCATACGTTTAAAAAAAGATGAGTTACTAATGGCTGCTTTAAAAATACACATATTCCCATTTTCACGATTTTTCAAAAACAAATAGCCAAAGTATAAGATAATGGTTAAAGTAGTTAAAATCGAAAATGACAGATGCTTTCCCGGTCTTAAAGGGTTAAACCGTAATACTTAGGGTTAGATATGTCTATGCTTCTATGAGTATGCTGATGTACAGTAGCATAGGGTTCTTCTATTCACAGACTTCAGGAGGGTAAATGGTAGCATCCCCCTGACTGACCTTACTGTACTTGCCCCCAGTGCATTATATTATCGCCTTGTGTAAATGGCTTGGTTGTGTGTTTTTTCTTTAAAACCACATGCTGGGGTGAACGTTCAGCAAAACCAGCTGATCTACAAGCTCTTGTGATTTTTTTTTTGGCAAAGATATGTAGTGTTGTGCGAACAGGAGTGGTTAAAGGGATATTTCACTTTCAAAAAACCTTTGGGTCATTTTATGGTCTACTCAGGCTTTTGGGAGCACCACGGACCGTTTTTAAGTTGCTTGATTCAGTATTTCGATATTAATATTAATTTTATCAGACACGCCCCCTTCCTATACAAACCCAGTGTAACTTCAAACTCCATTTTAACCATGTTAGATTAATCAGAAACACCCATCCTTGGTTCTGGTGACTGATATTGTCCTTCTATTACATGAGGAGACCATGTTTTTTCAATAACCTTTTTCATTTATTTTAAATATTATTTTTGGGAATTGAAAAAAAAAAAAAAAAAACATAAAAAAAAAAATTAAACCATGAACCTATCATCAGTCTAAACAGTATAATATCAAAACAATTATAATCTGTTCACAATAATCGTGACATGAAAATTTCATATCTTCCCATCCCCTAATCTGGGAACCCATTCGGTTTTTGCCCCTGGGGCACCGTCTCCTTTTTTTTGTAGAAACGGTAACACGATTTGTCTCCTCCCCTTTCTCCCGGGTGCTTCCATGTTTGTTCCTACTATCAACAACACTACATGTTTAGGGCAGTGGTGCTGACAGATTCTGCTGTTAGCAGAATGTCTTGAGAGATTAGCTGCTCACAGACGAGGACACAAACACACACACACACACACACACACACACACACACACACAGACGAATGGACAGGAGCAAAAACATACTCTCTGGCTTCCGGAGACAAATATTAGCCTCTACATCACAAAGTTCATCAGTACTGTCATGAAATAATTAAGAAAGTATCCTTTGAAAACATGTGTTTTTCCAAATATACTTTTTTTTATGTTGACATCAGATAAGGCCTCATTCCAATTCTGGTTGGTCTCTTTGAGGTGTTATGTAAGCCCTTAAGCAAGTAAAAAAAAAACAGCTAAAATTGGGTGGAACTGTGAAGCAAAAGTTGTGCTGAAGTCTTCCTAAAAAAAAGGCATTCTCAGTTGTGAACTGAGAGGTTCTTCTGGTCCTACTGGGAGTGTGCGTGCAAAGTTTCACGCCCGATCGGTCCATTGTGCTGGAGATTAGCTCCTCACCAATCTGGGATAGGCATGGGAGTAAATACGATATTATCGCAATTAAAAAACGTCCACGATAACTGTATCGTGGGGTACTGTAATTATCGCGAAAATTATCAGGCTTTTGGGAGCACCCCCGACAGTTGCTTGATTCAGTATTTAGATATTTGTTATTCATTTTATCAGACACGCCCCTCTCTCTAGTCTTAATTTGGTGAATCCATCCATCCACTTATCCATCCATCCATCCATCCTGCCATCCATCCAGCCATGTTTTTATGTTTCCTCTTCATCTGCATTTTCTCCTGAGGGCCATCATCTTCCTCTTCATCATCTTTCTCTGATATGCTTCGACCCCGTTGCCATTTGCAGTTTGTTCGTTTATTATTTTTTATTTATTTATTATCATTATTATTTTCATTATTATTTTCATTATTATTTTCATTATTATTTTCATTATTATTTTAAATGGGATCACAGTTTGTTTCTCTTTTTATAGGGCTTTTTATTGTTGGTAGTCATGGCCGCCAGTTCCCACCTGATGTCATGTGGTAGTTCAGACTGCTCCACACCGTACTGAATAACTGCTAGCTTGCATAACATCTTCAGATTAGGATTTAAATCTAAGATATACAGGTCATCAGGTGTGTTGCTTCCTCCAAAGAGGATGATACGTTCACCCACCATGCAACGACGCATCCAAGACGTCTCACACGGGGCTTTCCCTTTGGGCTCAACCTTCTTCCATGAGAAGGTCTTTGGATTGAATTTCCACAGATCATTGAGGGGCTGGTTCGAGTTGTTGCCACCAAATATGTACAGTTCTCCATTGTAGGCAAAGGCAGAATGACCCCTGCGTCCTTTAGGATGAAGCCGTGCAGAAGGTGCATGTGTGCTCAGCCAGCAGTTGGTCTCTGTGTCAAACACTCTGACGTTGTTGTTTAAGCACCCCGACCCCCAGCCCCCAAATACAAACATCTTTGTCCCGATGATGGTGGCAGAGTCATATGATGAAGCAGGTGGTGGAGTTCCTCTGGTGTTAATTAAAGACCAGACCATTGTGGTGGTGTCCAACTTGTAGATGTCATTAGTGCGTCCAGTCAGCTGGATGTTTCCTCCATAAATATACATGACCTTCCTAAAGACACAGGCTGAGTGGTGGTACCTCCCCTCTGGAGCAGTTCCGGCAATATTGGGTTTGGACCATCTGTGTTTGTCAACATCAAATGAATAAAGCACGTTACAGTAAGGATATCCCCCCCAGATGTAGGCAATATCTTCTACCAGAACAGCTCTGTGGCCTCGGCGATTGCAGGGAACCTCAAGGTGATGTTCTCCTCCTCCAGTTTTCACTGTGGTCAACGTCCTCCAGCGTAAAGACAGTGTGTTGAAGATGTGGACATCAATATAATGACTGTCAGGGTAACCTCCAAAAGAGTACAGCTTGTGTCCGACTACCACAGCAGCCGGCAAGGAAAACCTAGGTCCTCCTTTCAGATGTATCGTCCAGTGAAACATTTCACACACCAGCACCACTGTGAATCAGTGCAACTAATTTACAGAAGAGGTTAGAAGGCAGGGCAATTTGCTGCTAACAGTTGCTGAATGGTGTTGTGTTGGGAAATACAATAAAAACATTTAAAAGGACAATTATGTTGAATGTGATGACGATGGTGTGATGTCATTCCATGATGACATCATTATTATGGAATAGCTAATGACGTTACTCAAAGTGAATGGCCATTTTAGCAAAATCTATAATCTGAATTGTGCTAATAATAAGATGTGTTTTGTCAGTACTATGACACCAGTACTATGACATCAGTCATCCATGTTTGGGCATATCGAGATAAAGACAAAAGATAAAACACAGACAGATATGCAGAGATGTAGGAAGGCAACAACACCTTGGAAACAGAGTGTTTGTGGACTGTTAAGAGTTTGAGTCTCAATGCTCAGGAAGACAAAAAGAGGCCCAAACCTCTAGTACAGTGGTTTTCAACCTTTTTCATGCCAAGGACCCCTAAATTGATATACATTTGGCCGCGGACCCCCATCTGAAAGTGTTTTGTGCCAGGGACCCCCAGAAGCAAAGATTTGAATTTAAAATGTGCTTTAAAAAAATATATATACTCAAAGATTAGCACACATTTTCAAGATTTTTCAAAAAAATTAGATCTACAAGCTCATAGCTTGGCCCTCGGTGCCGCGCTGTGAGCTTTTTGATCTGCTATTTTTGAATAGGCAAAGCTAAGTCGTGAAAATGATTGTGATGCTATGTTAACTCATTTAGCTGGAGACCCCTGGTAACCCCCTCAAGGACCACTGGTGGTCCCCGGACCACTGGTTGAGAACCATGCACTGCTCTAGTACAGTAGGTGCACATATACATTAAACCTCTAGTACAGTAGGTGCACGTATACATTAAACCTCCAGTAGGTGCACGTATACATTAAACCTCTAGTACATTAGGTGCACGTATACATTAAACCTCCAGTAGGTGCACGTATACATTAAACCTCTAGTACAGTAGGTGCACGTATACATTAAACCTGTAGTACAGTAGGTGCACATATACGTACATTAAACCTGTAGTACAGTAAGTGCACATATACATTAAACCTGTAGTACAGTAGGTGCACATATACTTTAAACCTCTAGTACAGTAAGTGCACATATACATTGGCATTTAACCCATTCAATCCGGGAATACATTTGCATAACCACTTAAATCGTTATTTTATACTTTGGCTATTCAAAAATATCAGATCTACAAGCTCATTGCCGCGCTATGAGCTTTAGATCTGATCTATTTTTTTTTTAAATCGCGAACATTTGTGCAAATCCTTGAATATATATATATATATATATATATATATATATATATATATATATATATATATATATATATATATATATATATATATATATATATAGCCTATATATTTTTTTAAAGTGAACATTTTTAACTCAAACATATTCTTAGATGGCGGTCCACTGCCAAATACATGTCATTTTGGGGGCCCTTGACATGAAAACGTTTGAGAACCACTGATTATAGCAGCATAAGGTTTTTCAAACAACTGTTAGGAATTAGAAGACATTTGTAGAATCCTCAGAAGCGAACATTTGAGTTACAAATGTTTGCTTTAAAAAATACACATATTCACATTTTCCCGATTTTTCAAAAACAAATAGCCAAAGTATAAGATAATGGTTAAAGTAGTTAAACTTTTAAATGCCAGATGCTTTCCCGGTCTTAATGGGTTAAACCGTAATACTTCGGGTTAGATATGTCTATGCTTCTACAGTATGAGTATGCTGATGTACAGTAGCATAGGCTTCTTTTATTCACAGACTTCAGGAGGGTAAATGGTAGCATTCCCCTGACTGACCTTACTGTACTTGCCCCCAGTGCATTATATTATTCATTATGTTATTGCCTTGTGTAAATGGCTTGGTTGTGTTTTGTTTTTTGGGCGGTGTAGCCGCGCCTATAAGTGGGGTTGGGACACCTCATTAGTACACCCTTCGCTGCACTGTGATTGGCCCATAATAGTACACCCCTCTACATTAGTACACCCCTGTACTTTGATTGGCTGACTTTATTCAGCACTGTGATTGGCTAGTGAGACACATGATGAAATTGATAACCTATAAATAGGACTATGCACTTCAAAAAAACAACTAAAGTGAGCTTCCATCACTGTGATGACCACTGTTAAATAAACAGTTACATAGTGCTCCAATTCCAAGAGTTTCTGCTCATTTTGTTGTTTAATCATTTCTAGTTCCACTTGTTTATTCTGTCTCCTGATTGGATGTGTGTAAGTAATTGGCACCCAACCCGAAAATGTTTTCTGTTACTGTGACACCTCATTAGTACATGCTTCCCTGTACTGTGATTGGCCAATAATAGCACACCCCTCTATATTAGTACACCCCTAGCTGTACTGTGATTGGCTGACTATATTGGCTGTTACCCCAATTGAGCTTCCATCACTGTGATGACCACACCGCCCACTTCACACTGGGTGTGATTTTTGTGCGGTGTAACCACCCCTATAAGTGAGGTTGGCCACCACAGTACACCCCTAATCCTGCACCGTGATTGGCCACCCCTCGAACACCCTTAACCCCTACAAATGCAATGCAAATCTATACTTTTCCATGTCATCATGTCTATTCAGCACTGTGATAGGCTAGCGAGACACATGACACATGTGCATTCCTATAAATAGGATTATGCACTAAAAAAAAACACATTTGTTTTTTTTAAGTGAGTCATGGGTCTGTGATGACCACTGTGATGACCACCACACCGCCCACTTCACACTGGGTGTGATTTTTTTTTAAAACCACATGAACCCTAGCGTCCCTATGCTGGGGTGAACATACGGCAACACCAGCTGATCTACAAGCTCTTCTGAACATTTTTTTGGCAAAGATATGTAGTGTTGAGCGAACAGGAGTGGTTAAAGGGATATTTCACTTTCAAAAAAAAACTTTGGGTCATTTTATGGTCTACTCAGGCTTTTGGGAGCACCCTGGACCGTTTTTAAGTTGCTTGATTCAGTATTTAGATATTAATATTAATTTTATCAGACACGCCCCCTTCCTATACAAACCCATTGTAACTTCAAACTCCATTTTAACCATGTCAGATTCATTGGAAACACTCATCCTGGGTTCTGGTGACTGATATTGTCCTTCTATTACGTGAGGAGACCATGTTTTTTCAATAACTTTTTTCATTTATTTTTGGGCGGTGCAGCCGCCCCTATAAGTGGGGTTGGGACATTGACATTTGCTGCATTGTGATTGGCCACCCATTGTACACCCCTTCCACCCCCTCTACATTAGGACACCCCTAGCTGTACTGTGATTGGCAGACTCTATTCAGCACTGTGATTGGCTAGCGAGACACATGATGTAATTCATAACCTATAAATAGGACTATGCACTTAAAAAAAAAACGTGTTTTTTTTTAAGTGAGCTTCCATCACTGTGATGACAATGGAAATTGGAAAAAAAAAAGAAAAAAAAAAACTTTAAAAAATGAAACCATGAACCTATCATCAGTTTAAACAGTATAATATCAAAACAATTATAATCTGTTCACAATAATGAAAATTTCATATCTTCCCATCCCTAATATGGGAACCCATTCGGTTTTTGCCCCTGGGGCACCGTCTCCTTTTTTGTGTAGAAACAGTAACACGGTTTGTCTCCTCCCCTTTCTCCCGGGTTCTTCTGTGTTTGTTCCTACTATCAACAACACTACCTGTTTAGGGCAGTGGTGCTGACGGATTCTGCTGTTAGCAGAATGTCTTGAGAGATTAGCTGCTCACAGACGAGGACACAAACACACACACACACACACACACACACACACACACACACACACACACACACACACACACACACACACACAGACGAATGGACAGGAGCAAAAACATACTCTCTGGCTTCCGGAGACAAATATTAGCCTCTACATCACAAAGTTCATCAGTACTGTCATGAAATAATTAAGAAAGCATCCTTTGAAAGCATGTGTTTTTCCAAATATACTTTTGTTTTACGTTGACATCAGATAAGGCCTCATTCCAATTCTGGTTGGTCTCTTTGAGGTGTTATGTAAGTCCTTAAGCAAGTAAAAAAAAAACAGCTAAAATTGGATGGAACTGTGAAGAAAAAGTTGTGCTGAAGTCTTCTTAAAAAAAAAAGGCATTCTCAGTTGTGAACTGAGAGGTTCTTCCTTGTCCTACTGGGAGTGTGCGTGCAAAGTTTCACGCCCAATCGGTCCATTGTGCTGGAGATTAGCTCCTCACCAATCTGGGATAGGCATGGGACGAAATACGATATTATCGTATATCGCAATTAAATAACGTCCACGATAACTGTATCGTGGGGTACTGTAATTATCGCGAAAATTATCAGGCTTTTGGGAGCACCCCGGACAGTTGCTTGATTCAGTATTTAGATATTTGATATTCATTTTATCAGACACGCCCCTCTCTCTAGTCTTAATTTGGTGAATCCATCCATCCACTTATCCATCCATCCATCCATCCTGCCATCCATCCAGCCATGTTTTTATGTTTCCTCTTCATCTGCATTTTCTCCTGAGGGCCATCATCTTCCTCTTCATCATCTTTCTCTGATATGCTTCGACCCCGTTGCCATTTGCAGTTTGTTTGTTTATTATTTTTATTTTATTTATTATTTTCATTATTATTTTCATTTTTATTTTAAATGGGATCACAGTTTGTTTCTCTTTTTATAGGGCTTTTTATTGTTGGTAGTCATGGCCGCCAGTTCCCACCTGATGTCATGTGGTAGTTCAGACTGCTCCACACCGTACTGAATAACTGCTAGCTTGCATAACATCTTCAGATTAGGACTTAAATCTAAGATATACAGCTCATCAGGTGTGTTTCTTCCTCCAAAGAGGATGATACGTTCTCCCACCATGCTGCAACGACTCATCCAAGCCATCCCACGCGGGGCTTTCCCTTTGGGCTCAACCTTCTTCCATGAGAAGGTCTCTGGATTGAATTTCCACAGATCATTGAGGGGCTGGTTCAAGCTGTTGCCACCAAATATGTACAGCTCTCCATTGTAGGCAAAGGCAGAATGACCATGGCGTCCTTTAGGATGAAGCCGTGCAGGAGGTGCACGTGTGCTCAGCCAGCAGTTGGTCTCTGTGTCAAACACTCTGATGATGTTGTTGTTGCACCCCAACCCCGAGCCCCCAAATACAAACATCTTTGTCCCGATGATGGTGGCAGATTCATATGATGAAGCAGGTGGTGGAGTTCCTCTGGTGTTAATTAGAGACCAGACCATTGTAATGGTGTCCAACTTGTAGATGTCATTAGTGCGTCCAGTCAGCTGGGTGATTCCTCCATAAATATACATGACCTTCCTAAAGACACAGGCTGAGTGGTGGTACCTCCCCTCTGGAGCAGTACCGGCAATATTGGGTTTGGACCATCTGTGGTTGTCAACATCAAATGAATAAAGCACGTTACAGTAAGGATATCCCCCCCAGATGTAGACAATATCTTCTACCAGAACAGCTGTGTGGCCCCAGCGCACGCAGGGAACCTCAAGATGATGTTCTCCTCCTCCAGTGTTCACTGTGGTCAACGTCCTCCAGCGTAAAGACAGTGTGTTGAAAATGTGGACATCAATATAATGACTTTTAGGGTAACCTCCAAAAGAGTACAGCTTGTGTCCGACTATGACAGCAGCCGGCCAGGAAAGCCTAGGTCCTCCTTTCAGATGTATCGTCCAGTGAAACATTTCACATACCAGCACCACTGTGAATCAGTGCAACTAATTTACAGAAGAGGTTAGAAGGCAGGGAAATGAGCTGCTAACAGTTGCTGAATGGTGTTGTGTTTGGAAATAGAATTAAAACGTTTAAAAGGACAATTATTCTGAATGTGATGACGAAGGTTTGATGTCATTCCATGATGACATCATTATTATGGAATAGCTAATGACGTTACTCAAAGTGAATGGCCATTATAGCAAAATCTATAATCTGAAATGTGCTAATAATAAGATGTGTTTTGTCAGTACTATGACACCAGTACTATGACATCAGTCATCCATATTTGGGCATTTCGAGATAAAGACAAAAGATAAAACACAGACAGATATGCAGAGATGTAGAAAGGCAACAACACCTTGGAAACAGAGTGTATGTGGACTGGTAAGAGTTTGAGGCTCAATGCTCAGGAAGAGCTTCTACGCAGCAGCTGTTCAGAGTCATAAACAAGGACATGGTCAGTTCCTGTCTTTCTAGAATATCTAATGTTCATCTTCGCAAGCTCTACAAGCTTCACAAGCTCTTCAGATCTACAAGCTCATTGCTGCGCTATGAGCTTTAGATCTGATATTTAAAAAAGAAATAGTGAACATTTTTGCAAATCTTTGAATATATATATATATATTTTTTTTAAGTAAACATTTTTAACTCAAACATAATTCTTAGATGGGGGTCCGCTGCCAAATGCACACAACGTTTGAGAACCACTGATTATAGCAGCATACGTTTAAAAAAAGATGAGTTACTAATGGCTGCTTTAAAAATACACATATTCCCATTTTCACGATTTTTCAAAAACAAATAGCCAAAGTATAAGATAATGGTTAAAGTAGTTAAAATCGAAAATGACAGATGCTTTCCCGGTCTTAAAGGGTTAAACCGTAATACTTAGGGTTAGATATGTCTATGCTTCTATGAGTATGCTGATGTACAGTAGCATAGGGTTCTTTTATTCACAGACTTCAGGAGGGTAAATGGTAGCATCCCCCTGACTTACCTTACTGTACTTGCCCCCAGTGCATTATATTATCGCCTTCTGTAAATGGCTTGGTTGTGTGTTTTTTTTTAAAAACCACATGAACCCTAGCGTCCCTATGCTGGGGTGAACGTTCAGCAAAACCAGCTGATCTACAAGCTCTTGTGATTTTTTTTTTGGCAAAGATATGTAGTGTTGTGCGAACAGGAGTGGTTAAAGGGATATTTCACTCTAAAAAAAAACGTTGGGTCATTTTATGGTCTACTCAGGCTTTTGGGAGCACCACGGACAGTTTTTAAGTTGCTTGATTCAGTATTTAGATAGTAATGTTATTTTTTATCAGACACGCCCCCTTCCTGTACAAACCCATTGTAACTTCAAACTCCATTTTAACCATGTTAAATTCATCAGAAACACCCATCCTCAATTGGTTCTGGTGACTGATATTGTCCTTCTATTACATGAGGAGACCATGTTTTTTCAATAACTTTTTTCATTTATTTTTAATATATTTTTTGGAAAATGAAAAAATTAAAATAAATAAAAAAACATTTAAAAAAATGTAACCATGAACCTATCATCAGTCTAAACAGTATGATATCAAAACAATTATAATCTGTTCACAATGATCGTGACATGAAAATTTCCTATCTTCCCATCCCTAATATGGGAACCCATTCGGTTTTTGCCCCTGGGGCACCGTCTCCTTTTTTGTGTAGAAACAGTAACACGGTTTGTCTCCTCCCCTTTCTCCCGGGTGCTTCCTGTGTTTGTTCCTACTATCAACAACACTACCTGTTTAGGGCAGTGGTGCTGACAGATTCTGCTGTTAGCAGAATGTCTTGAGAGATTAGCTGCTCACTGATGAGGACACACACACACACACACACACACACACACACACACACACACACACACACACACACACACACACACACACACACACACACACACACACACACACAGACGAATGGACAGGAGCAAAAACATACTCTCTGGCTTCCAGAGACAAATATTAGCCTCTACATCACAAAGTTCATCAGTACTGTCATGAAATAATTAAGAAAGCATCCTTTGAAAGCATGTGTTTTTCCAAATATACTTTTTTATGTTGACATCAGATAAGACCTCATTCCAATTCTGGTTGGTCTCTTTGGGGTGTTATGTAAGTCCTTAAGCAAGTAAAAAAAAAAACAGCTAAAATTGGATGGAACTGTGAAGCAAAAGTTGTGCTGAAGTCTTCTTAAAAAAAAGGCATTCTTGAACTGAGAGGTTCTTCCTTGTCCTACTGGGAGTGTGCGTGCAAAGTTTCACGCCCAATCGGTCCATTTTGCTGGAGATTAGCTCCTCACCAATCTGGGATAGGCATGGGACTAAATACGATATTATCGTATATCACGATTAAAAAACGTCCACGATAACTGTATCGTGGGGTACTGTAATTATCGCGAAAATTATCAGGCTTTTGGGAGCACCCCGGACAGTTGCTTGATTCAGTATTTAGATATTTGATATTCATTTAATCAGACACGCCCCTCTCTCTAGTCTTAATTTGGTGAATCCATCCATCCACCCACTTATCCATCCATCCATCATCCATCCATCATCCATCTTCATCCACTTATCCAGAGGGTCGTGGAGGTATCAGTTCCAGCAGAGAATCCGTCTTCCCACATCAGCCACTTAGCTCTGGATATAATCTCCACTGGTCCTTGGTCTACACATGTCACTGTGAACCACATTATGTTTTTATGTTTCCTCTTCGTCTGCATTGTCTCCTGAGGGCCATCATCTTCCTCTTCATCATCTTTCTCTGATATGCTTCGACCCCGTTGCCATTTGCAGTTTGTTTGTTTATTATTTTTTATTTATTTATTATCATTATTATTTTCATTATTATTTTAAATGGGATCACAGTTTGTTTCTCTTTTAATAGGGCTTTTTATTGTTGGTAGTCATGGCCGCCAGTTCCCACCTGATGTCATGTGGTAGTTCAGACTGCTCCACACCGTACTGAATAACTGCTAGCTTGCATAACATCTTCAGATTAGGACTTAAATCTAAGATATACAGGTCATCAGGTGTGTTGCTTCCTCCAAAGAGGATGATACGTTCTCCCACCATGCAACGACGCATCCAAGCCGTCCCACACGGGGCTTTCCCTTTGGGCTCAACCTTCTTCCATGAGAAGGTCTTTGGATTGAATTTCCACAGATCATTGAGGGGCTGGTTCGAGTTGTTGCCACCAAATATGTACAGTTCTCCATTGTAGGTAAAGGCAGAATGACCCCTGCGTCCTTTAGGACGAAGCCGTGCAGAAGGTGCACGTGTGCTCAGCCAGCAGTTGGTCTCTGTGTCAAACACTCTGATGTTGCTGTTGTTGCACCCCGACCCCCAGCCCCCAAATACAAACATCTTTGTCCCGATGATGGTGGCAGAGTCATATGATGAAGCAGGTGGTGGAGTTCCTCTGGTGTTAATTAGAGACCAGACCATTGTGGTGGTGTCCAACTTGTGGATGTCATTAGTGTGTCCAGTCAGCTGGGTGTTTCCTCCATAAATATACATGACCTTCCTAAAGACACAGGCTGAGTGGTGGTACCTCCCCTCTGGAGAAGTTCCGACAACATTGGGTTTGGACCATCTGTGGTTGTCAACATCAAATGAATAAAGCACGTTACAGTAAGGATATCCCCCCCAGATGTAGGCAATATCTTCTACCAGAACAGCTGTGTGGCCCCCGTGCACGCAGGGAACCTCAAGGTGATGTTCTCCTCCTCCAGTTTTCACCGTGGTCAACGTCCTCCAGCGTAAAGACAGTGTGTTGAAGATTTGGACATCAATATAATGACTGTTAGAGTAACCTCCAAAAGAGTACAATTTGTGTCCGACTACGACAGCAGCCTGCCAGGAAAGCCTAGGTCCTCCTTTCAGATGTATCGTCCAGTGAAACATTTCACACACCAGCACCACTGTGAATCAGTGCAACTAATTTACAGAAGGGGTTAGAAGGCAGGGCAATGAGCTGCTAACAGTTGCTGAATGGTGTTGTGTTGGGAATTAGAATTAAAACGTTTAAAAGGACAATTATGCTGAATGTGATGACGATGGTGTGATGTCATTCCTTGATATAATCATTATATGGAATAGCTAATGACGTTACTCAAAGTGAATGGCTATTTTAGCAAAATCTATAATCTGAAATGTGCTAATAGATGTGTTTTGTCAGTACTATGACACCAGTACTATGACATCAGTCATCCATATTTGGGCACATCGAGATAAAGACAAAAGATAAAACACTGACAGATATGCAGAGATGTAGAAAGGCAACAACACCTTGGAACCAGAGTGTTTGTGGACTGGTAAGAGTTTGAGGCTCGATGCTCAGGAAGAGCTTCTACCCAGCAGCTGTTAAGAGTCATAAACAAGGACATGGTCAGTTCCTGTCTTAATAGAATATCTAATCTTCTTCATCTTCACAAGCTCTACAAGCTTCACAAGCTCTTCAGATCTACAAGCTCATTGCTGCGCTATGAGCTTTAGATCTGATATTTAAAAAAATATATTGAACATTTTTGCAAATCCTTGAATATATATATATATTTTTTAAAGGTGAACATTTTTAACTCAAACATAATTCTTAGATGGGGGTCCGCTGCCAAATACACACAACGTTTGAGAACCACTGATTATAGCAGCATACGTTTAAAAAAAAAAAAACTGTTAGGAATTAGAAGACATTTGTAGAATCGCCAGAAGCAAAGATGAGTTACAAATGCTTGCTTTAAAAATACACATATTCCCATTTTCACGATTTTTCAAAAACAAATAGCCAAAGTATAAGATAATGGTTAAAGTGGTTAAAATCTAAAATGACAGATGCTTTCCCGGTCTTAAAGGGTTAAACCGTAATACTTAGGGTTAGATATGTCTATGCTTCTATGAGTAGCTGATGTACAGTAGCATAGGCTTCTTTTATTCACAGACTTCAGGAGGGTAAATGGTAGCATCCCCCTGACTGACCTTACTGTACTTGCCCCCAGTGCATTATATTATCGCCTTGTGTAAATGGCTTGGTTGTGTTTTTTTTTTTAAAACCACATGAACCCTAGCGTCCCTATGCTGGGGTGAACATTCAGCAAAACCAGCTGATCTTCAAGCTCTTTTGAACAATTTTTTGGTAAAGATATGTAGTGTTGAGCGAACAGGAGTGGTTAAAGGGATATTTCACTTTCAAAAAAACTTTGGGTCATTTTATCGTCTACTCAGGCTTTTGGGAGCACCCTGGACCGTTTTTAAGTTGCTTGATTCAGTATTTAGATATTAATATATTTTTTTATCAGATACGCCCCCTTCCTATACAAACCCATTGTAACTTCAAACTCCATTTTAACCATATTAGATTCATCAGAAACAACCATCCTTGGTTCTGGTGACTGATATTGTCCTTCTATTACATGAGGAGACCATGTTTTTTCAATAACCTTTTTCATTTATTTTTAATATATTTTTTGGAAAACAAAAAAAACAACAAAAAAAAAACATTAAAAAAAATGTAACCATGAACCTATCATCAGTCTAAACAGTATAATATCAAAACAATTATAATCTGTTCACAATAATCGTGACATGAAAATTTCCTATCTTCCCATCCCCTAATCTGGGAACCCATTCGGTTTTTGCCCCTGGGGCACCGTCTCCTTTTTTGTGTAGAAACAGTAACACGGTTTGTCTCCTCCCCTTTCTCCCGGGTGCTTCTGTGTTTGTTCCTACTATCAACAACACTACATGTTTAGGGCAGTGGTGCTGACAGATTCTGCTGTTAGCAGAATGTCTTGAGAGATTAGCTGCTCACAGACGAGGACACAAACACACACACACACACACACACACACACACACACACACACACACACACACACACACACACACACACACACACACACACACACACACACACACACACACACACACACAGACGAATGGACAGGAGCAAAAACATACTCTCTGGCTTCCGGAGACAAATATTAGCCTCTACATCACAAAGTTCATCAGTACTGTCATGAAATAATTAAGAAAGTATCCTTTGAAAGCATGTGTTTTTCCAAATATACTTTTTTTTACGTTGACATCAGATAAGGCCTCATTCCAATTCTGGTTGGTCTCTTTGAGGTGTTATGTAAGTCCTTAAGCAAGTAAAAAAAAAACAGCTAAAATTGGATGGAACTGTGAAGCAAAAGTTGTGCTGAAGTCTTCTTAAAAAAAAAAGGCATTCTCAGTTGTGAACTGAGAGGTTCTTCCTTGTCCTACTGGGAGTGTGCGTGCAAAGTTTCACGCCCGATCGGTCCATTGTGCTGGAGATTAGCTCCTCACCAATCTGGGATAGGCATGGGACGAAATACGATATTATCGTATATCGCAATTAAATAACGTCCACGATAACTGTATCGTGGGGTACTGTAATTATCGCGAAAATGATCAGGCTTTTGGGAGCACCCCGGACAGTTGCTTGATTCAGTATTTAGATATTTGATATTCATTTTATCAGACACGCCCCTCTCTCTAGTCTTAATTTGGTGAATCCATCCATCCACCCATGCATCCATCCATCCATCCATCCATCCAGCCATCCATCTTCATCCACTTATCCAGAGGGTCGTGGAGGTATCAGTTCCAGCAGAGAATCCGTCTTCCCACATCAGCCACTTAGCTCTGGATATAATCTCCACTGGTCCTTGGTCTACACATGTCACTGTGAACCACATTATGTTTTTATGTTTCCTCTTCGTCTGCATTTTCTCCTGAGGGCCATCATCTTCCTCTTCATCATCTTTCTCTGATATGCTTCGACCCCGTTGCCATTTGCAGTTTGTTTGTTTATTATTTTTTATTTATTTATTATCATTATTATTTTCATTATTATTTTCATTATTATTTTCATTATTATTACCCTTGTTATTTTAAATGGGATCACAGTTAGTTTCTCTTTTTATAGGGCTTTTTTATTGTTGGTAGTCATGGCCGCCAGTTCCCACCTGATGTCATGTGGTAGTTCAGACTGCTCCACACCGTACTGAATAACTGCTAGCTTGCATAACATCTTCAGATTAGGACTTAAATCTAAGATATACAGGTCATCAGGTGTGTTGCTTCCTCCAAAGAGGATGATACGTTCACCCACCATGCAACGACGCATCCAAGACGTCTCACACGGGGCTTTCCCTTTGGGCTCAACCTTCTTCCATGAGAAGGTCTTTGGATTGAATTTCCACAGATCATTGAGGGGCTGGTTCGAGTTGTTGCCACCAAATATGTACAGTTCTCCATTGTAGGCAAAGGCAGAATGACCCCTGCGTCCTTTAGGACGAGGCCGTGCAGAAGGTGCACGTGTGCTCAGCCAGCAGTTGGTCTCTGTGTCAAACACTCTGATGTTGCTGTTGTTGCACCCCGACCCCCAGCCCCCAAATACAAACATCTTTGTCCCGATGATGGTGGCAGAGTCATATGATGAAGCAGGTGGTGGAGTTCCTCTGGTGTTAATTAGAGACCAGACCATTGTGGTGGTGTCCAACTTGTAGATGTCATTAGTGCGTCCAGTCAGCTGGGTGTTTCCTCCATAAATATACATGACCTTCCTAAAGACCAAGGCTGAGTGGTGGTACCTCCCCTCTGGAACAGTTCCGGCAATATTGGGTTTGGACCATCTGTGGTTGTCAACATCAAATGAATAAAGCACGTTACAGTAAGGATATCCCCCCCAGATGTAGGCAATATCTTCTACCAGAACAGCTGTGTGGCCTCGGCGATTGCAGGGAACCTCAAGGTGATGTTCTCCTCCTCCAGTTTTCACTGTGGTCAACTTCCTCCAGCGTAAAGACAGTGTGTTGAAGATGTGGACATCAATATAATGACTGTCAGGGTAACCTCCAAAAGAGTACAGCTTGTGTCCGACTACCACAGCAGCCGGCAAGGAAAGCCTAGGTCCTCCTTTCAGATGTATCGTCCAGTGAAACATTTCACACACCAGAACCACTGTGAATCAGTGCAACTAATTTACAGAAGAGGTTAGAAGGCAGGGAAATGAGCTGCTAACAGTTGCTGAATGGTGTTGTGTTGGGAAATACAATAAAAACATTTAAAAGGACAATTATGTTGAAATGTGATGACGATGGTGTGATGTCATTCCATGATGACATCATTATTATGGAATAGCTAATGACGTTACTCAAAGTGAATGGCCATTTTAGCAAAATCTATAATCTGAATTGTGCTAATAATAAGATGTGTTTTGTCAGTACTATGACACCAGTACTATGACATCAGTCATCCATGTTTGGGCATATCGAGATAAAGACAAAAGATAAAACACAGACAGATATGCAGAGATGTAGAAAGGCAACAACACCTTGGAAACAGAGTGTATGTGGACTGGTAAGAGTTTGAGGCTCGATGCTGAGGAAGAGCTTCTACCCAGCAGCTGTTAAGAGTCATAAACAAGGACATGGTCAGTTCCTGTCTTTCTAGAATATCTAATCTTCATCTTCGCAAGCTCTACAAGCTTCACAAGCTCTTCAGATCTACAAGCTCATTGCTGCGGTATGAGCTTTAGAGCCGATACAAAAAATTGCTTTAAAAATACACATATTCCCATTTTCATGATTTTTCAAAAATAAATAGCCAAAGTATGAGATAATGGTTAAAGTAGTTAAAATCTAAAATGACAGATGCTTTCCCGGTCTTAAAGGGTTAAACCGTAATACTTCGGGTTAGATATATCTATGCTTCTATGAGTATAACTTCTTTTATTCACAGACTTCAGGAGGGTAAATGGTAGCATCTCCCTGACTGACCTTACTGTACTTGCCCCCAGTGCATTATATTATTGCCTTGTGTAAATGGCTTGGTTGTGTTTTTTTTTTTAAACCACATGAACCCTAGTGTCCCTATATGCTGGGGTGAACATTCAGCAAAACCAGCTGATCTACAAGCTCTTGTGAACAATTTGTTGGTAAAGATATGTAGTGTTCAGCGAATAGGAGTGGTTAAAGGGATATTTCACTTTCAAAAAATCTTTGGGTCATTTTATCGTCTACTCAGGCTTTTGGGAGCACCCTGGACCGTTTTTTAAGTTGCTTCATTCAGTATTTAGATATTAATATATTTTTTTATCAGACACGCCCCCTTCCTATACAAACCCATTGTAACTTCAAACTCCATTTTAACCATATTAGATTCATCAGAAACACCCATCCTTGGTTCTGGTGACTGATAGTGTCCTTCTATTACATGAGGAGACCATGTTTTTTCAATAACCTTTTTCATTTATTTTTAATATATATTTTTGGAAAACGGAAAAAAAAAAAAAAAAAAAAACATTAAAAAAAATGTAACCATGAAGCTATCATCAGTCTAAACAGCATGATATCAAAACAATTATAATCTGTTCACAATAATCGTGACATGAAAATTTCATATCTTCCCATCCCTAATCTGGGAACCCATTCGGTTTTTGCCCCTGGGGCACCGTCTCCTTTTTTTTGTAGAAACGGTAACACGATTTGTCTCCTCCCCTTTCTCCCGGGTGCTTCCATGTTTGTTCCTACTATCAACAACACTACATGTTTAGGGCAGTGGTGCTGACAGATTCTGCTGTTAGCAGAATGTCTTGAGAGATTAGCTGCTCACAGACGAGGACACACACACACACACACACACACACACACACACACACACACACACACACACACACACACACACACACACACACACACACACACACACACACACACACAGACGAATGGACAGGAGCAAAAACATACCCTCTGGCCTCTAGAGACAAATATTAGCCTCTACATCACAAAGTTCATCAGTACTGTCATGAAATAATTAAGAAAGTATCCTTTGAAAGCATGTGTTTTTCCAAATATACTTTTTTTGACGTTGACATCAGATAAGGCCTCATTCCAATTCTGGTTGGTCTCTTTGAGGTGTTATGTAAGTCCTTAAGCAAGTAAAAAAAAAACAGCTAAAATTGGATGGAACTGTGAAGAAAAAGTTGTGCTGAAGTCTTCTTAAAAAAAAAAGGCATTCTCAGTTATGAACTGAGAGGTTCTTCTGGTCCTACTGGGAGTGTGCGTGCAAAGTTTCACGCCCGATCGGTCCATTGTGCTGGAGATTAGCTCCTCACCAATCTGGGATAGGCATGGGACGAAATACGATATTATCGTATATCGCGATTAAAAAACGTCCACGATAACTGTATCGTGGGGTACTGTAATTATCGCGAAAATTATCAGGCTTTTGGGAGCACCCCGGACAGTTGCTTGATTCAGTATTTAGATATTTGATATTCATTTAATCAGACACGCCCCTCTCTCTAGTCTTAATTTGGTGAATCCATCCATCCACCCACTTATCCATCCATCCATCATCCATCCATCATCCATCTTCATCCACTTATCCAGAGGGTCGTGGAGGTATCAGTTCCAGCAGAGAATCCATCTTCCCACATCAGCCACTTAGCTCTGGATATAATCTCCACTGGTCCTTGGTCTACACATGTCACTGTGAACCACATTATGTTTTTATATTTCCTCTTCGTCTGCATTGTCTCCTGAGGGCCATCATCTTCCTCTTCATCATCTTTCTCTGATATGCTTCGACCCCGTTGCCATTTGCAGTTTGTTTGTTTATTATTTTGTATTTATTTATTATCATTATTATTATTATTATTATTATTTTTTAAAAGGGATCACAGTTTGTTTCTCTTTTAATAGGGCTTTTTATTGTTGGTAGTCATGGCCGCCAGTTCCCACCTGATGTCATGTGGTAGTTCAGACTGCTCCACACCGTACTGAATAACTGCTAGCTTGCATAACATCTTCAGATTAGGACTTAAATCTAAGATATACAGCTCATCAGGTGTGTTGTATCCTCCAAAGAGGATGATACGTTCTCCCACCATGCAACAGCCCATCCAAGCCGTCCCACGCGGGGCTTTCCCTTTGGGCTCAACCTTCTTCCATGAGAAGGTCTTTGGATTGAATTTCCACAGATCATTGAGGGGCTGGTTCGAGTTGTTGCCACCAAATACGTACAGCTCTCCATTGTAGGCAAAGGCAGAATGACCATGAAGTCCTTTAGGATGAAGCCGTGCAGGAGGTGCACGTGTGCTCAGCCAGCAGTTGGTCTCTGTGTCAAACACTCTGATGTTGTTGTTGTATAAGCACCCCGACCCCGAGCCCCCAAATACAAACATCTTTGTCCCGATGATGGTGGCAGAGTGACTATGTGAAACAGGTGGTGAAGTTCCTTTGGTGTTAATTAGAGACCAGACCATTGTAATGGTGTCCAACTTGTAGATGTCATTAGTGGGTCCAGTCAGCTGGATGTTTCCTCCATAAATATACATGACCTTCCTAAAGACACAGGCTGAGTGGTAGTACCGCCCCTCTGGAACAGTTCCGGCAACATTGGGTTTGGACCATCTGTGGTTGTCAACATCAAATGAATAAAGCACGTTACAGTAAGTATGTCCCCCCCAAATGTAGGCAATATCTTCTACCAGAACAGCTGTGTGGCCTCCGCGCCAGGGAACGCAGGGAACCTCAAGGTGATGTTCTCCTCCTCCAGTTTTCACTGTGGTCAACGTCCTCCAGCGTAAAGACAGTGTGTTGAAGATGTGGACATCAATATAATGACTGTTAGGGTAACCTCCAAAAGAGTACAGCTTGTGTCCGACTACCACAGCAGCCGGCAAGGAAAGCCTAGGTCCTCCTTTCAGATGTATCGTCCAGTGAAACATTTCACACACCAGCACCACTGTGAATCAGTGCAACTAATTTACAGAAGAGGTTAGAAGGCAGGGCAATTTGCTGCTAAGAGTTGCTGAATGGTGTTGTGTTGGGAAATACAATAAAAACGTTTAAAAGGACAATTATGTTGAATGTGATGACGATGGTGTGATGTCATTCCATGATGACATCATTATTATGGAATAGCTAATGACGTTACTCAAAGTGAATGGCCATTTTAGCAAAATCTATAATCTGAATTGTGCTAATAATAAGATGTGTTTTGTCAGTACTATGACACCAGTACTATGACATCAGTCATCCATGTTTGGGCATATCGAGATAAAGACAAAAGATAAAACACAGACAGATATGCAGAGATGTAGAAAGGCAACAACACCTTGGAAACAGAGTGTTTGTGGACTGTTAAGAGTTTGAGGCTCAATGCTCAGGAAGACAAAAAGAGGCCCAAACCTCTAGTACAGTGGTTTTCAACCTTTTTCATGCCAAGGACCCCTAAATTGATATACATTTGGCCGCGGACCCCCATCTGAAAGTGTTTTGTGCCAGGGACCCCCAGAAGCAAAGATTTGAATTTAAAATGTGCTTTAAAAAAAATATATACTCAAAGATTAGCACACATTTTCAAGATTTTTCAAAAAATTAGATCTACAAGCTCATAGCTTGGCCCTCGGTGCCGCGCTGTGAGCTTTTTGATCTGCTATTTTTGAATAGGCAAAGCTAAGTCGTGAAAATGATTGTGATGCTATGTTAACTCATTTAGCTGGAGACCCCTGGTAACCCCCTCAAGGACCACTGGTGGTCCCCGGACCACTGGTTGAGAACCATGCACTGCTCTAGTACAGTAGGTGCACATATACATTAAACCTCTAGTACAGTAGGTGCACATATACATTAAACCTCTAGTACAGTAGGTGCACATATACATTAAACCTGTAGTACAGTAAGTGCACATATACATTAAACCTGTAGTACAGTAAGTGCATATATACATTAAACGTCTAGTACAGTAAGTGCACATATACATTAAACCTCTAGTACAGTAAGTGCACATATACATTAAACCTCTAGTACAGTAGGTGCACTTATACATTAAACCTGTAGTACAGTAAGTGCACATATACATTAAACCTGTAGTACAGTAAGTGCACATATACATTAAACCTGTAGTACAGTAAGTGCACATATACATTAAACCTGTAGTACAGTAGGTGCACATATACATTAAACCTCTAGTACAGTAAGTGCACATATACATTAAACCTGTAGTACAGTAAGTGCACATATACATTAAACCTGTAGTACAGTAAGTGCACATATACATTAAACCTGTAGTACAGTAGGTGCACATATACATTAAACCTCTAGTACAGTAAGTGCACATATACATTAAACCTGTAGTACAGTAAGTGCACATATACATTAAACCTGTAGTACAGTAGGTGCACATATACATTAAACCTGTAGTACAGTAGGTGCACATATACATTAAACCTGTAGTACAGTAAGTGCACATATACATTAAACCTGTAGTACAGTAGGTGCACATATACATTAAACCTCTAGTACAGTAAGTGCACATATACATTAAACCTCTAGTACAGTAAGTGCACATATACATTAAACCTGTAGTACAGTAGGTGCACATATACATTAAACCTGTAGTACAGTAGGTGCACATATACATTAAACCTGTAGTACAGTAGGTGCACATATACATTAAACCTGTAGTACAGTAGGTGCACATATACATTAAACCTGTAGTACAGTAAGTGCACATATACATTAAACCTGTAGTACAGTAGGTGCACATATACATTAAACCTCTAGTACAGTAAGTGCACATATACATTAAACCTCTAGTACAGTAAGTGCACATATACATTAAAGCTGTAGTACAGTAAGTGCACATATACATTAAACCTGTAGTACAGTAGGTGCACATATACATTAAACCTCTAGTACAGTAGGTGCACATATACATTAAACCTCTAGTACAGTAGGTGCACATATACATTAAACCTGTAGTACAGTAGGTGCACATATACATTAAACCTCTAGTACAGTAAGTGCACATATACATTAAACCTGTAGTACAGTAAGTGCACATATACATTAAACATGTAGTACAGTAAGTGCACATATACATTAAACCTCTAGTACAGTAAGTGCACATATACATTAAACCTGTAGTACAGTAAGTGCACATATACATTAAACCTCTAGTACAGTAGGTGCACATATACATTAAACCTCTAGTACAGTAAGTGCACATATACATTGGCATTTAACCCATTCAATCCGGGAATACATTTGCATAACCACTTAAATCGTTATTTTATACTTTGGCTATTCAAAAATATCAGATCTACAAGCTCATTGCCACGCTATGAGCTTTAGATCTGATCTATTTTTTTTTTAAATCGCGAACATTTGTGCAAATCCTTGAATATATATATATATATATATATATATATATATATATATATATATATATATATATATATATATATATAGCCTATATATTTTTTTAAAGTGAACATTTTTAACTCAAACATATTCTTAGATGGCGGTCCCATGCCAAATACATGTCATTTTGGGGGCCCTTGACATGAAAACGTTTGAGAACCACTGATTATAGCAGCATAAGGTTTTTCAAACAACTGTTAGGAATTAGAAGACATTTGTAGAATCCTCAGAAGCAAACATTTGAGTTACAAATGTTTGCTTTAAAAAATACACATATTCACATTTTCCCGATTTTTCAAAAACAAATAGCCAAAGCATAAGATAATGGTTAAAGTAGTTAAACTTTTAAATGCCAGATGCTTTCCCGGTCTTAATGGGTTAAACCGTAATACTTCGGGTTAGATATGTCTATGCTTCTACAGTATGAGTATGCTGATGTACAGTAGCATAGGCTTCTTTTATTCACAGACTTCAGGAGGGTAAATGGTAGCATTCCCCTGACTGACCTTACTGTACTTGCCCCCAGTGCATTATATTATTCATTATGTTATTGCCTTGTGTAAATGGCTTGGTTGTGTTTTGTTTTTTGGGCGGTGTAGCCGCACCTATAAGTGGGGTTGGGACACCTCATTAGTACACCCTTCGCTGCACTGTGATTGGCCCATAATAGTACACCCCTCTACATTAGTACACCCCTGTACTGTGATTGGCTGACTTTATTCAGCACTGTGATTGGCTAGTGAGACACATGATGAAATTGATAACCTATAAATAGGACTATGCACTTCAAAAAAACAACTAAAGTGAGCTTCCATCACTGTGATGACCACTGTTAAATAAACAGTTACATAGTGCTCCAATTCCAAGAGTTTCTGCTCATTTTGTTGTTTAATCATTTCTAGTTCCACTTGTTTATTCTGTCTCCTGATTGGATGTAAGTAATTGGCACCCAACCCGAAAATGTTTTCTGTTACTGTGACACCTCATTACTACATCCTTCGCTGTACTGTGATTGGCCAATAATAGCACACCCCTCTACATTAGTACACCCCTAGCTGTACTGTGATTGGCTGACTATATTGGCTGTTACCCCAATTGAGCTTCCATCACTGTGATGACCACACCGCCCACTTCACACTGGGTGTGATTTTTGTGCGGTGTAACCACCCCTATAAGTGAGGTTGGCCACCACAGTACACCCCTAATCCTGCACCGTGATTGGCCACCCCTCGAACACCCTTAACCCCTACAAATGCAATGCAAATCTATACTTTTCCATGTCATCATGTCTATTCAGCACTGTGATAGGCTAGCGAGACACATGACACATGTGCAGTCCTATAAATAGGATTATGCACTGATGACCACTGTGATGACCACCACACCGCCCACTTCACACTGGGTGTGATTTTTTTTTAAAACCACATGAACCCTAGCGTCCCTATGCTGGGGTGAACATTCGGCAACACCAGCTGATCTACAAGCTCTTCTGAACATTTTTTTGGCAAAGATATGTAGTGTTGAGCGAACAGGAGTGGTTAAAGGGATATTTCACTTTCAAAAAAAAACTTTGGGTCATTTTATGGTCTACTCAGGCTTTTGGGAGCACCCTGGACCGTTTTTAAGTTGCTTGATTCAGTATTTAGATATTAATATTAATTTTATCAGACACGCCCCCTTCCTATACAAACCCATTGTAACTTCAAACTCCATTTTAACCATGTCAGATTCATTGGAAACACTCATCCTGGGTTCTGGTGACTGATATTGTCCTTCTATTACGTGAGGAGACCATGTTTTTTCGATAACTTTTTTCATTTATTTTTGGGCGGTGCAGCCGCCCCTATAAGTGGGGTTGGGACATTGACATTTGCTGCACTGTGATTGGCCACCCATTGTACACCCCTTCCACCCCCTCTACATTAGGACACCCCTAGCTGTACTGTGATTGGCAGACTCTATTCAGCACTGTGATTGGCTAGCGAGACACATGATGTAATTCATAACCTATAAATAGGACTATGCACTTAAAAAAAAAACATGTTTTTTTTTAAGTGAGCTTCCATCACTGTGATGACAATGGAAATTGGGAAAAAAAAAGAAAGAAAAAAAACATTAAAAAATGAAACCATGAACCTATCATCAGTTTAAACAGTATAATATCAAAACAATTATAATCTGTTCACAATAATGAAAATTTCATATCTTCCCATCCCCTAATCTGGGAACCCATTCGGTTTTTGCCCCTGGGGCACTGTCTCCTTTTTTGTGTAGAAACAGTAACACGGTTTGTCTCCTCCCCTTTCTCCCGGGTTCTTCTGTGTTTGTTCCTACTATAACACTACATGTTTAGGGCAGTGGTGCTGACAGATTCTGCTGTTAGCAGCATGTCTTGAGCGATTAGCTGCTCACAGACGAGGACACAAACACACAACACACACACACACACACACACACACACACACACACACACACACACACACACACACACACACACACACACACACACACACACACACACACACAGACGAATGGACAGGAGCAAAAACATACTCTCTGTCCTCCAGAGACAAATATTAGCCTCTACATCACAAAGTTCATCAGTACTGTCATGAAATAATTAAGAAAGTATCCTTTGAAAGCATGTTTTTTTCCAAATATACTTTTTTATGTTGACATCAGATAAGACCTCATTCCAATTCTGGTTGGTCTCTTTGGGGTGTTATGTAAGTCCTTAAGCAAGTAAAAAAAAAACAGCTAAAATTGGATGGAACTGTGAAGCAAAAGTTGTGCTGAAGTCTTCCTAAAAAAAAAGTTATTCTCAGTTGTGAACTGAGAGGTTCTTCTGGTCCTACTGGGAGTGTGCGTGCAAAGTTTCACGCCCGATCGGTCCTATGTGCTGGAGATTAGCTCCTCACCAATCTGGGATAGGCATGGGACGAAATACGATATTATCGCAATTAAAAAACGTCCACGATAACTGTATCGTGGGGTACTGTAATTATCGCGAAAATTATCAGGCTTTTGGGAGCACCCCGGACAGTTGCTTGATTCAGTATTTAGATATTTGATATTCATTTAATCAGACACGCCCCTCTCTTTAGTCTTAATTTGGTGAATCCATCCATCGACCCTATTATCCATCCATCCATCCATCCTGCCATCCATCCAGCCATGTTTTTATGTTTCCTCTTCATCTGCATTTTCTCCTGAGGGCCATCATCTTCCTCTTCATCATCTTTCTCTGATATGCTTCGACCCCGTTGCCATTTGCAGTTTGTTCGTTTATTATTTTTTATTTATTTAGTATCATTATTATTTTCATTATTATTTTCATTATTATTTTCATTTTTATTTTAAATGGGATCACAGTTTGTTTCTCTTTTTATAGGGCTTTTTATTGTTGGTAGTCATGGCCGCCAGTTCCCACCTGATGTCATGTGGTAGTTCAGACTGCTCCACACCGTACTGAATAACTGCTAGCTTGCATAACGTCTTCAGATTAGGACTTAAATCTAAGATATACAGGTCATCAGGTGTGTTGTATCCTCCAAAGAGGATGATACGTTCTCCCACCATGCTGCAACGACGCATCCAAGCCATCCCATACGGGGCTTTCCCTTTGGGCTCAACCTTCTTCCAGGAGAAGGTCTTTGGATTGAATTTCCACAGATCATTGAGGGGCTGCTTCCAGTTGTTGCCACCAAATATGTACAGTTCTCCATTGTAGGCAAAGGCAGAATGACCCCTGCGTCCTTTAGGACGAAGCCGTGCAGAAGGTGCACGTGTGCTCAGCCAGCAGTTGGTCTCTGTGTCAAACACTCTGATGTTGTTGTTTAAGCAACCCGACCCCCAGCCCCCAAATACAAACATCTTTGTCCCGATGATGGTGGCAGAGTCATATGATGAAGCAGGTGGTGGAGTTCCTCTGGTGTTAATTAAAGACCAGACCATTGTGGTGGTGTCCAACTTGTAGATGTCATTAGTGTATCCAGTCAGCTGGATGTTTCCTCCATAAATATACATGACCTTCCTCAAGACACAGGCTGAGTGGTGGTACCTCCCCTCTGGAGAAGTTCCGACAACATTGGGTTTGGACCATCTGTGGTTGTCAACATCAAATGAATAAAGCACGTTACAGTAAGTACATCCCCCCCAGATGTAGACAATATCTTCTACCTGAACAGCTGTGTGGCCCCAGCGCACACAGGGAACCTCAAGGTGATGTTCTCCTCCTCCAGTTTTCACTGTGGTCAACTTCCTCCAGCGTAAAGACAGTGTGTTGAAGATGTGGACATCAATATAATGACTGTTAGGGTAACCTCCAAAAGAGTACAGCTTGTGTCCGACTATCACAGCAGCCGGCAAGGAAAGCCTAGGTCCTCCTTTCAGATGTATCGTCCAGTGAAACATTTCACACACCAGCACCACTGTGAATCAGTGCAACTAATTTACAGAAGAGGTTAGAAGGCAGGGAAATGAGCTGCTAACAGTTGCTGAATGGTGTTGTGTTGGGAAATAGAATTAAAACGTTTAAAAGGACAATTATTCTGAATGTGATGACAAAGGTGTGATGTCATTCCATGATGACATCATTATTATGGAATAGCTAATGACGTTACTCAAAGTGAATGGCCATTTTAGCTAAATCTATAATCTGAAATGTGCTAATAATAAGATGTGTTTTGTCAGTAATATGCCACCAGTACTATGACATCAGTCATCCATATTTGGGCATATCGAGATAAAGACAAAAGATAAAACACAGACAGATATGCAGAGATGTAGAAAGGCAACAACACCTTGGAAACAGAGTGTATGTGGACTGTTAAGATTTTGAGGCTCGATGCTCAGGAAGAGCTTCTACGCAGCAGCTGTTCAGAGTCATAAACAAGGACATGGTCAGTTCCTGTCTTTCTAGAATATCTAATGTTCATCTTCACAAGCTCTACAAGCTTCACAAGCTCTTCAGATCTACAAGCTCATTGCTGCGCTATGAGCTTTAGATCCGATACAAAAAATAAAATAAAAACATTAGATGGGGGTCCGCTGCCAAATACATATCATTTTGGGGGCCCTTGACATGAAAACGTTTGAGAACCACTGATTATAGCAACATTTTTTTCCAAAAAACTGTTGGGAATTAGAAGGCATTTGTAGAATCCCCAGAAGCAAAGATGAGTTACAAATGTTTGCTTTAAAAATACACATATTCCCATTTTCATGATTTTTCAAAAATAAATAGCCAAAGTATAAGATAATGGTTAAAGTAGTTAAAATCTAAAATGACAGATGCTTTCCCGGTCTTAAAGGGTTAAACCGTAATACTTCGGGTTAGATATATCTATGCTTCTATGAGTATAACTTCTTTTATTCACAGACTACAGGAGGGTAAATGGTAGCATCCCCCTGACTGACCTTACTGTACTTGCCCCCAGTGCATTATATTATTGCCTTGTGTAAATGGCTTGGTTGTGTTTTTTTTTAAAAACCACATGAACCCTAGCGTCCCTATATGCTGGGGTGAACATTCAGCAAAACCAGCTGATCTACAAGCTCTTGTGAACAATTCTTTGGGAAAGATATGTAGTGTTGAGCGAAAAGGAGTGGTTAAAGGGATATTTCACTTTCAAAAAAACTTTGGGTCATTTTATCGTCTACTCAGGCTTTTGGGAGCACCACGTACAGTTTTTAAGTTGCTTGATTCAGTATTTAAATATTAACACATCGGGTGCCAGCATTTTTTCATAACAACTTACCGTGGGTGCCAGCATTCTCCCCATTGACAGCGCTTTGCTGTTTACGGATTGCACACCGCGCATGACCGGTTTTCCCCACAGGAAACAGATTCGGAGAAATAGGCATTTCAAAGTAGGAAATAGACAGGAAGCGGATGGGAGCCATTTTTTTGTTTCCGGTGAGCGATCTGGCACATCCTTTGCAGGATTACAATGGGTGCTCCCAGAGCGAAAAAGAAACAAAAAGACTAAACTCACGGTTCAGACCGTGTTCGGCACCGAAGCGCTACGCTGTGAAAACACGGTTCAGACCGTGTTCGGCACCCGATGTGTTAATATTAATTTTATCAGACACGCCCCATTCCTATACAAACCCATTGTAACTTCAAACTCCATTTTAACCATGTTAGATTCATCGGAAACACCCATCCTTTGTTCTGGTGACTGATATTTTCCTTCTATTACATGAGGAGACCATGTTTTTTTCAATAACTTTTTTCATTTATTTTTAATATATTTTTTTGAAAATGAAAAAAGAAAATACAATAAAAAAATTAAACCATGAACCTATCATCAGTCTAAACAGTATAATATCAAAACAATTATAATCTGGTCACAATAATCATGACATGAAAATTTCATATCTTCCCATCCCTAATCTGGGAACCCATTCGTTTTTTTTTGTGTAGAAACAGTAAAACGGTTTGTCTCCTCCCTTTTCTCCCGGGTGCTTCTGTGTTTGTTCCTACTATCAACAACACTACATGTTTAGGACAGTGGTGCTGACAGATTCATGCTGTTAGCAGAATGTCTTGAGAGATTAGCTGCTCACTGACGAGGACACAAACACACACGCACACACACAGACGAATGGACAGGAGCAAAAACATACTCTCTGGCCTCCAGAGACAAATATTCTCTACATCAAAAAGTTCATCAGTACTGTCATGAAATAATAGAAGTATGCTTGGCATTACACACTTTGTAATAAGAACTGAAAGCGTGTGTTTTTCCAAATATACTTTTATGTTGACATCAGATAAGGCCCTCATTCCAAGTCTGGTTGGTCTCTTTGGGGTGTTATGTAAGTCCTTAAGCAAGTGAAAAGAACAGCCAAAATTAAATATCTAAAATTGGATGGAAGTGTGAAGCAAAAGTTGTGCTGAAGTCTTCCTAAAAAGGGCATTCTCAGTCGGGAAAATGCTAATTTCACCAAAGTGATCACACTTGCTGTGTGAGATTGATTTGCATGCAACTTCTCTTCATTACTTCTCAACTGATTTGAATTCAGTTTTTAATTATTTGATTTGATCATCTATCTACAGAAGTGGCACTTTAACCCAATTTCATACTCTGGCTATTCGAAAAATAGCCGATCTACAAGCTCACAGCGTGTCGCGATGCGACACGCTGTGAGCTTGTACATCTGCTATTTTCAAAACATTGGGAAAAATCGGGAATCATTTTGAAAACATTGAACTCATTCACAGCCAGAACAACAGAATATTCTCCGTGACCACCGTCCTCACGGAGATCAGCTCATTACACGCCCGGGGGTCCGGTGGAATCGGTTTTGAAAAACACTTAGAAAAAACAGAAATCCAAGAAAAAAAAAATCCTTCATCAGGGAAGATGCCTCCATTTTTTGGGTTGTGATCACGTGATCTCTTGGTACTTCTACTCCACTTGTACTTTTACTCCAGTAAATTTTGAATTCCAGACTTTTACTTGTAACAGAGTAGCCTAATTCTACATTGCAGTATTGATACTTTTACTTAAAGGTAGGGTAAGTGATTTGCAATTATTCAAATTATTGCAAAATGGGTCTATGTTCTGATAGTGCTTGTTATTATAGAGTGTCCTGTCCATATAAGGAGTCTCCCATGTCTCTCCAGCTCTTTATTAAACAGAAAATGCATTTTCAGTGCTCTCTCCTGATTGGCTTAAAATGTGTCACCTACCTGAAAATGTACTATATTCTGTTTACTAAAGAGCTGGAGAGACCCCTGTGACCGAACAAACGCTCTATAGCAATGATTACTATCAGAATATAATACTTTAACCTTTTTAACAAAAAAAAACATCACTTACCCTACCTTTAAGTAAAACATTTGAGTACTTTCCCCACTACTGGTTTTAGCAAGGCGTAATTGCCTGACAGTTGTGTGGAGACAAATTGGCAGTTTTTCCTCCTTTTGTGAAATCTCCCGTCTGAACTTTTCAAACCCATCAGCAGCAACAGCTACATGGACAGGCTACTGTATAGCTTATATATTCAACCTTTCAACACAGAATGTCAAGTACGTTGTGACAGTTGCTCAGTATTGTCTTGAAGAATGTGTGCAGACCAAAACCTCATCAACCATCATCATAAGAACAATCACCGTTGTCTTTTTAACCCATTAAGACCTGGAACTGTGTCATTTTTATATTCGAGCTAAAAAGCATTATTTTACACTTTGGGCTATTCAAAAATATCAGATATTTCAAAAATATCAGATATACAAGCTCATAGCGTGGCACCGAGTGCCGCGCTACGAGCTTGTAGATCTGCTATTTTTGAAAATTCGTGAAAATGTGTGCAAATCTTTGAATATATATATTTTTAAAGCGAACATTTTTAACTCAAATCTTTGCTTCTGGGGCGTCCGCTGGCCTAGCGGTCCAGGCGTATACCACATGAGCTGGTAGTCCAGCATGACAGCGTGTCGTGGGTTCGACTCCCGTTCCAGACGACCTTTGCTGTGTGTCTCCCCCCCATCTCTCTCCCCATTTCCTGTCAGCCTACTGTCCTGTCCAAATAAAGGCATAAAAGCCCCAAAAAATATCTTTAAAAAAAAATCTTTGCTTCTGGGGGTCCCTAGAACAAAATATTTTTATGGGGGTCCGTGGCCAAATTCATATCATTTTGGGGGTCCTTGACATGAAAAAGATTGAGCACCACTGATATAGAAACATAGGTTTTTCAGAAAACTGTTGGGATTTAGGAGACATGTAGAATCTGCTTCAGGTCTCAATGGGTTAATTTGCTGTGAAGCACTTTGGATAAAGGTGCAACATTTGTAACTCAAATCTTTGCCTCTGGCGAGTCCCTGGAACAAAATGGACCTTGACCTCGAAGACGGTGTGCGGGCTCTACCTCGTTATTGTTTAGCCTATAGCACCCATCCACGCGTAATGAGGTATTCTTTGAAGATCATCACACAACATCACAACAAAAGGGGACAAATCTATACTTTCTTGTTCAGGCCTGCAGGGAAGTGGTGACTCGAAACCAGCAATTAAGTCCAATAAGTCTCACGCTGGAGCATAGCCGCGGGAAGAGGTTTTAGGGTACGGGTGCTGTATGCACGCGCAGTGCGTATGTGACTAGCGAGCGCGAACATTTGCAGTTATTTGCAGTTATTTAACTTTTTGCAGTTATATAAAACCTTTTTGGGGGGGATTTTGTTACTTTAATTTGGTTGCTTCGGTTCCAGAACACATATTGCACTAAATCCCCCCCCAAATAACGACCAACAACAAACAAAAATGTTTTTAATAATTGTATGTATTTATTATTATTATTATTATTTTTCATACATTATTTTCAGGGGGTGCTGCAGCCCCCCCCCCAGCACCCCTACTTCCCGCGGGTATGCGCTGGAGGAGATCTTTGAGTCTACCACCACCTCATACAGTACATTTGGGGATTATCCTCAATGAACAGCGGCTTCAGTGAATCGCGGTCCTTCTGACCCTGTAGTAATATTAGCCTCTACATCAAAAAGCTTCATCAGTACTGTCATGAAATATTTTAAAAAAATATGCTTGGCATTATACACTTTGTAATAAGAACTGAAAGCATGTGTTTTTCCAAATACTTTTATGTTGACATCAGATAAGGCCCTCATTCCAAGTCTGGTTGGTCTCTTTGGGGTGTTATGTAAGTCCTTAAGCAAGTGAAAAGAACAGCCAAAATTAAATATCTAAAATTAAATAGAACTGTGAAGCAAAAGTTGTGCTGAAGTCTAACTAAAAAGGACATTCTCAGTCGGGAAAATGCTAATTTCACCAAAGTGATCACACTTGCCGTGTGAGATTGATTTCCATGCAACTTCTCTTCATTACTTTTCAACTTATTTAAAAATGCAGTGTTTATTATTTGATTTGATCATCTATCTACTGCAATGGTTCTCAAGGTGGGCAGCAGACATATTACCACTTCCTTCACAGGTGTTACCAATGATACTAATGAAGGCTCTGTTCCATTTAGAGTAGCACAGTGGTTCTCACTTTTTAATTTCCACGACCACCAGAACTCTGAGAGTGTACAAATGGAACCAAATGGACCTTTACGGGTCCATTTGGTTCCATTTGTACACTCTCAGAGTTACACACCCGTAAGAGGCCATCTGGTGTAGCAGAGCAGAGTGTTTCCAGTGAGCCAACATGCACAACATCAGCACCCTGACTCTGTTTGACCAAGAATGGCCTTCATTAGTACCATTGGCAACACCTGTGAATGTCTTCACAATATGGCTGCTGTGCATAGAGCCTATTCTGACCCTGTAGTGTTGTGCCATGGGGGACTTGGGCTTTTTCTGCCAGTCTGTCCCTGAGTCTTCTTTTTGTACACCCACAACAGAAAAGCAACCACATTCACTTTCCAGTCTGTATACCAATAGCATTATCATTTGTAATTTCGAGAGAGGGAGAGGGAGAGAGAGGCCCTATATAAATTTAACATAAGCCCACTCTCTAGGCATGTCCATATTACCCTTAACATGTTGAAATGGGTGATAGGGAATGACTCTAGTTTGGCATAATATTCCATGAAGGTTTACTGTGCATCCAAGCAGAGATTTAAGCCCTTTATACACTGTAAAGTCCAAACCAAATGGGAAGTAACCAAAGGGACCCTTATATGGGTCTATTTGGGTCCATGTGGGTGTACACTGTCTGTGTATTTATACTGCACACATGAAACATGCATTGTTCCACATCAGCATGCACATTAGTCTGCAATATATATGCATCATTCAATACAGTAATCACTGCAGGAGAAGCACTTATATTCAAAGACGCCATTGGGGGGTAAGAAGAGAAGAGGATGATCGTCCTACTTCACTGGTAAAGCACCATTATACACTTCAAACAACAAAACAAAAACTAAATAAAAGTTTCTGCACCCTGATGAGCAATACTTTAGTCCATTAAGACCGGGAAACGTGTCATTTTAAGACTACTTTGGCCATTTAAAAATAGCGGATATAGCGTGTAGATCTGCTAATTTTGAAAAAAAATTAAAAAGCGAACATTTGTAACTGTCAAATGTCTCAACAAATGTCTTATTTTTTCTGAAAAGCTAAAGTTGCTATATCAGCGGTGCTCAAAGGACCCCCCAAAATTATGTTTTTGGCCGCCGACCCCTATCAAAATATGTTGCCCCCCCCCCTCCCCCCGTGAGGCAAAGAGTTAAAAATGTAGTTTAAAAAATATATATATATTCAAAGATTTGCAAAAATGTTCAAGATGTTTAAAAAAAATAGCAGATCTACAGTGCCGCGTTACGAGCTTGTAGATCTGCTATTATTGAATAGCTCCAAAGTTTTAAATAACTGTTATAGCTAAAAAAAAAGCTTGAAAATGACACAGATGCGTTCCACCGGGTTGAATGGGTTATAACAGATTTTTTGCTGAAAGGCATAAACAACATTCTTTAATGCCGGCCTCCCGTCTCCTGTTTATCCATGCAAATCGAGATGAGGGAGTGAAGTCTCCAGTGTCTTGTGCCTGGCCTAGATAGCATTATCTTATCACTCAAACAGAGAGCGTCTCCTTTCAAACCCCAATGGTTCTAATCAGCCCCCCGCCCACAGGAGTGGCCCAATTCTCTCACAACTTGCTACAAAAATCCCTCATGAAAAACTATATAATCTCCTACCTTTCATTTTCAACCTTCACATGTGTCTCCTTCTCTAATAATCAAAAAGTGCTATATATTTCATCTCGCAATTTACTTCCGGATGGTTCGTTTTGCACTTTTTTTGCCACATCGGTCACGGGAAAGAAATAAGCGCTGCCGTGGTCTATGGAAACGAGCCCAAAAGTGCACCCAAATAAGCCCAAAATCGCTTATACAAACAGTCAGACCTGGCAACGCAGCCTACGCCAATCATGCGTGAGAGATCTACAAGCTATGGGGCAGAGACGCCACCGTATCTTAGCAACAACTACAGCGCTCACTCTCATTGGTCGTGTCACGCTAAGAGCAGTCTCCAGACAATGGCATCGCAGACAGCTTGCTGTTACTGCTGTAGCCGTCACAGTTAGTCCCAGCGACGACGGACAGGGCGCTGTGATAGCTGCCATGTCGCTAACGCTAACGTGGTTGTCATGCCTGCAGCGGCTGTGCAATCACTTTGTCAACAATGCACGTTCGTGTGGTGAATGTCAATATTGCTGCTCAGTTAGTCCATTGTAGATGGTGTATGTTTGTGTGTGTCTTCTGGAGAACTATGTAGCTCCACAGCAACTACAGTAACTAACGTAATGGCAGGACCGCCCCGTGCAACGCATGTTAGGCTGCATTATGGTCATGTAGTAATTTCAGATAATTTCGCTCCGATTACAGCAGTGCTTATCAACCCTTTCACGCCCCCCCCCCCCCCCCCCCCCCAAATAAACGTACTTGATCTGGGGACCCCCCCATTCTGTTTGACTCCGTTCCACAAGTACATATTGTGAAAATAGCCGATCTACAAGCTCAAAACGCCTCACGTTGAGAGGCTTTGTAAGCTTGTAGATCGGCTATTTTCTACATGACTGCCTCTTTCTTACATTCTTTGACAATGTGGCCCATGTTTTCATAGTATAGTTTGTTGACTACTTTTGTTGCAGAAATGCTCATTTCCTTTACTTTCCTTTTTTTATTGTCTCCGCCAGGCCGAAAGGCATGGCGCAGTGATAGCTAATCTCTCACATCGTTGACTTGATCGCAGCAAAATAACAGCCCGATGACTCAGTGAGAGCTGGATAAACGAGGTAAAATGTGTCAAAAGGAGTCTGTACGGCTGTCGATAAATGAACACATGACGTCGGTGGGAGAGGAGATATTGTGTCTTTTGGACAAACAGCAGTGTCGTGCTGATGTTTGTTGTGTGAAGCAGCTTAATGTCAGAGTGTTTGTGTTGGAGCGCCTCAGTGCGGCTGCAGAGTTCATGTGCAACCTCTTCCAGAGAGAGACAGAGACACTAGAAACTCTGCTGGGGAAAAAAAAAACTGCTGGGCATTGACTTTCATATGGACATTGATCTACACACTGCAGGTATATCTGCTACACACACAACATCAAACTACACACTGCAGGTATGATGCAGCGTTTGCATTACAGCCAGCATGCCAGCGTAGTTCCCATATGGTTTCAAGGTGGGCTAAACCATATGGACCCCATGTCAGCAATGTCAGCGGCATCCACTTCAGTCCCAACTGCGATGCCCATGCAGGCTATAAGTAGCTTCTACCTGGCCCTTAGGTGGGCCCCAACTACCCATGTTTATGTGGGACCAAGGCGGGTCCTACCTGGGTTTGCCCATGCAGGCTTTAACTGGGTTCTACCTGGGCCCTAGGTGTACCCTAACCAACCACAGTGCAGTGCCCATCGCTCCAATTGTTGTGACGTCAGGGCTCTCAATACTGCACATTGGTGGAGGAGGAGGGGCCGCAGGGCGACCGCACACATCGCTGAACCAATGGTAGCCCACGGATGTTTCCTCTGGGGATTTACAATCTGCCCCTCTATGCCACATATCATCCGCACTACAGGGTCTTCACTGACCGAGCCACGGCCCCACTGACCCTCATGACGCTACGCCACTTATATGAGTTGCCAAGTGGCCGCGGGCGCTACGTGGGCGTGGCCGCGGGCTAGACGCGAGCCCCCGCGTAGCGGGGGCGAGCTTCTAGTACAATCAAAGGAAAAGCCAGAGAGAAGAGGGGAGAGAAGCCCATCATCTTCCCGCTGTAAACAGAAAACAGTATAACTTTACTCCCTGTGTTCTTCTCACTGAGTTCTTGTCAAAAAGAACAGGAAAAACCAAGGACTCTGCCAGCTGTGTGAACGAAGAACGTCCCAGGCCATGCAGTGTGCACTTATATTAACCCTTTAAGGCCGGGAAGGAAACGCATATGTGTCATCTTAAGGTTTCTTTGGCTATTCAAAAATAGCAGATATAGAAGCACATAGCGCGGCACTGAGTGCCGCGCTATGAGCTTGTAGATCTGCAATTTTTAGAAAAATCGTGTCCCTGGAACAAAATATTTTTAGATGGGAGGGGGTTCGCGGACAAATACATATTATTTTTGGGGGTCCTTGACACAAAAAAGTTTGAAAACCATTGATAATAATAATGAGCAACATAAGTAAAAAAGAATATGAAAAAAAACTTTAGGAAAAAAAACTGTTAGGATTTACAAGACATTTGTTTTTTTTAGTGAATTTGTAAAAAGATTTGAGTTAAAAACTTTCGCTTTAAAAAAGTATATATATATTCAACCTAAAGATTTGCACACATTTTCACAATTTAAAAAATAAATAGCAGATCTACAAGCTCATAGCGCGGCACTCGGTGCCGCGCTATGGGCTTGTATATCTGCTATTTTTATATAGCAGATCTACAAGCTCATAGCGCGGCACTCGGTGCCGCGCTATGGGCTTGTATATCTGCTATTTTTATATAGCCAAAGAAATCTTTAAATGACACACAAATGCGTTCCCGGTCTTAAAGGGTTAACCCATTCAATCCGGGAACGCATCTATAGTGTCATTTTAAGATTTATTTGGGCTGTTCAAAAATAGCTGATCTACAAGCTCCAGCTCAAGATTATTCCCGATTTTTTCCAAATGTTTTGAAAATAGCAGATGTACAAGCTCACAGTGTGTCGCATTGCAACGCATTGTGAGCTTGTACAGTAGATTGTCTATTTTCGAATAACCTAAGTATGAAATAGGGTTAAAGCGATTTAGATGCTATTAACACATTTTGCCATGGGCTACCTAGAACCTCCCCAGGACCCCTGGGGGTCCCCCGACCCCACCTTGAGAACCACTGCTGTAGATAGATGATCAAATCAAATAATTAAAAACTGAATTCAAATCAGTTGAAAAGTAATGAAGAGAAGTTGCATGCAAATCAATCTCACACGGCAAGTGTGATCACTTTGGTGAAATTAGCATTTTCCCGACTGAGAATGTCCTTTTTAGGAAGACTTCAGCACAACTTTTGCTTCACACTTCCATCCAATTTTAGATATTTAATTGTGGCTGTTCTTTTCACTTGCATAAGGACTTACATAACACCCCAAAGAGACCAACCAGAATTGGAATGAGGGCCTTATCTGATGTCAACATAAAAGTATATTTGGAAAAAAAACACATGCTTTCAGTTCTTATTACAAAGTGTGTAATGCCAAGCATTAGTGATGTGTCGTTCATGATCGATTCGTTCAAAAGAACTAGTTCATTTGCTGCGAACGCGAACGAGCTCGTTCACTTTCTGAAACTGTTACGTTCACGTGCGACGTAAAAAAAAAAACCGCTCCCGCGATGGTGTTTTACACACATTATAAAACATTCATTAACCACTTTAGCCCTATTTTATACCTAGGCTATTTGAAAATAGCAGATCTACAAGCTCACAACGCGTCGCATCGCGACGCGTTGTGAGCTTGTAGATCGGCTATTTTCAAATATGTTAGTACTTTTACTTTTGGTACTTTAAGTATATTTTGATGCCAATACTTTTGTACTTTTACTCGAGTACATTTTGAACACTAGAAAATAGCCCTACTGAACGAGAACGTGAACGAATCATTTGAACGAATCATTGCCGTGAACGAAATCGTTCGTTCACTGAAATGAACCTTTTTTTCCCACCACTACCAAGCATACCTCTATTATTTCATGACAGTACTGATGAAGCTTTTTGATGTAGAGGCTAATATTACTACAGGGTCAGAAGGACTGCAATTCACTGAAGCCCCTGTTCATTCAGGATAATCCCCAAAAAATGTATGAGGTGGTGGTCAGTGGTGGAAAGTAACTAAGTACATTTACTTAGCTTGTATAGCTATATTTTTTTAATAGCCCAAAGACAGTATGAAATAATGGTTATAGCTGGAAAATCAAAAAATGACACAATATCATGCGTTCCTGGATTGAAAGGGTTAAACAACAAGAGAATAAAGAAGGGAAGTAAGAGAAAAGTTGGAAAAATTGTGTGATATGCTCTCTCTCTCTCTCTCTCTGGGGGTCACATGGCCAGGACACAGTGTTCCCGAACCGGTGGACAGGTTGTGCTGAGATGCCATACTTTAATAATAACTCCCCACACTCACAGAGGGGGGGGGGGGGGGGGGAGAGAGAGAGAGAGAGAGAGAGACTAGAACACGGAGCAGAGCAACATTCATTCATCATTCTGCATCACCTTCTGGATGCATGGTCATCTGTAACTGTCGGTGAGATAAGAGCCACAGCGAGCTCTTTGGGCCACAGATGTGAGAGAGAGAGAGAGAGGGAAGGAACAGGTGCTTTGATCTATTGCCACATATGTTGAACAGTGTTAGAGACATTGGGCGATTAATCCATTAAGACCGAGGAACACATCCGTGTCATTTTATAGATTTCTTTAGGCTATTGAAAAAATAGCAGATCTACAAGCTCATAGCGCGGCACCGAGTGCCGCGCTATGAGCTTGTATATCTGCTATTTTAAAAAAATAATGAAAATGTTTGCAAATCTTTGAATATATATATTTTTTTTTACTTAACACTAACATTTTTAACTCAAATATTTGCTTCTGGTGGATTCTACAAATGTCTTCTAAATCCTAACAGTTTTTTGAAAAAACTCACGTTGCTATAACCAGTGGTTCTCAAACTTTTTCATGTCAAGGACCCGATAGGTATTTGGCCACGGACCCCACCCCCCCCATCTCAAAATATGTTGTTCCAAGGACCCCCCAGAAGCAAAGATTTGAGTCACAAATGTTCGCTTAAAAAAAATACATGTATTGAAAGATTAGCACAAATCTTCACAATTTTTCAAAAATAGTGCTTGCATATCTGCTATTTTTGAATAGCCAAAGTATAAAAAATAATGGTTAAAGTGGTTGCACAGATGCGTTCCCGGTTTGAATGGGTTAATGTTTTCCAGGGGGCATGAAACCCCATTTGCTGTGGGAGTCATTACCGATCTGTTGAGCCGCAACATCAACAATCAGTTGCCTTGACAAGGACAGCCTGCTTGTTGTTGATATTATTAAATGTCGCAGAGACACCATGCGTTTTTGATGCCCTCAACAGTGTCGGCCCTATGGGGGGGCATTGGGGGGCAATGCCCCCCCAGATTAGACTTTGTGCCCCCCCAGTTCAGATTGGCCAGATGTTTTTATTTTTTTAAATTTTTTCAAGCAGCGCAGCGCAGTATAGCCTGCCTTTTTTTTCTCCCGCTGTGGAGTCTGTGCCTGTGGAGATGCAATGCCGATATTACATTAAAGACATTATAGGCCTAATGCTGTAATTGTATTTGTTGTTGGTGCATATAGGGGCAAGGTAAATGAACCGAATTAACCGAAATAGAGTTACAAAACACCCCAAAAAAGTAAAATATCCATCCAATAACCGAAAAAAATCGCGCGCCGGCGCTTCGCGCCGGCGCGCACGGGTCCCTCACGCACGCGCGCTGCGCGCGCGTGCGTGAGGGACAGGCAGGTGCCCCCCCTAGAATAATTAATGCCCCCCTGCTTATTACTGTCTGCAGCCGGCACTGGCCCTCAAGCTTTTGCTATGATTACCCCTAGCCAGGAGATCGTGTGTGTGTGTGTGTGTGTGTGTGTGTGTGTGTGTGTGTGTGTGTGTGTGTGTGTGTGTGTGTGTGTGTGTGTGTGTGTGTGTGTGTGTGTGTGTGTGTCTGTCTGTCTGTCCTCAGCTTTTTGCATTCCACCATATGCCGATCGGCATCTAGTTATTGTGCACGCTAATGGCAGGCCAAGGACGTCAGTTTATATTTGAGATAGCAGATCTACAAGCTCATAGCGCGGCACTCGGTGCCGCGCTATGAGCTTATAGCTATGCAGATCTATGAGCTTGTAGATCTGCTATCTCAAATATTTTTTCAAGTCAACGACAACTAGGCTATGTCATTATTCTTTCCTTTATAATTGCAGTGCGGTCGTCCCTCCAAGGCTGTCTTATGAGCACCAACTAGCCAATTGCAACGCCCCTGTCCCTCCGGCTTATGGGTTAGGTAGCGGAACTAGCCAATTGCAGACATTGAAGTTTTGCAGGTGCAAGCCAACTTTAGATTAACTTGGTACATTTCAATTACAAGAGTCTTAATGTCACCTTCAACTCCAAGTCCCAAGTTGTCAGAAGTCATAGAGAATGATGGAGATAGCTTGACAGTGATTTAGAGAGAGAGCAGAAGATGCATGCCTCCTGGCAGAGTTTTGCGCACTGCTGAGCACACCTTTCTTTAGTTTTACTGGGTTGACATCCATTTTGAGTTTAGTTTTCCCTACCATTAATTGTTAGAATTGTGTGTGAGTGATTTAAGAGAGATTTTGTGTGATCTGTAGCGTTGATGAAGACAGAACATTGCTGACTAGCCCAGTGGGTATAATTGTAGGCTGCAGCATTTTAAATGTTGATATAGATCAACCAGGTATGTTCGTATACATACCTAGGAGTAGTGATAGACCACCTTTTGTCATGGAAAGACCAGATTGAATCAGTGGGTAAGAAGACAAAACAAAGAGTCTATTTCCTTCGCCGTCTGAGATCTTTTGGTGCTAGTAGACAGATTCTTCTTTTGTTTTTCACTTCTGTTATTATGAGTGTCCTGCAGTACTGTAGTACCACCTGGTATGGATGTCTGTCTGTAGCTTTAAAGTCACAAGTGCTGCAACAAGTGAACATTTGTTCAAAGATTGTTGGACAACCACTTCAGAGGCTCTATACATCTACGTATGATAACAGTATGATAAGGTTGGCAAGGAATATCACTTCAAACACTAGCCATGCTTTGTATGGAGAATATAGGTTGCTTCCTTCAGGAAGGAGATACAGTGTTCCTACATACAATAAGGTCAAACTGAAGAGGTCCTTTGTCCATCAGACGACATTGAGGCTTAATCAGGAGTTATAAGCCAGGGGTAGGCTGAGTGGTGGACATTGCTCTTGTCTTTGCATGTCTTTATGTATGTATTTGTATTTTGTTGTTTTCTTGTGTCATGTCAAATGTGTGTACTGTTATATGTTGCATACATGGCTGTTTCTGGGTCGCAAGACAAATTTCAGTGCAAACTGACAATAAAGTATTATCGTATCGTATCGTATATGGTCTCACAAAGGTCTGAGTGTCGGACACAATTCAGTACTGTATGTGTCATGACTCATGTGTCATGTAATGGGGTATTTTTAAACACCCGATCTACTATGAATCACCCCATTCAATGGAACATGTGTTTTAAAGATGTTCTGGTCAGGAAACGAGCGATGGGCTACACTGGGCACAAAACAGCAACTGTTTCGAAGCATTTAACACTGATTCCTCCCTGAGGAGTCCCATTCTATTTGTTCTGTCTGTTGAAATGTCTCTGCCTTAACCCATTTAGACCAGGAACGCATCTGTGTCAAATTTCAGATTTCTTTAGCTATATAAATAGTGTACATTTTTTTCAAATATTTTTATTTATATATATATATATATATATATATATATATATATATATATTTTTTTTTTTTTTTTTTTTTTAAAGCGACAAAATATTTGGAGATGGGGGTCCGCGGCCAAATACATATCATTTTGGGGGTCTTTGACATAAAAATAGTTTGAGAACCACTGATATTATAGCAACATATTTTTTTTCAAACAATTTAGAAGACATTTGTAGAATCCCCAGAAGCAATGATTTGAGTTACAAATGTTTGCTTTTGTAAAAATATATTTAAAACATTTGCATACATTTTCAAGATTTTTCTAAAATAGCAGATCTACAAGCTCATAGCGCGGCACTCGGTGCCGCGCTATGAGCTTGTAGATCTGCTATTTTTGAATAGCCAAAGAAATCTAAAAAACGTCACACAGATGCGTTCCCGGTCTAAATGGGTTAAAATAGCTTGACGTATGGACCCAGTCGCACAATTCCTCGTCGAGTTGATAGCGCTTCTGTGTTTTTGTTTGTTTGTTTTCATGCCACATATATATATATCACCGGTGCCGGAAATCTGGAGGCATCAGCAGCCCGTTCATCATCGGATGCAAGCATCAAACAGTCAGAATAAAAACAGACATATGGAAATGAGTTAGGCTACAGGGTAAACAGGCCGGTCCGTTTCTCCTCTTCTTTCTCTTCCGGATAACCTACCATGTGTCATATAACTTTAGAATTGAACAAGCGTTGCATGATTGTTTCATATCACTATGGTCGTGTCTGCCAAGGAGGCTATAATTGTATTTCTCTTTCACCCCGCAAGGAAATGGCGAGCAAAATGGGTTTCGCACAAACCGAGAGAAATTGCCACTATCTGTCACCATTTAAACATGGCTCTGTCACAGATAACCCATTCGAACCGGGGTCGCGTCTCTGTCATTTTAGATTTCTTTGGGCTATTCAAAAATAGCAGATGTACAAGCTCATAGCGCGGCACCGAGTGCTGCGCTATGAGCTTGTAGATCTGCTATTTTTTGAAAAATCATGCAAATGTGTGCAAACCATTACAAATGTCTTCTAAATCCTAACAGTTTTTTGGAAGCAAAAAAAACGTATGTTGTTATATCAGCGGTTCTCACACTTTTTCATGTCAAGGACCCCCAAAATGTTGTTTTTGGCCTCCGACCCTCATCAAAATGCGTTGTTCCAGGGACCCCCCAGAAGCAATGATTTGAGTTAAAAATGTTGTTTCAAAAAAATATACAGTATGTATTCAAAGATTTGCACAAAATGTTCAAGATTTTTCTAAAATAGCAGATCTACAAGCTCGTAGCACGGCACCGAGTGCTTGTATATCTGCTATTTTTGAATAGCCATAGCATAAAATAACAGTTATAGCTCAAATCTAAAATGAAACACAGACACGTTTCCCGGATCGAATGGGATAAGCTGATTTTGAGTCTTTTAGCCGATTTCCCCAATGCATTTGTTATGAGGAATCTTTTCACTACATGAAGGCCTCATTTTTGCCATATTGAACATGAGCGTGCGGGTATAATGGCAGCATGGCAGCAGCTTTAGTTAGCATCTTTTTCTTGTAGAAAATGAGGGGAGCGGGAGCTGGCAGCGAGATGCACAGTATGGATTTATTAGTCGAGTCCCCTGTTTGAAGTGCCACAGGTATATATGGACACGGCGAGGCAGAGAGACACCTCGTTATAATTGTGATGAAGCAGCTGTCCTCGGCAGAGTTGATTTGGATTACCTCTCCTCTCTGTAACCACTGACAGCGCAAATGAAGAAACATTCAACGTCTTTCCTTGGGCGAGCACCTGCGTTCGCCGCTTCAAGCAGGCAAACGTTAATTAAGCCATTGAGACCGGGAACGCATCTGTGTGTCATTTTTAAGATTTATTTGGCTATTCAAAACTAGCAGATATACAAGCTCGTAGCGCAGCACCGAGTGCCGCGCTACGAGCTTGTAGATCTGCTATTTTTGAAAAATCGTGAACATTTGTGCAAATCTGAGAATATATATTATTTTTTAAAGTAAACATTTGTAACCCAAATCTTTGCTCCTGGGGATTCTACAAATATCTTCTAAATCCTAACAGTTTTTTTGGAAAACGTATGTTTCTATATCAGTGGTTCTCAAGGACCCCCAAAATTATATGTATTTGGCCGCAGACCCCCATCTCAAAACGTTTTGTTCCAGGGACCCCAGAAGCAAAGATTTGAGCTAAAAATGTTACATATATATATATATTCAAAGATTTGACAAATGTTCATGATTTCTTAACCAAAAATAGCAGATCTACAAGCTCATAGCGCGGCACTCGGTGCCGCGCTATGAGCTTGTATATCTGCTATTTTTGAATAACCAAAGAAATCTTAAAATGACACTAGATGCGTTCCCGGTTGGAATGGGTTAATCTCAATAGGCCATCGGACAAACACCCCCTGTAACTGTTTAGGCAGAAGACAGAACCTCATTTACCTCCGTGTCATTTGCAATCAACAATAACTGTTTCTTATTAGCTCTGTCTGATTTTTATTCCCCGTTGATCGCGCTCTCTCGCTCACGCCAAGGGTGTGGTTTCCATTTACAGAGTAATGTCTGTCTAATCTAAATTGATGACTGATAATACAACAATGTTAAACATATGGTGTACTAGGATTCCGGAGAAGGCTTACGCATACAGCATGGTGTGTGTGTGTGTGTGTGTGTGTGTGTGTGTGTGTGTGTGTGTGTGTGTGTGTGTGTGTGTGTGTGTGTGTGTGTGTGTGTGTGTGTGTGTATATATATATATATATATATATATATATATATATATATATTTATATATAATGCATACAATGAATGATGAATGAAGTGAGTTGTGCCTTTGATGAGTTCATTATGCGTATATGTTGCACTCCTGTTTGTGTTTAATTAGTGTAACTGGTTGCATCTTTGTGTCCGTATGTTGCAATCAGCTGCAGCTGTTGAGGCCAGACACAAACATGTTGAGGCCGTCCGCAAACATACGGACGGACAGACACACACACACACACACACACACACACGGTCAAATGTAGGAGTGGTTGGCACCACTCAAAAATATACAATAATTGATTGACGTTTTTATTAACAAAAATGCATATGTGTCCATATTTGTCAAAAGGATAACACACACAAATATCTCAAGTGCTTTCCATTGTGGTCGTAAATGTGTGTGTAATCATACTGTAGTTACTATCTAATATTAGCAATAGCAAGTACACCTTGACACTATAGAGCTCCTTGGCAGCGCTCTTGGCAAGCAAATGATGGTGATAAATGTCAGCACACTAGTGAAAAATTGTTATACCTTTAATCACACTCACATAGGGTTTAAAATGTTGCCGAAGCTTTCTCTTTTTCAACGTTGTAATGAAGACAGCTTTGCAGCTCAGCATAGAGCGCCAGACTTTTTGTTGAATTACTTCCCTCCATTACTTAGAACAAACTCTATTTTACTTTGGAATTACAAAATTCTGGTAGGTTGTAATCTTTGCTCACACACTGTGCTTTGCCATCATGTTCATTAAAGCACAAAGTCAAATCCTCCCTCTGAGATCGACACTGAACGATACAGGTACATTTGGGTCAATATTTTACACGCTCAGAGGGACAAATGTATAGTGCCATTTGCACCGGTAAAGCACGTGGAATAACTTCTGATTTAGGTAGCAGCTAATTACCCTATCAGAGCATGAGACCACCTTTTAGCCACATTATGCATTTAAAAGGATAGTTCACCCTGTCGTGAATATAGGGTCCTGTGCTTATGGAAACCCCCAAAATGACACTTTTCTATCGATTAGACACCCCATGGATTTGAATTTGATGACCGGCATTTGATGACCGGCAGCGGTTCCGATATAGGAGACACAAAGAGTCTCCTTAGGAATGCGACACAAATAAGAAAAATATCCATGAATTCAAGTGACTAATCGATAGAAACAAAGTATTTTTTTGGGTGAACTATCCCTTTAAGCTTAAAAGGTGCAGTGGGACTGGTGGGATTTGGAGCCCTCAACCAGTTCAAGAATAAATAGAAAATCGAAATTCAATGATGCTGAAATTGATTAATTAACACTGACACATTTTGGTGGGAGAGTGCAACTCCAAATGAGTTACATTGAATTTGGGTGCCTATAGCTCGTTTAATGAATGCATTTGGATTCACAAAGCGAACTCCTGACAGATGGCGGGACAAGGATTTGGTGCCTAGTGTTACAACAGATGACTTGAACATTCATTGTGTGTTTTCTGTGTCTGGAAATGTGTTTGGTCCATAGAGACCGGGAAAGCATCTGTGTCATTTTAAGATTGAGCAGAAATAGCAGATCTACAAGCTCATTATGAGCGTGTAGATTTGCTAATTGTGAAAAACCTCGAAAATTAGCGCAGATCTTTGAATATAATTTATATATTTTTTAAAGCGACCATTTTTAACTCCGATATTTGCTTCTGGGAGATATTTTCAGATGGGGGGTCCACGACCAAATACATAAAATGTTTGGGCTCCATGACATTGTTGGAGCACCACCACCTGAGCAAATCCACCTGAGACAGGCAAGGTGGGCTGTGATATTCGAGGTGTATTAGAGTGCTATTGTGGATTTATTTATCCAGATGCCATATAGTGTTGGCTAGACTTTCAAGGAGCTGCTTGACTATTGCCAAATGTTAACGTTGTGTGTGAGGTTGAATTATTATGTGACTGCTTAATTCAGTGATTTAAAAAAAAAAATCTCCTAGTTTGATATGCATTAGGCCACAAGACTTATCGGCAATCTGTGTCTACTGTGGCTATACTGTCATCTACCATAAGCTTCATTTAATATAGTCTGCGCTCATTTCCACACAAAACCGACCCTTACACATTGTGTGAAAGTGTTAGTGAGTCCAAAGGAATGCAGAATCAACCAAACTTCACCCTTAATATTTGCGCAATCCCCCTTAAATGCATAATAATATCTTCCCCCATTATTTGTGTGATCGTCCCTTAAACACATAGGAGAGTGGTGCCGGTTGCAATGACACACAAGGCGCGCTTAAAATGACAAGTAAACTACGTTTCTAGGCTGGGCCGCCTGTTTGATTAATTACACGCATGTTTGCTAGGTGCAGAATCTGAAATGTGGTGCAGAAGGCTAAGTAAATGAACACTGAGGATTTCACAGGGTATGGGGATTTGTACATTACACATTGCACAACCCTTTTCTACCACCTCTCACGGTTAA
>NC_139946.1:43849263-44046763 GCF_963454915.1 Gymnoscopelus microlampas | reverse complement strand
ATAACGACACTTATAATCAGGGTGAATTCTCCATGCAACCCCTGTGCAGAAAGGTGATACTCAGCATCTAGTGAGGCGCTCATTACTTGTTCCAGGGTTGAATAATGAGGCTATTACTGCATGGAGATATCCTGCTCAAGATCCGCTCTACAAACCCCACTGCTCTGTGTGTGTGTGTGTGTGTGTGTGTGTGTGTGTGTGTGTGTGTGTGTGTGTGTGTGTGTGTGTGTGTGTGTGTGTGTGTGTGTGTGTGTGTGTGTGTGTGTGTGTGTGTGTGTGTACAGTAGGTGATTTGTGTTGTACCCAGGCGGTTACAGTATGTTAACAGTCTGGTGTAGAGTTTGTACTGTGTGTCACATATGCATAATATCAAGAAGTACAGCCTACTCCGTACTATGGGAGTCATTTTCTTAACCCATTAAGACTGGGAACGCATCTATTTTTTTTGCAAGTATTTGAATATATATATTTTTTTGAAGGATATTTAAAGAATATTTTTTACTAATTTTTTTGCTTCTGGAGTCCCTATTACAACATATTTTGAGATGGGGGTCCACGGCCAAATACATATCATTTTGGGTGGTCCTTGACATGAAGAAGTTTGAGAACCACTGATATATATATATCAACAAAAGTTTTTTTTTTAAACTGTTAGGATTTGTTGAATCCCCAGAAGCAAAGATTTGAGTTACAAATATTCGCTTTAAAAAAAATATATATATATTCAAATATTTGCAAAAAAATGTCATGATTTTTCAAAAATAGCTGATCTACAAGCTCGTAGCGCGGCACTCGGTGCCGCGCTATGAGCTTGTATATCTGCTATTTTTTAATAGCCAAAGCAATCTGAAAACGACACGTGCTACGTGGCACAGAGTGCCGCGCTATACAAGCTTGTAGATATATCTTTGAACAGCCAAATATATCTTGAAATGACAGATGCTTTTCCCGGTATTAACGGGTTAAATGATATATACTGTCAGGGTGATGGGAGAGATGGGAAGAGGCCTATAGTATCGCTGTCCCCGTTTTCGCCCTTTTTTTCTGATGGCCTCCATTTGCAGGATGAGGAAGTGGTGTATTAAAGTTGTGGGCCCATCTTCACTTCCCTCGGGGATTGTGCCTCATTATCTAAGAAGCTGCTTACACTCCACTGCTTAGCTCATTACAGATGGTAGAACAGAGAGAGAGAGGGGAGAGAGAGAAGAGCGGGAAACAGTGCATGCTTGCCTGGGTTTCCACGGTTTCCTATGGAGGTGCAAAGTTGATATAATTAGTTACATGCTTTTTCCTAACCATCTGCTTCTTGTCAAGAGTTCGTCATCACAGTGGTGTATAAAGTTTTACTTTCCACAGCCCTCTCTAAGAGCAAGACAGTGCTAAGTGTGCCTGAAATGCCATACATAATTCATCATGAAAAGGAAAGAACCAAGAATTATTATTTGCCGAAAAGAGTGATGTTTTTCATTTTCCGGGCTCGTAATGTTTGTTTTGTTGAAACGTGGAGAAAATAGGGGACATGAAAGAATGTTTTAACCCGTTTAGACCGGGAAAGAATCTGTGTCGTTTTTATATTTATTTGGCTATTTAAAAATAGCAGATATACAAGCTCATAGCGCGGCACTACGAGCTTGTAGTTCTGCTGTTTTTTGAAAAATCTTGAACATTTCGTGCGGGGATTTGAATACATCCTTTTTAAAGGGAACATTTGTAACTCAAATATTTGCTTCTGGGGGGTCCCTGGAACAAAACATGTTTTGAGATGGAGGGGTCCGTGGCCAAATACTTATCATGTTGGGGGGTCCTTGACCTGAAAAAGTTTGAGAACCACTGATATTATTGCAACATAAGTTCTTTCAGAAAGCTGTTAGGATTCAGAAGACATTTGTAGATTCCCTAGAGGCAAGGAAGGTTACAAATGTTTACTTACAAAATATACATATATTCAAAGATGTGCAGTTTTGCAAAAAAAAAATCACGATTTAAAAAAAAAATCAAATAAATCTTAAAATGACACACACAGATGCGTTCCCGGTCTTAATGGGTTAAAATGGGATCCCCCCATAGTATAAAATAAGTGGGCCACTGTGCCCAAAACTTACAGCGAAACAGCTTTCAGCTATTCTTTTGAGGGAGAACCATAAAACAGAAACACCTCTGGCAAAAAGAAAAGCGCTTAATTTCTCATTGTAAAAAAAAACGTAGGGGCAGACATGAAATAACATGAAACAAAGGCATCATTCTTTCATATCCCCGCTGTGACATTACTCGGATGTATTGGTTTTGCCAATTTCTTGCCTTTTGCAGGAAAGGCGGGCAATGTTGCTGAAGCCTATTGGACTCTTAACCCATTGAGACCGGCGGGAACTACCTGTGTCATTTTTAGATTTATTTGGGCTATTCAAAGATAGCAGATCTACAAGCTCATAGGAAGAGCTTGTAGATCTGCTATTTTAGAAACAAATTGAAAATCTTTGAATATAATTATATTTTTAAAGCAAACATGTTTAACACATTGGCTGCCAAAAATGCAGATCTGCGATCTTTTGAGGCCTTACAACGCAGGCTGCCAAGAACGCAGATCTGCGTTCTTTGAAAAAAAAAAAAAAAAAAAAAATATATATATATATATATATATATATATATATATATATATATATATATATATATATATATATATATATATATAATTATTTTTTTTTTATTTGACCCAAAGACCAAGATTTAGACTCCCATCCACTTCCTTGTTAATTTAAAACTACAAAATTCTGTATCTCGGCTCCTGAGTACTTTTATTTTTTCATTGAAAAAGTCTGGCAGTCTACTGTAGAAAATAAATAAATACTTCTGACAGCCAATGTGTTAACATAAATCTTTGCTTCATGGGGGTCCCTGGAACAAAACATTTTAAGATGGGGGTCCACAGCCAAATACATATCTAAAAATGTTTTCTAAATCCTAACAGTATGTTGCTATATCAGTGGTGCTCCAACTTTTTCCATGTCAAGGACCCCCAAAATGATATGTATTTGGCCGCGGACCCCCCTCTCAAAATATATTGTTCCAGGGACCCCCCCCCCCCAGAAGCAAAGATTTAAGTTACAAATGTTCCCTTTAAAAAAATATATATATACAAATATTTGCACAAAATGTTCACCATTTAAAAACTATAGCAGATATACAAGCTCATAGCGCAGCACTCGGTGCCACGCTATGAGCTTGTATATCTGGTATTTTTTAAAAGCCAAATAAATAAAAAAAAATGACACAGATGCGTTCCCGGTCTCAACGGGTTAAAAGTGACACTGCCACACCACATTGAGAAGATTAATAGCAAAACAGAGCTCTCAATGAGGAGGGCTGAAGCAGAAAGCTCATATATCGGGAGGTTATCACTATCAGGGATTAATGGGACACACACAGACGTTAAAAGCATCAAATTTAAGGCTCCACCGGCATCATAATCCTCTTTGTTTTCCCCCTCAAGACACCCTTGGTCCTGCAGGCTCAACACAATCCTGATCTCCGCGGCTACGAGCACTTTACCTCCAATTCCGTAGCAATTTCCTCAAATATCCCTTTGAGACCTGAAACGCATCTGTGTCACTTTTTGATTTGAGCTAAAAAAAAAACGTTATTTTACACTTTGTGGCTATTCAAAAATAGCCGATATACAAGCTCAAGTTTGTAGATCTGCTATTTTTGAAAAATCTTCAATATTTGTGCAAATCTTCAATATTTGTGCAAATCTTGGAATAGATCTTTTTTTTAAGCAAACATTTGTAACTCAAATATTCGCTTCTGGGGGGTCCCTGGAACAAAATATTTTGAGATGGGGGTCCGCGGCCAAATACATATACATTTTGGGGGTCCTTGACATGAAAAAGTTTGAGAATCACTGACATAGTAGCATAAGTTAAAAAAAAAAAACTTCACACCCAGAGTGAAGTGAGTGGTGCCTTTGATGAGTTCATTATGCGCATATGTTGCACTCCTGTTTGTGTTTAATTAGTGTAACTGGTTGCAGCTGATATGTTGCTATCAGCTGCAGCTGTTGAGGCCAGACACAAACATGTTGAGGCCGTCCGCAAACATACGGACACACACACACGGTCAAATGTAGGAGTGGTTGGCACCACTCAAAAAACATTTTTTTTAGAAGATATTTTGTAGAATCGGCCTCAGGTCTTAATGGGATATAACAAAAACAGAATTAGTTTGACCCGCGGCAGAGAGGAAGGGGGTAGACCACACAGACGTCTACACAAAGGCTTGTCTGAAGGAAAGCAGCAGGGATATAATGCCAGGGATGCTGAATGTTGTGTCGTGATGCCAATACAAAAAAAAGAGAGACATGTTCCTTCAATTCGAACAGTGTCAATCTCACTGTGTAAAAGCTGTCTCTGTTTGACATGGTTTGAAATTCGTTCTCATGGGTTGCGTTAGAAGTCTTTTTTTCTCCCCTTTTCCTACCTGACACTTAAGAAAAAAAGAGCCTCAGAATTGTTTTAAAAATAGAAGATGGATCAAAAAAAGTCTTGAGCTGACAACCTAGGCTATATAGCCCAGAGAATCCAGGGGCATAGTGAGAAGAAGAGGAAACAGTATTCAAGTGTATTTCAAATGACAGGAAATAACTAAAAAACGCCATCAGAGCCAAGTGTTGTTTCACAATGTAAAACACAGTAGACCAATTACAAATGCCTGTGGTGTAGTGTATACATTGAATACCTGCTCATATGTTGTATGCAGTGGTGGAAAGTACATGTACTCAAGTACTGTAATTCAGTACAATTTTGAAGTATTTTTTACTTTATTGGAGTATTTCCAGTTTTCAATATTTTTACTTCTACCCCATTACATCTCAAGAGACAAATATTGTACTTTTACTCCATTCAAATCATTTTAAACATTTTAGTTACTAGTTACTAACTAGATTAATATTACAAAACATACATTAACCACTTCAGCTCTATTTAAACTTTGGCTATTTGAAAATAGCCGATCTACAAGCTCACAACGCGACACGTTGTGAGCTTGTAGATCTGCTATTTTCAAAAGATTTGAATACATTTCATACATGATACCTTCTGAAACGGGACGTTCTGCATAATGAGTACTTTTACTTTTGGTACTTTAAGTACATTTTGATGCCAATACTTTTGTACTTTTACTCAAGTACATTTTTAATTATGGAATTTCCCTTGTAACAGAGTATTTCTACATTGCAGTTTTGATACTTTTACTTAAGTAAGAAATGTGAGTACTTTTTCTCCACCATCTGCTTTATCGAATGAAAACATATAATTAGAGCACAATGATGGAGAAAAGGAGCAAATGAGTCATGCATTCTGTTCCACTTAATTGATGAATGTCAGTGTATAATTGTATTGTATGATGTCTACCAACATGCAATGGTGTTTGTTTTTCTCCTCACATACAGACACATCTCTGGTTGTCTTAACTGAGTATTTCCAATTTTCAATTATTTTACTTCTACTCCATTACATCTCTGAGGAAAATATTGTACTTTTACTCCACTACAATTATTTGAGAACTTTAGTTACTAGTTTTTTTTTTTTTAGATATTGATTACTAACCACTTAAGCTCTATATATATTTTGGCTATTTGAAAATAGCTGATCTACAAGCTCACATGTACAGTAGATCTACTATTTTCAAAAGATTTTTTACACATTTTGAAAACTTGAAATGGGACATTCTGTGTAATGAGTACTTTTACCTTTGGTACTTTAAGTACATTTTGATGCCAATACTTTTGTACTTTTACTCAAGTAAATTCTGAATACCAGACTTTTTTTTACTTGTAACAGAGTATTTCTACATTGTGGTATTGATACTTTTACTCAAGTAAAACATTTCAGCACTGCTTTAATTCTACCATATAGGTGATCAGGAGGCGTAGAAGATAAATGGGGAGAGACAACGAGAGCAATTTGAAAACTCCGAGAGGAAAAAAAGGCAATTTGCACTTCTCTTCTTTTCGTCATTACCAATGCATGAGGCATATATATACCAAAGCACTTCCAGGATAGTCTTTGCAATGTTTCACCACGTCATTTAGATAATTGGCTGGGGAAATCATTCGTTGTAATTAACAATTTAAAGGCGTTTTAATGGTGTGTACACTTTTTTTCCCCCACACTTCCCGGGGAGAGCGCCTATAGCTCACTGTGTAGCCACTGCAGCAAAATGTTTGACCAGGTGATGGTAACCTTTACAGGGATGAGAGTTTGGCTTTGATAACCCATTACAACCGAGAACGCAAAACCATTCTTTTATACTTTGGGCTATTCAAAATATAGCAGATCTACAAGCTCAACCGCGCTAAGAGCTTGTAGATCTGCTATATTTTGAAAAATTGTGAAAATATGTGCACATTTTTGAATATATATATTTTTGTAGATTCAACATTTTTAACTCAAATCTTTGCTTCCGGGGGTCCCTGGAACAAAACATTTTGAGATGGGGGGTCCGCGACCAAATACATATCTAAAACTGTTTTCTAAATCCTAACAGTATGTTGCTATATCAGTGGTGCTCCAACTTCTTCCATGTCAAGGACCCCCAAAAATGATATGTATTTGCCCGCGGACCCCCCATCTCAAAATATTTTGTTCCAAGGACCCCACAGAAGCAAATAATATTGGAGTTAAAAATGTTTGCTTTGAAAAAAAAATATATATATACATTCAAAGATTTGCACAAATTGTCAAGATTCTTCAAAAAAATAGCAGATCTACAAGCTCATAGCGCGGCACTCGGTGCCGCGCTATGAGCTTGTATATCTGCTATTTTTTTGAATAGCCAAAGACATTTTTAAAACGACATGGATGCTCTTCCCGGATCTTAACGGGTTAACACACCTCACACGTCACATCCAGTGATTTCCGATCTTGGTGAAACGAACCTCTGCCAAAGGGGACCCACGCCGTGGAGAGACGAGCAAGAATGTCAGCCCCGTCCGGCCCGGCCAGAATCTCAACGGCAGATATGTCTTTGACAGCTGCAATAACATATTGATCAGGCGCTCTGTTAGCCCATTACGACCGGGAACTCATCTGTGTCCTTTTTAGATGTCTTTGGGCTATTCAAAAATAGCAGATATACAATCTGCTATCTGCTATTTTTGAAAAATCTTGCCACTTTGTGCAAATCTTTGAATATATATATATTTTTAAAGCTAACATTTGTAACTCAAATCTTTGCTATATCATGTTGCTATATCAGTGGTTCTCAAGGACCACCAAAATGATATGTATTTGGCCGCGGACCCCCATCTCAAAACGTTTTAGTTCCAGGGACCCCCAGAAGCAAAGATTTGAGTTAAAAATGTTCGCTTTAACACAATATATATATATATATATATATATATATATATATATATATATATATATATATATATTTCCACCCAAAAATAGCAGATCTCTACAAGCTCATATGAGCTTGTATATCTGCTATTTCTGAATAGCCAAAGAAATCTATAAATGACACACAGATGCGTTCCCGGATTGAAGGGGTTAGAGGTGCATGGGCTCAATATAAAGTATACGGCAAAATGCCCTGGCTGGCAAAGTGGCAAGAGTTAGAGAGGAGCAGGATGTGAATTCAAATGTCAAATCAGTAGCGTTTGCAACCTTTAGAGCAGAGGCGTGTCCTCCAGAACGTTCCATCCATCCATACGATGGATGTCTGCTTAGATGACCACAGACAAAGAATATAAAATATACTTCCATCATGTTTAAAGGTAGGGTAGGTGATTTCCTTTGTTAAAATAAGTGTTAAATAGCAATATTCTGATAGTACTCATTGCTATAGAGTGTTTGTTCAGTAACAGGAGTCTCCATGTCTCTCCAGCTCTTTATTAACCCATTGCGACCTGAAGCTGATTCTAAATACAGTACGTCTCCTAAATCTCAACAGTATTCTGAAAAAAGTATGTTTCTATATCAGTGGTGCTCAAACTTCTTCATGTCAAGGAGCCCCAAAATTGTATGTATTTGGCCACGGACCCCCATCAAAATATTTTGTTCCAGGGACCCCCCAGAAGCAAAGATTTGAGTAAAAAATGTTCGCTTCAAAAGAATATATATTCAAATATTTGCACACATTTTCACGATTTTTCAAAAATAGCAGATCTACAAGCTCGTAGCGCGGCACTCGGTGCCGCGCTATGAGCTTGTATATCTGCTATTTTTGAATAGCTAAAGTGTAAAATCATGCTTTTTAGCTCAAATCTAAAAATGACACAATTCCATGTCTTAATGGGTTAAACATAAAATGCATTTGCGTAACGATGTCCATTATTTTTTTACAGTCTATGAGCTAAATACAGTAGACTGACTGACTGACTGACTGACTGACTCCCCGTGTTACAGCGGAGCTGAAACGCCTCTGCCTTTTTATTTCAGTCAATCACAATCAAGTAATTGCTGGGGCTGGCACATTGAAATCGCGGCACCCTTGGAGGTTAATGAAAATTGGACCTTTGCTTGACATAACAACTGATCCTGTTAGATGTGTCAAGCATAGTACTTAAGCCATGTCGAGTGGGATTTCCCTTGAGAGCAGCTGACGCAGTATAGTAATGGGTGGTTATTAATATGCATAATTTGCCTTGTTAATTTTATATCGCACTGTATCTGTACGCTATCAAACAAATTACATCCATTCTTACAACAGAAACACAGATATAGCATGATTACTGATTTACTCATTATGGAGTGTGTTTATGTACATGTGTTGTACATAATGAATGTGGTGCTAATCGCATGGTCCCCAAATGGAAATAAGTGAACTGAGCAGTTTTGAGGTTGAACATGTTTAACAGTAATGCACAGTAATTCCCCAAGCCTCAAAGCTGAACTACCGCTTAGTAGGCAGTCGGAATTATTTTTAGAAGCCTATTGTGATTTAATTAGCTGGTTTGGTTACAAAAGGAGAAGAAAAAGGTTCAGGATGTGATGTGAGCCAACTTGTATGCTTTCCAATTGCAAGTTTGCTATCACTTATTGACTTTTTCAAATCTGGCAGCTTGTATCGTGATAAGTGATACTTATGTTTGACTAAAAGAGAAGAGAACAGAGAGATGATTGATTGAATATTTTATTAGACAAAAATGCAAAAAACGGCACGAGTACAGTCAAACGCTTGGTCTAAAAGGACATTAACACCAAAAAAAGTCCTTGCGGTATTGTTTCCATTGGGGTCCTACTGTATGTATTCAATTCATCAACATATAAAAAATCACACCCAGTGTGAAGTGGGCGGTGTGTGGTCATCACAACATGACTCACTTTAAAAGAAGGATAAATAACTTTTTTAAAAGTCCATACTGCTATTCATAGGGCTGCACATGTGTCATGTGTTTCGCTAGCCAATCACAGTCCTGAATTTGCAAAGTCAGCCAATCACATTACAGTTAGTGGTGATGACACTAGCTGTAATGTGATTGGCTGATATGAAAAAAGTATCGATTTGCATTAACAATGGAAGGGTTAGGGGGTACACACATTTTTTGGTCGGTGTCCAAAACTCACTTATAGGGGGCGGCTACACCGCCCCAAAAATAACCATAATTCAATATCATCACAAATATAAAACACTACAGTATATGTCAGGGGTGGGCGACTTTGATGATGGGGCAGGCCACTATCTTGCTACGCTCACTCCAGAAGGCCACATTGCATATACTTTCTCTCCGTATTTTAACTTTTTTTGCCAGTCTATGTCATACAAAAGTAGCTAAATTAGCCGATCTACAAGCTCGTGCAGAACGAGATGACGCAGGTTGCTTGTTTCTTCCATAGAACCTGGCATCTATGGAAGAAACAAGCAACCTGCGTCATCTCGTTCTGCGCGAACGGTCGCTCGTTCGCGACATTCAGTGCATGTTTGAGTATCATGAGACTCCACCATGAGCAGTAGTAGAGAAAAAACGAACTTTGCATCGGTTATAATAGACGATTTTCACTCTTACACAGGCTCCCATTATGCCAACGGAGGGGGTCGCCAGACTGGACGACAGGGGACTCTCTGGAATAACTCAACGTCCCTTTCAATGTTGGTGAGTGATTAGCGACACATCAAAGATAACACTTAAAATGTCCGGATCTCTCCTTTAAGTGAAGGTGGGGGCTGCATGTTGCCCATGTATGATGTATAGAGTAGAAACAAAGGGTGGGGGGGGGGGTTGGTCGCCTGTCTAAGGGACAAGTGATAATTACCTCCCCCTTTGGCCTCCTGAAAGGTGAATTTTAATGGCTGTTTTAAAGGCAGCCAGTGAACCACAAGATAGCTCCTAGACACTCTGTGAATATACACCTGCACATGTACATTGTGTAATAATTAATGGCCTGATGGTGGAGGAGGAGGAGGGATCACACATACTGTACAGCAGAGGGGTGTCCACACACACACACACACACACACACACACACACACACACACGCCAACAGTGGTGGCCATTTCCGAGTCATTAGGCGATTGCTCTAATCGTGCCATTATGCTGCTCATTACAAAAAGGACTGTGGCTATAATCTCCCCTGGGTTCACACAGTCACCACTCAATTCCATTAGACGCCCGTCTCCATCCTGGGGAATCATCCTCTCTTCATGCCCACCCCTTAACCCATTAAGACCGGGAACGCATCTGTGTGTCATTTCTAGATTTCTTCAAAAATAGCAGATATGCAAGCACTCGGTGCCGTGCTACGAGCTAGCATAGCTTGTAGATCTGCTATTTTTGAAAAATATTGAACATTTGTGCAAGCGAATTTTTTTTAAACGAACATTTGTAAAATGTTTAGTTCCAGGGACCCCCAGAAGCAAAGATTTGAGTTACAAATGTCCGCTTAAAAAAATAAACAATTCAAATATTTGCACAAATCTTCATGATTTTTCAAAAAATAGCAGATCTACAAGCTCATAGCGCGGCACTCGGTGCCGCGCTATGAGCTTGTATATCTGCTATTTTTGAATAGCCCAAATAATAAAAAAAATGACACGCGGATGCGTTCCCGGTCTTAAAGGGTTAATGACGGACCCCTCGGTGATTCAAAGCCCCACACTCATTCTGACACACTGGTGTTTTCCCGACTGGAGTGGAGCCAAAAGACACCCTCTGAGACACAGCCGGCCCCTTTCAAGCTTATACAGTGAGTGGACTACAAGTAGATTATGGATGAAACACAAGTGGGAGATTCATTGGCTTGAGAAAAGGACTTTAACCCATTGAAGACCGGGAACGCATCTGTGTCATTTTAAGATTTTGAGCTATAAACATTATTTTATACTTTGGGCTATTCAAAAACAGCAGATCTACAAGCTCGTAGCGCGGCCTCGGGTTTGCCTCGCTACAAGCTTGTAGATCTGCTGGTTTGTGCAAATCTTTGAATACTTTTTTTAAATTTATTTTTTTTAACCTTTTTAACTCAAATCTTTGCTTCTGGGGGGGGTCCCTGGAACAACATATTTTGATGGGGGTCAGCGGCCAAATACATTATCATTTTGGGGGGTCCTTTGACATGAAAAAGTTTGAGAACCACTGATACTGTATAATAGCAACATCATAGCAAGTTTTTCAGAAAGCTGAAGATATTTGCAGAGATTTGCACACATTTTCACGATTAAAAAAAATAAATAGCAGATATACAAGCTCATAGCGCGGCACTCGGTGCCGCGCTATGAGCTTGTATATCTGCTATTTTTGAATAGCCAAAGAAATGTTAAAATGACACGGATGCGTTCCCGGTCTTAATGGGTTAAATGGCAAAGAAAGCAGACAGCAGATGACTACATGACCAGACTAGGCCATGTCTGTCCGGCTTACAGCGGGATATATTCCAGGCAGGTTAAGTTGACATGAAAGGGATTTCTGCCAATCACTGCCATATTAATGACAGACTAGACTTAGCTAGACAATAATGCTGTGCAGAATCACTTTTCTCTCTCTCTTTTTATTCTTCCCCCAAAATTCTGCAATGTGCTTATTTATGTATAGTACATTGTGACAGAAAATCTGTACTTTGTTCTCGGTAAAATGTTGTGTAGCCTGTTTAGTGCCAGTTATTAAAGCACTTTTAAACAGAACACAGAGAGCAAATTGTGTAAAAATTATTTTGGGAAGAAATAACAAAGCATTTCTCAGTGTAAAGCACGGTTCATGTCCAGTTCATAAGAATGACCGATGTGTGTGGACCTCCTAAGTGGACATCTGCTGGCTTTGACTTTTACAGCCACCTGTAAGTGCTCTTTTAGAGCGGTTTTGAAGGAGAGTAGGGATTTACACTCCTTTACAACTGTTGGTAGGGCGTTCCACATTTTTGTGGCATAGCAGGAGAATGGATTTAACCTCTTGTTAGAGACAAATCTGGGTTTGGACGTGATTAGAGGAGCTTCCTCTGTGTGATTGTGGACTTCATTGACGTTTGTGAAGTAGTTTGACAGGAACATGGGTGTCTTTGTGGTGTAGTGTATCTTGTATGTAGACCAGGCCCATTGCAAGTTGCTGTACTCTGTCCTCTACCCTGAGCCATCCCACCCCAGCAAAGTGAGCAGGGGTTTAATGAGTTGTAGATGTAAGGCCAAGCAGTAGCCTTACCAGTTTGTTTTGGGATGTCTGGAGCCTTGTTGGGCGGTGCAACCGCCCCTATATGTGAGGTTTGGACATCGACATTCGCTGCACTGTGATTGGCCACCATTGTACCCCCCCCCCACCCATTGTACCCCACCAACCCTGCGCTGTGATTGTCCACCATTGTACCCCCCTAACCCTGCACCGTGATTAGCCACCATTGTACACTGGTTGACTATATTCAGGACTGTGATTGGCTAGTGAAACACATGACACATGTGCATAAATAGGATATGCACTTAAAAAAAACACATTTATGTTTTTTTTAAGTGAATCACACATTGTGGGTGGAAAGGGTATTTAAAAAAAACATATTATTTTTTTGTGAGCCATCACCGTGATGACCACACCGCCCACTTCACACTGGGTGTGATTTTTATTTTTAAGGCCTTGGTGGTGTTGTGGTACCATGAGGTGCATGTATAGTCGAAGTACCTTGGATGAGTGCTCCTGTTAGAGTCTTACTGATATTAGTATTCTTACTGACATATGTTTTCTATACCAAAATTAAACAGATGGGCATTACGCTGCAAAGTGTTTTTTTTTGTGTAATTTTGGAGAGGTCTGTGTGCTTCTGGCAACTATAAAGTATAGCCATGGACAAGCAGGCACCTCTCTATGCACTAGTTAACCTGCTCTAAGCAGGTGGCTAGTGGGCGGAATCTTGATGCTTGTTGCTGATGCCGCTGAATTGCAAACGAGACACCTCCCACTCAGTCTCCATCTCTCCTCACACAGGTGCATGCATGGCAATTCCCCCAGAATAGCACACATGCACATTTGCACAGGTGGGGGAAAAAACATACACTCTCCACCTGCAGAAAGTGTCAATTCACCCATTTGCCACTTAATTGCCTCACGCCAATCCACCTGCCCTAAAAATAGGTTGTGCTGCTACAACCTATAACGTAGTAGTTTTCAAGATAATATTGTTTGGGACCAAAGTTGTAGATGCATGTGTTTTATGTGCATGTGCAGATCTTGGCCTATACGTATATGCCAACGTTTTACACACCAGATATTATGGAAATCGAACGGCCGGATTGCCAGGACACTTGCTGAGCGCATAATGCTCCTATAAACCCTAAACCATTTGAGTGAGCTTTCCTCTAGCGCTACATTCAGGAATGTCAACTTTAGCACAATATATCTCATAATCTGATAGGCAGGAGGAACCCTAATGATTTTTGGTTACCCTTGGCCTTTCCTTCAGTGTAGATTGGCAGAGGGAGTGTAGTGCCCAGGATTAATTGGCACTGCGTGTAAAAAATGGGGTTACAAAATCGTGGGATCAAATTTTAAGAGAGTAAAAAATATAAATATATATTGTAATGTGTTGTTTTGGGGGTACGTTGTCACGTTTATACATGATGTTAATCTAATTTGAAAGTCTGTGATTGGGGGTTCTGTAGTTCCTGTACGTCCCAAAAGCCAGAGAGAAAGGAAAGTTGCTTTGATGCTTATACTGTACCAAGTACCACAGCCTGGGAGGGATGATAGCTCTGTGATTATAAATAGAAAACAAAATGACAGTTTATTTGAAAGATATTTGAGAGTTTAGATCGTTGGCCCTGCTGTCAGTGTGCACAAGAAACATGACGCTGATTGGTCTAGCAGTATGCGAGATTGGATGCGAACAGAATGCATTATCTCCTGGCATCGATAATACATCTCTTGGCAAATGTACAGCGGTCGCTTATGCTTGCCTACCCCTCCCTTTTCTACTTCAGATGGAAAGAATGCTCAGGTTTATGCTACATCGTTTTTGCTGTGCAGCTTTAATACAGTGGTGGAAAAAAATGTTACTTAAGTACAGTACTTAAGTAAATGTACATAGTTACTTTCCACCACTGGATGGAAATAATACTCATGTTTATGCTAAATTATTATTTGCTGCGCTGCTTTTATAGTCGTGCTTATGACAGGGCTCTAGGTATGCTGATGTTTGTCCGTCCGTCTCACCACTTTTGTCAAATATATCTAGGAAAATGTATGCATGGGTTGATTGAAACTTTCAGAGTGCATTGATGCTGCCTGGCGGATGAACGCTACTGATTTCGTTGACCTCCTCCTGACCCTGCCTCTAGCACCACTCCTAGGGAGGCCAGGGCCGAGCTCATGCCTCCTTCAATGCATGAGAGCCAACTGACCTTCTTGTCACCTGACAGGGGAGAGTTTCCCCTGGTTGGACGTAACGCGTGGAAGGAACACGTTATTCCAACCAGTTCCTTTCCCCTCCATCAGGCACCCCGGCTGACCAGGGGGAAGCAGTATAGAGACCAGGATTACTGCAAGTTTTTGTGAGGGTACCTACCCTAGGGAACACGGGGAGAACATGCAAACTCCACACAAAGAGGCCCTTTCGCCAACCCCTCCTAGGGTACCCCACCTAGGGACACATATATTTCATATAAATCCACATATATGCACATATATGTGGAATCCTGAACCTGAATACCTGAATATGGCATATATGCAGCATATACTCTGCATATATTTGCCATTTATTGGCATATATGTTCATATATTTAGTAGGCGGGCTCCAGCCCGGATCCGATCCGGCATTTGCGGTAGATTTATTACCACTGGCGGGTGTCCGGGGGCAGACGCTAATATCCGGGAGACTCCCGCAACTTCCGGGAGAGGTGGGATGTCTGCACACATGTGTGTATGGCTTGAAACTGCAATCTCTCTTCCCCTCTCTCTGTCACAGTGTAACAGACACACGCACGCAGACACACACACAATGTCCCCATGTCCAAATGGGAAGAACGCAGAGAGCTCTGAGGTCTCCCTCTCCTGAGACTGCTGGCACGGAGTGTGCCGCATTTCTGATATAGCTGTAAACATCTCATTCTGCCATGCTATCTGCCAATTACATGCACAATGGCTTGTGTTGTGTGTGTGTGTAGCCGTAATGCCAGTGACATTACAGCTCTCACTTCTCCTGGTGGAATGACTCACACCCAGAGAGTGGGCGGGAGAGAGAGAGCGAACAAACCTGACACTTTATACATTTCAAAATCGCAAGCCTTTTGATTGACTGGTGATACAAACATAACTGACACAAGGAATTAGTGATCTGTCTGTGAGGATTATACAGATAACAATGAATGACGGCTGGACAATGGACGTGCATGAGAAAGACGGGGAGGAAGGCGGTACGCGCAACTGCGTAATCACGCGCTACCTTTTCATGACTGTATAGGTAGAAAATGTCACTGTATATCAGTGGTGGAAGAAGTACTCGGATATTTTACTTAAGTAATAAAAGTAGCAATACCGCACTTTAAAATTACTCTGTTACAAGTAAAAGGCCTGTGTTCAAAATGTTACTTGAGTTAAATTACAAAAGTATTGGCATCAAAATATACTTAGAGTACCAAAAATAAAAGTCTAATGTTTGAAAATAGCAGATCTACAAGCTCACAACGTGTCGCGATGCGACACGTTGTGAGCTTGTAGATCGTCTATTTTCAAATAGCCTAGGTATAAAACAGGGCTAAAGTGGTTAATGTATGTTTTATAATATAGTAATGTATATCTGCTAAGTAACTAGTAAATAAAGTTTTCAAATAATTGTAGTGGAGTAAAAGTACAACATTTGCCTCTGAGATGTAGTGGAGTAGAAGTAAAAGCATAGACAATTGGAAATACTCCAGTAAAATAAAAGTACCTCAAAATTGTACCTAAGTACAGTATACCTGAGTAAATGTACTTAGTTACTTTACACCACTAGCAGGTAGAAATGTCCCTGTACTGTATATATAAATCGATAGTGTTATCAGAGCATATGCCTCCTGGCGGAGATTTGCGCTCTACTGAGCACACCTTTTCTTTAGTGTGTTGGATTGTCTTTGGCTTTTTTTCCAGTGTTCCATCCATAACACACAGAGAGTACAGTAAGGTACTGATAGTGCTGCTGCATGCGGCTTCCTCTGCTGCGCGCTGCGCCACTCGGCTGTGAGACGGCCTGTCAAAAACCATGACAACTCTGAAGAACCTGCCTTTCACCATCTCTCTCCCGGAGCGCTGCCTGCTGCCTGCGAGTTCGGTTTCTCTTCAAACCCACCCTTTCTCTTGCTTAACACCTCAGCCACCTTTCTCCTCTTGGTCTGGTTCATCTTAGCGGTAGACCCATGCTGTTCTTGTTTCTCTTTCTGTATCCAGGTTGGATACTGAGAGCCATGTGAGAGATCTTGATGAGAGCAGGTTTTTTTTAGGGGGGTGACTGGGTGAGAGCTGTTAACCCATTTAGACCGGGAAAAAATCTCTGTCATCTCTTTGGGCTATAAAAAAAATAGCAGATATACAAGCTATTTAAAAAAAAAAAAGAACATTTGAGGTCGTAGATCTGCTATTTGAAAAACAAAAAAAAAAGTGCAAATCGTTGAATACATATACTGTATTTTTAAAGCAAACATTTTCACTCAGATCTTTGCTTCTGGGGGGATTCTACAAAATGTCTTCTAAATCCTAACAGTTTTCTGAAAAACGTATGTTATAATATCAGTGGTTCTCAAACTTTTTCATGTCAAGGACCCCCAAAATTATATGTATTTGGCCGCAGACCCCCATCCCAAAATATGTTGTTCCAGGGATCCCCCCAGAAGCAAAGATTTGAGTTAAAAATATCCACTTTAAAATATATATGTATATATTCAAAGATTTGCACAAAGAAATTTACGATTTTTCAAAAATAGCAGATCTACAAGCTCATAGCGCGGCACTCGGTGCCGCGCTATGAGCTTGTATATCTGCTATTTTTGAATAGCCGAAGAAATCTTAAAATGGCAGAGATGCGTCCCCGGATTGTATGGGTTAATGCTGCCTTTGATGTGTGTGTTTTTTTTTTCTTCTTCTTCCTCTTTTCTTTTTTTTTTTTTGGTGGAAAGACTTCCCAGGGGCTGCATGGTGGTGAATACTTCAAACAAATTAGTCACCTCTGGAGTAATTTATTTCCTGCTTCTCTCTCCAGGGAGGGAAGAGAGATGGAGGGTGAGAGAGAGAGAGAGAGAGAGAGAGAGAGAGAGAGGGAAGAAGAAATTGACACGTAGTGCTGTAAGAATATTATTTTACCACTCAGGTCAATAATGGTCCCTAGTCCTAGCACATTAATATCACATTAATGAAGGAAACGTCTACTGAACAGTACAAAACTGATATTTTACGTGTGAAAATAAGTAAATAATGTATTTATTCATTTATAAATATATAATTAGGGGGCACGGTAGCATAGTCGGTAGCGCTGTCGCCTCACAGCTAGAAGGTCCTGGGTTCGATTCCCGCCAGGGACGCTGCTGTGGGTGCTGTGGGTGTGTCCTCTCCTCTGCGTCATCAGTGCCCATACCCTATAGGTGGGGTTGGTGAAAGGGCCTTTCTGTGTGGAGTTTGCATGTTCTCCCCGTGTCTCCTAGGGTAGTAAATACCCTCACAAAAAAACATGCAGGAATCCTGGTCTCTATACTGCCTCCCCCTGGTCAGCCGGGGCGCCTGATGGAGGGGAAAGGAACTGGTTGGAATAACGTGTTCCTTCCACGCGCTATACGTCCTACCGGGGAAACTCCCCCCTGCCAGGTGATAAGAAGCGGCCTGCTCACTCCTCATGCGTTGAAGGAAGCATGAGCTGAGTTTGGGGCTCTCCCCAGGCTGACAGAGAGAGAGTAGTGCCCAGAATCGCAGCTTAGGCAATTGGCACTGGGTGAAAAAATGGGTTTCAGAATCGTGGGATAAAAATTAAAAAGAGATAATTAAATGCTCACCCTCTCATGACAGCTTGCATGACTGGAATGTTACGACGACAATGACAACAAATACAACATTTCTAATTCAGGCACGCCCCTATAGTACAAAACAAAAAAAAACTGCAACTAGCAATTTTTGCTGTGAAAGGTGCTAATTTTGCTTCTTAACTGCGTTAAGTGTTTTTGAATGAATGTTATAAAATCACTCACAGCATGGAAGCAATCACGCATAAAAGAAAGAAGAAAGTAAAAAGAGAAGGCTTTCAAATGAGCAAGTGGGAGATTGAGTTTGACATGTAGGCTACAGTCACATTAGGAGAAGATGCACCAAGCATAATTTATGCAACAAAGCAACAACACCATCATTTCCAGACAGAAAAAATTGGCTCATGTCTGCTCACCGTGGGAGGTGGCAGACTCCTGGCAGCTATCCTTTGAATCTTGACGATGAATTTATACTTAACCCATTAAGACCGGGAACCGCATCTGTTATTTTTTTATTTCTTTGCAGCTATTCAAAAATAGCAGATATACAAGCTCATAGCGCGGCACCGAGTGCCGCGCTATGAGCTTGTAGATCTGCTATTTCTTTTAAATCTTGAAAATGTGTGCAAATCTTTTGAATATATATCATTTTTTAACGCAAACATTTGTAACTCAAATCTTTGCTTCTGGGGATTCTACAAATGTCTTCTAAATCCTAACGTATGTTGCTATAATCGGTGGTTCCCAAACCTTTTTCATGTCAAGGACCCCCAAAATTATATGTATTTAGCCGCGGACCCCCATCTCAAAATATGTTGTTCCAGGGACCCCCCAGAAGCAAAGATTTGACTTAAAAATGTTCGCTTACAAAAATGTATATATTCAATGATTTGCACACATTTTCACGATCTTTCAAAAATAGCAGATCTACAAGCTCTACAAGAGCTTGTAGATCTGCTATTTTTGAATAGCCAACGTATAAAACAATGGTTAAAGTGGTTACACAGATGCGTTCCCGGTCTTAACGGATTAAGTTAACACACAACGCATTGAGAGCTTATTATGAGCTATTTTTGACATGTGACACCTTCAAAAGACGACGTATAAATCATGCAGGCTTGAGCCTGCCAACTGGTGGAGAAAGTACAAAGATTAGAAATGGGTCAGGAAGGAAGAAGCCCATCTCTTCCCCCATTAAGAGATTGCACTCAATTTATGGTTGTTGAGGCGCTAAAAATTGCAGTCAATAATATTCACACTCACAATATCAAAAGAGAGGGGGAGAGGGAGAGAGAGAGAGAGAGAGAGAGAGAGAGAGAGAGAGAGAGAGAGAGAGAGAGAAGCGTTTTCTCTTTTCATGTACATCAATTACTGGCTGCAGCCAACTATCCCTTCACTTCCTTCTCTCTGCCGACAGCTGCCTTGTGCTGATTCAAAAATGAGACCCAGCACAGGAAGATGTTGTGAGTGGAACGCGCTGTACCAAAATTTGGGAAGGGAAAGGACTCCAAGTCATGAAATTCAACAATAATAAAATGTTTTGCCGTGTAAATGTGCTACATTGGATGTAAACAGACTATTTTGCTTGGTTTTACATGGCAGTGTTTTGAGAGAAATTGAAGCAGCATATTTGAATGTCTGTTCATTGCTCCGCGACTTCCTTTGTAATGTTGTCTCAGACAAAAAGGACAAATAAGTCATCGGGACTGCAGGGGTCTTGAAATAATACCTCAATCACGTTTCTATTCTTAAATACTGTGCAATTGACCGCCTCCTCGCAAACTTCTTTTCCTTCGAGTGTTAGACATGTGTTTTGGGAACCCCCATATCTCCTTCCCTATAGAGATAGGCCAGGCCAGTGCTGAGGAGTCAGTCATGCACACAGCTGTGTCCAAAGCTATTACCAGAGAGCAACAGCACTCTCTATCCACAAGTCAACCCCCCCCCCCCCTCCACACACACACACACACACACACACACACACACACACACACACACACACACACACACACACACACACACACACACACACACACACACACACACACACACACACACACACACACACACACACACACACACACACACACGTTTGTATTACTATACTTGTGAGGATATCAACACTTTAGGACAGCCATGTTATGAATGCCATTTTTTTTAAAAACATCCATTTTTAACTGTAAGCCTAAAGCCGAAAAACAGCTGATCTATAAGCTCACAACGCGTCGCAGCGCGACGCGTTGTGAGCTTATAGATCAGCTATTTTTCGGTGCATGACACTGGCGCGCAGCTAAGTATAAATCATGTTTAACTCTAATTCCAATCCCTAAAGCCAACCTCTAAATGTCTAATCCTGACCTAATGTTTTTCTAATTGTAAACTCTAAACATCTGTTTTTTTAACTATAAAACAACCATTTGTCTTGTGAGGAGGACCAGTAAAACGGTCCTCACAATGTATATTTCTTCAAATTCTACTATACTTGGTCCTCGCAAGTATAGTAATACACACACACACACACGCACATGCACACGCACACACTCATTGTGTAAAGTGAAGAGAAGAAAATAAACAAGACAAGGGCGAAACCTACAGTATGGCTGCATGGACCTTTGAATGAAACACTGGAGGACTTAACATTTGAATCATGTTATACAGGAAGCGCCGACACAACGGCGAGCTGACCGATGGTGTAACTTCATCATTCAGCGATGTTTCGGTTTCCCGTGTTAGAGGTTTGGTCGTGTTACAGTTTAATAGATCATCCAGGCTGACTGGAAACAAGGGTCCATGTTGCCGTGTGCACTGGACCGTGACCGTGCAAGTATAGCACCTGCCGCTCTCTGCTTGATTGACTACAGAGTGTACAGAGCGCCAGTGGTGTGAAGTAACTAAGTACATTTACTCAAGTACTGTACTTTTTTTTTAGGTATTTCCACTGTACTGGAGTATTTCCAATTTTCAGTACTTTTACTTCTACTCAACTATGTCAGAGGCAAATATTATACTTTTACTCCACTATAAAAGCTCACAAAGCGACGCGTTGTGAGCTTGTAGATCGGCTATTTTCAAAGGATTTGTATATATTTAAAAACTTGTGAAATGGGACCATCTGCATTTCACTTTGGGTACTTTCAGTACATTTCGATACCAATACTTTTGTACCTTTAGTCAAGTAAATTCTGAATTCCGGACTTTTACTTACTTACTTTTACTTTCTACATTGCAGTATTGATACTTTTACTAAGTATCACATTTGAGTATACTCCTTCCACCACCGCAGAGCACAGCAGAGGCTCAAACGGCTCCTCTTATCAACCATGACGTTCTTTTTGACAGAATTTTTTTAGCACACTCTAAAACTGTAAAAAAAAACAGTGTGTCCATGAAGTGCCTTTGAATTAGCTCTCTCTATCTATTGTGTCACACTGCGACGCGTTTTGAGCTTGTAGATCAGCTATTTTTGCTAGTTTGGGAGGAAGAGGAGAATGGAGAGGGAAAAAATGATGAAATGTATTTCTAAATGTCATGTGCAACGCATAGGTTTTTATTCTTTCTTTTTTGTCTCCTTTTCTTTTTTCTGTTGTTTCTCATTTTTCTCTCTGTCTATGCTGTCCATCTGTAATGCGAACTTGGTGCTTAACACATCGACTGCCTAGATCGAGTTAACTCGATAATAGTAATCCAGCGCTCGACTGCCTAGATCGAGTTATCTCGATATTAGGTATTTTCATTGGTTTCATCTGTGATCGCGCGGGTCTGTTTACTTTTCATCATCACTTTCGTTTTCCGCCTACGTCACACTCACCCGAAACCGGATGTAAAAAAAAAATTTCGTTTCCGGGTCACATCGTTTTTCTCCGGTCATTTTCGTCCAGAATAGAGAAAACCCCTTTTTTGGACACGCTATAAAATACAAAGGGAAAGCTCCCCTTTTATTTTCTTTGGTCCGGGTGACGATCAGGCATCGTCGTCGTGTATCACATCGTATCACAAGCCGATCAGAGATTGTCGAAGACAATCACATCCGGTTCATGTTGTTTTGACTGTTTGAGCCTGGAGGGAGGGGGGGGCGAGTCAGCGAGTCATCGAGGGTGTCATTTTGCTGCGCTCTGCTGGTCGATCGTCGTATGTGTTCAAAACCATGGCCTGAGAAACTTAAATGCATTTAAATGCAGAAAATAGAGAAAACAAAAAAACACGCAAATCGCTGGCAGCCAAGGGGGTAAATTTGGAATAAACTCTGGCAGTCAATGTGTTAATAAACAAAAAAATCAATAATCAAAATAATACCTAATCCTAAATCTATCCCAACTTGAATCATTTCCTAATTGTAAGTCTAACTCCCCACATGGTTTTTAACCATAAACCAACCATTTATCTGGCGAGGACCATGCAGGAAAATTGTCCTCACGATGGCTTATTTCGTCGAATTCTACTATACTCATGGGGACATTGGAACTCACGCGCACACGCTCACACACACACACACGCACACGCACACGCACACACGCACACGCACGCACACACACACACACACACACACACACACACACACACACACACATTCTCTGCCTCTCTGTCTTCCCGTTCTTTCTGTCTCCAGGTAATATGCAATGAGCTGCTCTCCAAACCAATGTGAATAATTGTTTTGGGTTTACATGCAGTCATGAAAAGGCATATGGGGCTACAGTAGGCATGGTTATAGTGGAGAATTCTGATTACAAAATGTTTGAATTACTGAAAGTATTACCTTTTACTTTGGATTGAAAAATATTACAATGTGCTTGTAAATTACTTTTTGAACATATCTACTTTTAGGGACCATTCTTTTCACCATGAAATGAGTGCATTCCACAGACAGTAAAAATATTTCTTTCTTTGGCTATTCAAAAATAGCAGATACACAAGCTCATAGCGCGGCACCGAGTGCCGCGCTATGAGCTTGTAGATCTGCTATTTTTGAAAAAGGGTTGCATGAAAATGTGTGCAAATCTTTTAACATATATATTTTTAAAGTGAACATTTGTAAAATATGTTGTTCCAGGGACCTCCAGAAGCAAAATTTGAGTTAAAAATGTTTCAAATAAATATATGTATGTTCACGATTTTTCAAAAATAGCAGATCTACAAGCTTGAGGCCCGCGCTACGAGCTTATATCTGCTATGTTTTGAATAGCCCAAAGTATAAAATAATGGTTACAGCAAAACATCTACAATGGCAGAGTAGCCTATGCGTTCCCGGTCTTAATGGGTTAAGAACAGTGTCAGAGTATTCATTATAAAAAAATAAATTCTCTCTCTCTCTCTCAAGCATGTGCTGTCCAGAGGCAATACGCAATTACAACTACCAAAACCCGATGACAATAATTGTTCTGGGATTTGCTTTGAACAAATTCTCTTCTACTTCGGACCTAAATTATTAGATTCTGTAATCTTTACTCGCACGTACTGTACTTGTAAATTACTTTTCACACGTATCTATTTTTAGGGGCAAATGTGAGTTGCACTGTAGAGCCCTGCAAATGATAAGAAAATGTTGGTTATTAGGATCATACATCCCATAGCCTGGTGATGATTGCTCTGCAATTGGCTCTCGTTCGGTGTTAGGCGACCCGAACAAATATACAGCAAAAAGAGCAAGCATAACTGCAATAATCACACTAAAAACAAATTGTTCATTGTAATATGCCATCCTGGCCAAATTTAAAGGGTATAATTTTCTTTAAAATATAAATTCTAAATATTCTATCTTCAGTGGTGTAAAGTAACTAAGTACAATTACTCAAGTACTGTACTTAAGTAAAAGTTTTAGGTATTTTTGCTTTACTGGAGTATTTCAAATGTTCTGTACTTTTACTTCTACTCCACTACAATTATTTGAAAACTTTAGTTACCATAGTTACTTTGTAGATTTAGATTATTATTACAAAACATACATGAACCACTTCAGCCCTACAGCTACTGTATATACATTTTGGCCATTTGAAAATAGCCGATCGACAAGCTCACAATGCGTCGTGAGCTTGTAGATCTGAGATACAGTATGAGTACGTTCTACTTTTGGTACTTTAAGAACATTTTGATACCAATACTTTTGTACTTTTACTCAAGTAAATTTGTTATTCCGGACTTTTACTTGTAACAGATTAGTTCGACATTGCAATATTGATACTTTTACTTAAGTAAAACATTTGAGTACTTTTTTTCCACCACTGTCTGTCTTTGGTGATGACATGATGTAAGTAGATAACTAGATGATTATTTGGACAATATGCTTAGTGGCTGTGTGACAAGGCACCATATTTTCCCCCTCAGGTGTTTTGACAAAGCGTACACATAGTCAGTAATGAGGGACACTTGGCCAACGTGTAGGAAGACAGTCAGTGTATATAATCAGACAGAAGCATGCAATAATAGTCTGTAACAATCACTACCAGTACAGTATGGTAAGTTAAACTACCTCAACGCTACCGTTTAGAACATTGTGTGAACATTGTGGTCATGAGAATGTCAACATTGTGAACCCTGTTTAACAAATCAGATCAATCAAGAGAATATAGGCTCTATGCACAGCAGACATAGTGTGAAGACATTCACAGGTGTTGCCAATGATGCTAATGAAGGCTCTGTTCCATTCTGGTCAAACAGAGTCAGGGTGCTGATGTTGTGCATGTTGACTCACTGGAAACACTCTGCTGCACCAGTGGGTCTAAAATTTGGGGTCCAGGGACCCTCATGGTTCCTTGAGGGGGTTCCATATGGCCCCTTACGGGTGTGTAACTCTCAGAGTTATGGGGGTCGTGTAATGGAAAAATCTGAGAACCAGCTACACTAAATGGAACAGAGCCTTCATTAGTATCATTGGTAACACCTGTGAAGGAAGTGATAATATGACTGCTGTGCATAGAGCCTATTTACAGTAATAATACATCAGACTTATAGCGCTTTTCATACTACCCAAACTCACATTACTAAACAAATAAAAATAAACAACTTTATTATAGGAGCGAAAAAGTTAAAAGGCTAAAAACATTAAGCTAAGACTAAGAAGCAGAGAGGGAGATTTGGTTTGAGTTGGCCGGGGAAAGCAAGTCTGAAAAGGTGGGTTTTGAGGGAAGCTTTGAACACGGCAAGGGTGGAGGGCGGCTTTGATGTGAGGTGGGAGTGAGTTCTAAAGGGAGGGGGCTGCAACTGAAAAAGCCCTGTCTGCGTTTTTTATTATTATTATTTTTTTTTTTACAGTTTACAGTTTAGGCATTTAGCAGACGCTCTTAATCCAGAGCGACTTACAGTAAGCAAGGACACAAGTTAAAACATCATAATACATCAATAATACATCAAAATAGTAATCTAATAATAAAGTAATACATAAGTAAACCATTAATCTAATAATAACTAATACATACGTAAACCAAGAACATATCATCAGCCTACATAGAAACTATACACACTATAGGATCTGTCTACGTCATACATTTTAGCCGTTGCATAATCCTGCAAGGTTTTTGGGGAAGTTTTTTTTTGCATCACCTGACCTGAGGGAGCGGGGGGGGGGGGGGGGGCGTGGCGTTGGAGGAAGTCAGTGAGCTATTCACTGTGATTGGCCAGTAGTCAACTCGCTGTGATTGGCCAGTGCCCGTCCCCCGGAAATATGGTGGCCACCATACCAAGCACGTCGCTCCAATGAACTGTAGAGGCCAATGAGGTATCTAGGTTTCTATATCTATGTATTCACCTGTTTCTTGGCTGTGTTTTCCACTTCCTGTCGGATTTCATTGGATATCATTAGTCATCTGACCGGTTTCATTGGATTTCATTGGATCAAAAGACAGGAAGTGGAACACAGTGAAAAGCCTAGGAAACAGGTGGATAGCGGGGGAGCCTGGTTATCGAGGGCCTTGTAGGTGGTGATCAGTATTTTGAAATCTATTCTGTGTTCTACTGTGAAGGTCGTGGAGGACTGGGGTGATGTGGTGTCTGGATGGGGTTCTAGTGAGCAGGTGGCAGCTAGCAGAGTTTTGCACATATTGAAGTTTCTTGAGAACTTTGGAGGTGGCACCTTTCTTGAGAACTTTGGAGGTGCAAACGAGGCTATTGCAGTGGTCGAGTCTGAATGTGATGAAGGCATGACATTACATTTTTACATTACATTACAAGTCTTAAGTGCATTCTCTTCTTAAACTAAAATAAGCAACTAAGAGTATGCTTAGCGCTAAGGTAAAAGTGCAATATATCAGCTACCTACTTTCTTAAACAGATGAGACAAATAGGAAAGTCAAATGAGCAAGAGCTAAAACAAATACGTGTATCAAGTAAACAAGATCCAATAAAACAAGAGCTCGTACAAATAATTGACAACAAGTAGGCAATAGGGGGGAAGTACAGGTTTGTCTGTATGTTTGATATAAAGGATCGAGGTGACAACAATTCCTTCACGTTAGAATGGTTATTGACATCAATTCAGTCATCTTATCTTTCTTCAGAATAGAATTGTAACCCATGATGTGGATCTCCGGACCCATCATGTTATCCTATTACTCTGTAATAGGATAACAAAATGACAGCTACAAGTGGATGAAGTAATTCTGAGAGTGTGTACACACACACACGCACACAAGCTGAATTCTGCTGAAAAGCAATCAGGAGCTCTTCTCCAAAGCACCACTGTTTCAACAGGATAATTTCCCCTTATGAAAACAGAGCTTGCGTCCGTGTACACAAAGGGCCCGGCGCTTGGAGTGGAGCCAGACAATAATTTCCAGTTTGATTAAACAACACACTAAGTGACTCATCATTTACCAGGGCCCACAGATTAACTGGCATCAAAAACATTTTCAGGCCAGATTTGCCACTCTGCCAGCAGAGATACGTTGGTGTAAATCAAAGACCCCCTGACAGATTTAGAGGAACGCAACTGTCAGATCCCTGTGATGGATGGAGGTACGAGGGGGGATCTATGGAAAGCATAATTACAGCGTTATTGATCCCAGATTGAATCTGTTTTGGTATGCGGTGAGCTAAATCTCACTGCCGAGGTATAGTGCACTGCTCTATGATGGAGCTCCCAGAGGATGTTTAGGTGCCTTTTGGTTCACGTTTTAATTCAAGATGGGGAAGGAAAAAAAACCTATAAGTGCTCTCACTTCCAAACGTATTACGCTCACCTCTATTGTTCCCTGATTGGATTTGCGCTGTGGAGTCGTCTCACACGACCGTACATCATCCTCCCACATCTCCATAAATATGACAGCACAGCTACATTTTGAATCATCAGTACAGAGAGCAGTTGTGAGGTTTGTTGGCAAATATGATGCAGGCCACACAGTGCAAAAAAACACAAGGTTTCCTGCTATGTATTCCAGATGTAAAATATCTGTAATTTCAGTGAAAATACATGTGTTTACATTTGTTTAATCTGACATGAAACTCCCAAGTTTCCTGAGTCTGCAAAGACCAGTATCGTACCAACTTAAAGGGACTACACCATGAATTTTAACTTTTTCTTCTTTTTTTTTGTGTTTTTGGTCTCCCCTACCTCTCTTCTATCCCAAAAAATACCCCAGTTTGAACACTCAGGCTTTCACAGCATATCTGGGGTTTTCTGTAAATTGGTCTCAAACCAGGCCAAACTGATTTCACCCGAACGTGACGTCACGTTCGGGTGAAATCCCTCCCGTTTTTCAGTTCCAACTAAAAACATGTTTTGTTTCCTTTACTTTTTCCACACAGAACCAGGAGATAACATGCATACAAACTGGCTCGATAGCGCCCCGTGCCAAACAGGACAATGTGGCAGGTGAAAGTGCTTTATAAGCCAGAGAGAAGTTACAAGTTAGTTGGAATGAGTTTAGACGAATCCACAGACGCGCTGCCTGTAGGCAGCCATTGCTGCGGTGTCAACGCTCCGCACCGCGACACCGCAGCAATGGCAGCGCGTCTGTGGATTCGTCTATATCTGAGGCTTGATTTAGGCTCAAACCTTTTGAAAAACGTTTGAGGGACATAAACAATATGATATTAAATATTATTATTATTTTTTAAATTCATGGTGTAAATCCTTTAATCTGACGTGAAACTCCACGTTTCCGGAGTCTGCAAAGACCAGTATCGTACCAACTTAAGTATGCCCCTGGCTGGGGCTGCTGCCAGAGAATCACACCTCCAGCCCTCCTTCAATTTGGGAGGGGGGAGATCTCCCCCTTGAGTAAATGTACTTAGTTACTTTACACCACTGATGCAGACTCTCTAAAAACAGAGAAACCAACACATGGAAAGTGAACATACCACTTTGTTTCTTTCTTTCTTATTCATAATAAAGAAAGAAACAAACAAATAAACAGACGTACATTTATTGCCCATGCAGCACCTTGTTTATGTATGCTGTAACACCATTAGAGACTAGCTGCAAGAATGATGTTATAAGTAGCAATTTAAACTAGAAAAATCACACCCTGTGTGAAGGTAGCGGCGCCTTTGATACATTTTGTCATCGATATGTGTTTATAATGTGTTTATAGCCACGTGTCACGTGAAGCTTGACCAATCACTTTGTTGACGTACGCACCTGACCAATCAGAACGTTGACGTACGCACACGGACAAAGTCAGGTATAGAGCGGCTAGCGCCGCTAAAAAGTGCACTCCTCTGAGCGCAGATCTCCGAGAGTCTTGGGGACTTATCAGAGTACCCGTTGTATCCGTCTGTCTGTGTCCCTTTTGTGCCCATATATCATACATGGGCAACTGGCGGCCCGGGGGCCACATGCGGCCCCCACCTTCACTTAATGCGGCCCACAGGTTAATATCGGAATACTGATATATTATTGATTTCAGCTGTTACAATTCCAAACATGCAAACATGACCCGCTCAGGATTCCAATTCAAAAATAGCAAAAATAGCAGATCTACAAGCTCAAAACGCGTCGCAGCGCGACGCGTTTTGAGCTTGTAGATCTGCTATTTTTGCTACTTTTCTGTGACAAAGAATGGCGGACAAGAAAAGTTCAAATACGGAGATAAGAGGTGTCTGCCCGACAATATGCAATGTGGCCCTCTGTAGTGAGTGTGGAAATATAGTGGCCCTCCCCATCATCAAAGTTGCCCACCCCTGCCATATATGGAGATCGCTGATGTCATCAGTATACACCCATATATGGGCATTAGCTGGTCAGAGATTAGCTGGTCAGAGAAAACACATACAGACAGACACATGGTCGGACAGACGGACGGACAGGGGCGAAAACATAACCTCCGCCTCCTGGCCATTCCGGCCTGCCTGTGATAATTAACTCATTATTTTACGCTCTGCTACATCTTGCACTACCTGTCAGAAGAAGCAGAATTAGAGATCTCTCTATCTTTTGGAATTTACAGACACAACAATATTATTTGTTTTACTTCATCTGCACAGGGAAACAATTTATTTGAACCATAATGTACACAACAGCATTTCCCCAATGAAAAAGTAGATTCCGGCATAAACAACCACCGTAGCCACCCCATAGGTCAGTCGTTATTTCTCTGCAGCTCCCGTTCAATATTACATTGTATTTCACTGGCAGCCGAAACAATGCAGATGGATTTACATACACTCATAAATACGAGATTTCCAGTATAGGCAAAGGCCAGCTGCGGCATGACATTTCTGTTTTATCACTCTGCCTCTGCAAGCAATAACAACAACAGCAGCAGCAGCCAGCAAGAGCTTATCATGCTGCAGTGACATCCATGCAAGATGCAGGCGTGAAGATGTTTTCCACACGACCACAACAAGAGCGCGGATTGGAGGTGTGAACTTTGAACACTTCAATAAAGGCAGCAGAGCTAAAGCAATGTCGCTGTAATAAGACATGCGGCTGGTCACCAGCCCTCATAATGAGCAACGGAAGGGAAACAGGATCTTACGCATAGCACGCACGCACGCACGCACACACAAGCACGCACGCACACTGTACAGACAGACACATCCAGATACTGCTTATTGTAAAATTAAAGGAGAAGTTCACCCAAAAAAATACTTATTTTCTGTCAATTACACACCCCATGAAGCATTGAATTCATGGATATCTTCTTTTAGTTTTTGTCATATTCCTAAGCCAATACTTTCATGACCGGTGGTCTCTCCGGTAGGAGACTCAAAGGACATTAGCATCTTTCTGCTGGTCATCAAATTATTGGCGTGCTTCATGGGGTGTGTAATTGACAGAAAACAAGTAATGTTTTGGGTGAACTACTCCTTTAACTGTGTGCAGAACCAATGATATTTAAATGTGTTAACATACGTGTCTATAGTTCCTCAAATGATGTGACATGACATGAGGACCGTATTGGTGGTCTGGTTTGCAGTGAGTGACTCATGACATAGAGTAAGGCCTATGTGACATTATACTGCCTGCCTACTGTGGTTTGTCTGGTTTTCAACTAAGCCACTAGATTCCATTCATTTCAGCACGGTTATGAAAATAAATTTGCAGAAACTTGAAACTTGCTGGACTTCTGTGTTCCAAAACACATTATAATGTCACAGGAACAGCCTGTGACATTATACATGCATTCATCTGGGACGCTGCAAACACACACACACACACACACACACAAGCTACACAGCTGCTTCCTATTAAACCATTAAGACCGGAGACGCATCTGTCATTTTAAGATTTCTTTGGCTATTCAAAAATAGCAGATCTACAAGCTCATAGCGCGGCACCAATTGCTAATATGAGTGATAAAAATGTACTTAAAGTACCAAAACTAGAAAGTACTCATTATGCAGTTTTCAAACGTGTAAAATGTATACAAATCTTTTTAAAATAGCAGATCTACAAGCTCACAATGCGTCGCATCGCGACGCATTGTGAGCTTGTAGATCGGCTATTTTCAAATGAACGAAATATAGGACTGAAGTGGGTAATGTATGTTTTGTCAAATCTATAAAGTCACTAAACTAAAGTTTTCAAATTGTAGTGGAGTAAAAGTACAGTATTTGCCTCCCTGCTGTAGTGGAGTAGAAGTAAAAGTACCTCAAAATTGTTATAACACTGCATGTTATTTGAAACCGTGAAAAGTTAAATTGACTGTGGGGTCAGGTCTGTGCCTCCTCTGCAGTGCTGGCAATCTTAATTGGGAAGGTGCCAATTAGCCTACTGTGGAGGAATACGGGTGTTTTGTTTCGTGTGGGTTATGATAAATGTTGTTTTGGATTGTCTTGTGAATGTATGGGTGCCCGGAAAGGAATTTGATCGTAAAAGGTGATGTAATTGTGTGAGATAAATCATGGGCCTTGGCTAGCCCTGCTTGAGTTAATGGAGTTACTCATTTCTAATTGTGTTATGGTTTGTCTCACCTGCTTAAAAGGCATGCTAAAGGTGAATGTAGATTTAGTTTTGCTTGGGGCTAGTTAAGTAACACTAGGCGAGAGCTGCCCGGGCCTTTGTGGAAGGTTGTATAGCCTGTGGGTTTCTTAAGTTCTTGGTTTGTTGTTTTCCTGAGTTTAGCTTTTCAAGTGTTAATTACACATTTTTGGAATGTTACTTGTGGCCAGCTTTAAATATTTTTTTTCAAGTTGTCGTCTCTGCCTATTAGGCGCACTGTAAATACGCTGCACTGGCTGTTTATTGGTGCTTGTGGAGGAGAATAAATACATTTGAAAAAACTCTGCTTTCGAGGACTTTTGACTATTCATCGGCCAACTGTTACCCCATACATTGCACGTATTTTTTTTCTCCGTCAGGCCGAAGGTGTGGCCGAGACTGCTTTGCATCCTTTCCTTTCTGTCCGTCCGTCCGTCTGTGGACAGCTAATCTTTTACGCACATCTGTAAAAAGCCTCAGCCGTTTGTGACCATTTAAACCTATACTGTAGGCTACTGTACAAGAATGCAAAATGCACACAAGTAACTGTGCATAACGGTAATACCCTTCAGTGATTAAAGTCAATTTTCAGAGAGAGAGAGAGGGAGAGAGAGAGAGAGAGAGAGAGAGAGAGAGAGAGAGAGAGAGAGAGAGAGAGAGAGAGAGAGAGAGAGAGAGAGAGAGAGAGAGAGAGAGAGAGAGAGAGAGAGAGAGAAAAGATAATGAATACTCTGACACTGTTCTTAATCAATTGTCATTCTACCCCTGCAGGTTGCATCTGAACATATGTCCCAGTTGTGGGAGGATGAACAATATCAGATCTCAGAGCCGCAACCTTTCCCTCTGGCTATACGGCTAGATTGCTGCCCTGCACTTTCTTTTCCTATTCTTGCTGCCATCTCTCCCATCAACACAGCCTCAGGCCCTGAATGTGAACTCCCATTGCCTCTGACGCACTCTGTCCATTATTTAGAGCTCTCAACGCTGAATGAGAGGTGCCAGGCTGCCAGCCAAGGGCTCATGCCAGCCAACGGGCCCACTTCTGCCCATTCTCTCATCCTCTTGCTGGATCCAAATTAAGCCTTTAAGACCGGGAAAGTATCCGTGTAATTTTTTGATTTCTTTGGCTATTAAAAAATAGCAGATATACAAGCTCATAGCGCGGCACCGAGTGAATGATTGAGACAGAGAGAGAGAGAGAGAGAGAGAGAGAGAGAGAGGAGCATTGAGTGGTGAGAGAGAGGATGAAATGGCGTACGCCCGGCAGCATGGATGGAGTTGATGGACACCTCATCAATATCACATAGCATACTGTAGCTACAGAAGCAGCAGGATGAAAAGGCCAACAGTAACATCCCTACTGACCATGAGCTGAGTTTACCTCAGGTCTTTTCAGCAGTGTGCATCAAACTGGCACTGCCAGCTCTATGCTCTAAAGCATGGTTACTGTAGCATATGATGATGATGATAATAATAATACATTGACACATTGATTGCCAAGATATTAAACATAGTTTTCTATCCCCTTGCCAGCGTATAATTACCTCAATCCGATGATATTTGAAACGCAGTGAAACCGACATTGTGTCCCAAAAACACAAAAACACAAAACAACAAAATAGTCCCCGTGGGTTAGCGGAGGGATATGTGTATCTATAGGAACGACAACGTTCCAACCGCGATCCGCCATTTTGGGGCTTTGGCCCGCTGAAAACTAGTGGTTTTCAATGCAAAAAAAAGAAACTGAGTTACAGCTGTTTTTCTGAAAATCAGGAAGCGGATGGCTTCCTGTTTTTTTGGAACAACGTCACATCCACATTCTACTTCTCTGAATGACGATCGATTATTCCAAAGCTGTGTTAGGTCGCCCCTTGTGGAATGTTCCCCCAAAAATGAAAGAATGCATCAATGCAATCTTGGCCATCAATGTGTTAAAGGTAGGATAAGTTATATTCTTTTGTTAAAATAAGTGTTAAATAGCTCTATATTCTGATAGTAATCATTGCTATAGAGTGTGTGTTCAGTAACAGGAGTCTCCATGTCTCTCCATCGCTTTATTAAACAGAAAATGCATTTTCAAGTCGGAATACCAATCTTATCCAATCAGGATAGAGAACTCAGACAGGATACAGATTAAACAAGTGAAACTGGAAGTGATGACACGAATAACTGAGCAGACAAATGTGTAACTGGAACACTATAAAAATTAAGCTGATAAATGGGTACTCTCTTTTGATTGGCTGACATTTTGTCACCCTACCTGAACATGTATCTTCTGTTTATTAAAGAGCTGGAGAGATGGGGAGACCCCTGTGACTGAACAAACACATTAACTATTTAATAAAAGAAACCTCTTTGTTTTAACAACAACAACAGGATGTGCAATATAACGTTTAGTAAACAGTTGAAATCAGATTTTCTCAGAACACTTTGGAAAGTGTGTTTCTCTGCAAATCTGTATTCATGTACGGAATTCAATTGGGAATATTCCTTTAGACAGTCTCTATTAACAAGGCCCAATGTGAAGGTGTGAATTGAATAATTATAGCAATATGATTAACAGGGTTTTAGAACATTGACCCAATTTCTTCTTTTCTCATGAAAGCTAAAAACTAAAGCACCTTACACACAAACTCACATTACAGTAAGCTGTAGGGAATATCAGCCCTATAGTTTCAACATGACATTCATATTTGATATTGACAAAGCACTGTGATAGTTCCTTTAAATTAAACCGTGTGAGACGAGACGACTCCCGAGATGATAATGAGATGGAACGAGAATTCCTCTCAGTATGATTTAGCATGTGCTGATACTGATGATACTGTATAAGTGTAACTTCTAAACACATTGTTTTAAACGTTCATTAGAGCAACTCCTCCTTAGTTTGTGCTTGAGTAATGTGGTTAAGTAAATTCTTTGAGTATTCTCTACTTTACATTTGGTTACTCCACTACATTTCAAAGACAAATATTGCCATTTGGCTCCACTACATTTCTAGGAAGGGTAAAAGTACACTATGAATTAACCACTTAAGCCCTATTTCAAACATAGTGAAAATAGCACATCCAAGCTTACAAAGCGTCGCGATGTGACACGAACTTGTAGATCTGCTATTTGTTGAACATTTCCGGAATTTGTGAAAATTGTCTATATTTCAATACTCTAATGCATTGATATAAAAAAAACTAAACGTACTTGAAAATATTTTCAAAAGCTATTCGTCAAGTACTTCAACTCAAGTACAAAATTGACTGAGCATCTTGAGTAATATTTGTATACATTGACTCTGTACCGGGTTCGACCGCTGATCCTATCTGACCACAACATGCAACATGACATACTGTACTAAAGGCTTTCCGCTAAAACCCCAACAACAACAACAACAATGCTGGCCAAGGCCTGGTTCCTCATTCCACACTGTTCCGTATCGTATTGACAGATGGATTTTCAAAGGCTCACACAGAAAGTGAGGGCAGGATAAAGCTTATCTGCCCTAGTCCTCAGTAGCTTGTAAAACAACGCTGGAACAAGTGCAATCTCTGTGGTGATAGATTACAGCGCCTGGTGTTAGCTCAGCATTCACGCTAGCCAAGCAAGACAATGAGCTTTCTGCTCGGGCGTATCATGGATGCCTCACATACAAAACATTCACCTTTTTAACCCGTTAAGACCGGGAACGCATCTGCTGTGTGTGTCATTTTAAGATTTCTTTGGCTATTCAAAAATAGCAGATATACTGTACAAGCTCATAGCGCGGCACCGAGTGCTATTTTTGAAAAAAAAAACTTGAACATTTTTGGCTAATCTTTGAATATGTATATTGTTTTAACACGAACAAAATATTTTGAGATGGGGGGTCCGCGGCCAAATGCTTATCATTTTGGGGGTCCTTTGACATGGGAAAAAATTGAGAACCATTGATATTATAGCAGCATAAGTTATTGAAAAAAACCTGTTAGGATTTAGGAGACATTTATAGAATCCCCAGAAGCAAAGATTTTAGTTAAAAATGTCCTCTTTAAAAAAAGCATATTCAAAATAATAGCAGATCTACAAGCTCATAGCGCGGCACTCGGTGCCGCACTATGAGCTTGTAGATAGCCAAAGAAATCTAAAAATAACACAGATTATTTCCCGGTCTAAATGGGTTAATCTACGTCACAAGCACGGTGAGCATATTCTGACCTGTTAGGAAAAATGTAAGCTTGCCATAAGTTATTCGAATTAACTAATACAAGAACAAAATGTGCACCTGGAGTCTGGACATAGGCCTAGCTGGCAGAGAACAATTCTGTCAGAAATCTATGACTTACTTGGTCCCTCTTTTCATGCAGTTTCTAAGTTTAGATGGAGTATGCAGTTTTATTAAGTCGAGGTGGCGGCTGTGTGGGTCTGTGTGTTTTGCATGGGGGCTGTGTCAGCAGCAATTGAAAAATATTTATAATAAATAAATAAATAATCTGCCAAATAGATAGGAATGAAATAGCAATAGCCCTTATAAAGGTACTCATATAGAAACAGAGCCCACAGGTCGATGCTGTGTTGGCGATGGAGCGCAAAAACTTCATAGAGCTACTGTAAGCAAGTCAAGTCAAGTCGAGTCAATTTTATTTGTAGAGCATGTTTAAAAACATCCAACATGGGTGGGGGGCGGGCACGGTGGCGCAGTCGGTAGCGTTGTCGCCTCACAGCTTGAAGGTCCTGGGTTCGATTCCTGCCGGGGACGCTGTAGGCGCTGGGGGCGTGTCCTATCCTCCGCGTCATCAGCACCCATACCCTAGGTGGGGTTGGCGAAAGGGCCTACTCTGTGTGGAGTTTGCATGTTCTCCCTGTGTCTCCTAGGGTAGTTAATACCCTCACAAAAACATGCAGTAATCCTGGTGTCTATTCCCCATGACAGCCGGGGTGCCTGATGAAAGGGAAAGGAACTGGTTGGAATAACGTGTTCCTTCCACACGCTACGTCCTACAGGGGAAACTCCCCCCTGTCAGGTGAAAAGAAGGTCAGTTGGCTCTCATGCATTGAAGGAGGCATGAGCTCGGCTCTGGGCTCCCTAAGCCGGCGGGGGCAGTGTAGTGCCCAGGATCACTTATAGACAATTGGCACTGGGTGAAAAATGGTTGCAAAAATCAATAGTTATTTTAATAAAACAAACAACCAACGTTGACCAAAGTGCTGCACTAATAGAATAATGTACATTTTGTAGCATTTACTGCTGTATGTTGTGAAATGTACGTCCTTGCCTCATTTAATATTTAATGTAAAAGTACAAAAATATATCAATAGCAGTAGGTTAAAAATGTGGACTTAAAAAACATAAGTAACCAACCGTTTCTCCATGGAGGCATGGGGAATTGTAAAATGGCACCATTAGAAGCAACTCTTATGTAGGGTGGTGCCAGTTCATGTGTGTTGGACTGGGAGCCAATAAAGGGAAGCCAATGTGGGGTGATGTGATCACCGCTTATGGTGGGTGTCAGTCAGGAGTCTAGCAGAGGCATTTTGGACGAGCTGTAGTCGAGAGAGGGAAGAACCAGCAACTCCTGAGAGCGATGCGTTGCAGTGGTCTAACCGGAATGGAGAGGATGCACTTTCTCCAGATCGTGGGGGGAGAGGAAATGTTTTAAAATATTGGTATCAACTGTATCAAATGTCAACACTGAGGTCAAGCAGCACCAGGATGGCAAAGTCACCTTTGTCTACAGTCAGAATAGGTCATTTGTGACCTTTAAGAGCTCAGACTCAGTGCTTTGTAGCGCTCTGAACCCAGACTGGAAAACCTTGAGGGATACGTTATTGTCAATAATTTGTTGTATTGTATTGTAGTGTAAGCACAAAGCAGCAGCAGCACAGCAGAGCAGTAAAATAGCAGAGCAGCAAGATCTGCACGCTTCACTGGTAACCATTCTGAAATTGGGACGGTTCAGTCAGTCAGTAAGAGAATTGACTATTCTAAGGCCCTCCATGTCTCGTTCATTCCCAGGACAAGATGATCTCCAAATCCCCTCCCCACACACACACGCAAAGTCCACACTGCATGTGTGCACTGTCTACTATTTAATCCATAAGCTTACTGAAAGGTTAGCCCCCAACTACATTCAATCATATTAAATATGTGCTATCGTTCCAAATTTGAATGCATAAGTTGTCCGTGGAAAATTCCCTCACACATGCCTGAATGAATGAATGTAATTCACTGCACTAACCTTCTATTTACCACACAAAAACATCCAGATAATCTCATTAGTTCCGGTGTCTTAGGCTAACTGTTGGTGCAGCATGTTTAACGTTGAACTCCAAATGTCAAAGCGCTGAACTTTCCTAATAGCAAAGTCATTTATGGTGTCTTTAAAGTCCAGTTTGTGGGGAAGTGGACGCTTTATGGAGAGCATTGCCAACCCATTTAACCTCTCCTGGGACAGTGGGACATGGTAGAGCGCAAGTTGTTTTTTATGAGCTTCAATTTACTGAAGGCTCCAGCCACAGCCACAGGCAGAAACAGGAAAATGTGTTAAGAATTGGTTTACTGTAACTGTAGGTATACCATGTAAATTCATTTAAGTTGATATTAGCCATCAGGTTGAGATGGTTAAAAGCCCAATCTGGGATTGTTTTAAATTAGTGTTATATTCACATATATTCTTAAATATGTCTGTGTTTGTTTCATCTACACATCTTTAGACGTTTAGATGGAAATATGGAACTTTACCTTACCCCATCATAAATCAGATATGTACAATAGTACTATTATCTATATTTAGTGATTATACAATGTATATTCATTAAAAACAATTCAATATTTTACTCACCACTCTCTGCCCAACTCGTTGAAATTATTAATGCCAACGTTGGCCTTTGCAGGCTATTGAATCAAATGATGCAGACGCTGTAAGCTCCCGGACCGCCTGTCTGTCGGCAATCAATACATGGATGAGGTTCTAAAATTAAATGAGGATTAGAAAGACATGTTAGTTGGTCCCGAAGCATAAAGGGATGAGCTCTTTAAAAGACTTGGCACCCTGACTCCCCACGATCAAACCAAAAGTAGCAAGCCTGTTTTAGACTCTGATTTGACATTAAAGTCCCAAAGTGACAGAAAATATTATTCTTTCATCTCAGAAATATTCCCAAAATATGACCATCCCTAACTCAGCAAGATGCTGGAAAAAAACATGATACTTTTATCTGCAATGCACTTCTTATGGGTGTTCCAAAAAGCCCATTGAAAGGTTATAGCTTATTTTTCAGAACTCTGCTGTTAGACGGCAAAACAACTAAAGCGACAACATATCACTCCAGTCTTTTAGACTACACTGGCTCCCTCTCCCTGTATCCTTTGATTTTATTATTTCTACTTATGCATAAAGCTCAACGGGTTAGGGCTGGCCTACATCACAGACTCCCCGTTGTTTTATGTTCCTTCCTGTCAAGTCCTGATCCTCTCTGCCACAGGCTTGCCAGAAATGCGCAACCCAACTCCAAAAGCAAATTGGAAGAGGCAGGCTGTGTTGAAATCGTTAAATGACCCTTAAAACATATCTTTTCAACATAGCCTTTAAGGCATTTTTTCCATTTTAACTTGTATTGGTTGATTATGTGCCTTATTATGTGATTGACTTCCTTTTAAGCCATTAAGACCGGGAAAGCATCTGTGTCATTTTGGATTTCTTTGGCTATTCAAGAATAGCAGACATACGTACAAGCTCGTAGAGATACGTAGAGCTCGTAGATCTGCTGTTTTTGGAAAAATCGTGGAAAATGTGTTCATCTGTCAAACATTTTACAACAGTTTTCTGAAAACTATTGTTGCTATATCTTTTTATTTTTATTGTCAAGGACCTTCTTTCTTGTCAAAATATGTTGTTCCAGGGACCCCCAGAAGCAAAGATTTAAAAAAAATTGCAGATCTACAAGCTCATAGCGCGGCACTCGCTGCCACGCTATGAGCTTGTATAGGCTATCGTTGATTAGCTGTTGATTAGTTGTTTATATAGACCATCTATATTATAGCCGTTGAAATGACGTCTATTACATAGACGCTTAAAAAACAGCTAATCAACGTTTAGGCTAAGAATAGACGTCGAAAAAACCTTCACTGTTAGACCAGTTATAACACGGTTTTAGATGGAGGTCTAATAGCCGACTATGGCTCACTGGTTTCTCAAAGTTAGGAATATGGCATAACTGGGCCAAATAACTGGTTCACAGTCACTGCTTTATGGTTAAAACACAGAGGAAATTGATTATCTGCCATAGTGCGGCTGCTCATCTCTCATTCTGTACCAATGGGGCTGTTACCGATTCCTACGCGTGGAAAAAAAAGCTCGCATGGCACTTCGCTCGCGTCTCTGGCAGCTCAGCTGCATGTGCGCGGCGTCTTGCGGTGTGCTTTAGCTTCTGGTCGCTATATGAATATCTTTAGGCATGCTATAATAAGCTCTTCTGTTCTAGGAATTGTGGAGGAGGTTGCCATGTTAACACTGTCTAGTCAAACTGCATATTTTATATGGGATGGCTGACTCCTTTGGTGATGTCTCTTCAACACTGTGTCAGCATAGTTGTTGATGAACATCAGGGATCCCCATATCTCCATTATTTTGTCAACTGGACTGACAGTTCCTGACCGATATATTATAACTGTGTTCTTGACACACACACACACACGCATGCATGTGCGTGCTGTCACACACACACACACGCACACGCGCGCGCACACACACACACACACACATACACACACACACACACACACACACACACACACACACACACACACACACACACACACACACACACACACACACACACACACACACACACACACACACACACACACGCGCACATGCACACGCGCACTCAGTACTCAACATCAGCATTCACATTGAAGAATGTGAATGTGTGCAAGCAGTGAAATGTTGGGGTGAGATGGTCCTTAAGATTGTACAATAATAACAATGCTATACGCTCTAATTCTTTATAAGACACTCTAAGACTGAAAAATGAGTCATACGATCAATTGTTCTGTCGTATGCACGGCGTAATTTCGATTTTCTCACCAATTTTAACGCCACAGTTTATTTAAACATCAGGCTCTCCCAATCAAAGTCACAGAACTTTTCCACTGCTTGGATGGGGACTTTTCACATCTTAACACTCGCTATTAAACTGGTTTTATAGCAGTCATAAAATTGGAGTAATGTCTGACCACAGTGGTGATGTTTGAATAAAAACAGGACGGTGATGTGCTTCTTTCTCTCTCGCATTAATTCAGAGGGGGATAAGGGTGTCTGTCTTTGGTGCCAGAAGGTACAAGGGGTGTGTGTGTGTGTGTGTGTGTGTGTGTGTGTGTGTGTGTGTGTGTGTGTGTGTGTGTGTGTGTGTGTGTGTGTGTGTGTCTGTGTGTGTGTGTGTGTGTGTGTGTGTGTGTGTGTGTGTGTGTGTGTGTGTGTGCGCGTGTGTGCCTGGCCTGCCTGCGTGTGTGTTAGATATAGAGAGAGAGAATTCATGATTTTTCATTGCTGTGCCTCACTCCTCAATAACCGATAGCTACACGGTTATTAAACACAGTTTGCGGAAAGAAAAGGAAACATTGAAATGATATTGTAGGCTATATCACAAGAGCCAAAATATATACGGTATGTCAGTGTGTTGTGTTATGTTTGTTTGCTCATGCTAGGGAGTTTCTAAATACAGTAGCAAATGCAAATATACCCGGTTTCAAATGAATATGCATCGTCTTTGCTCAGTGAGTGAAGTATACTGATTTACAGTATAATGATACTGGTGTACGCTATATCAGTGGTTCTCAACCAGTGGTCCGGGGACCATCAGTGGTCCTTTGAGGATGTTCCAGGTGGTCCCCAGCTAAATGATGGAAGAGTTGGTAACCAGATGGACCCTTATAGATCTTTAACTCTTGAGAGCGTAAAATGAAACCAAATGGACCCTTGCGGGTCCATTTGGTTTCATTTTATGCTCTCAAGAGTTAAATTATTGTTAAACATCTGCATTACTTAATTCAATGATATTTTGATCAACGTTTGCCTGTTATCTCTCCTATAACATCAATACAGCGTGGAAAATATTCGAAGTCTTGGGTCTGACAGGCTAAATCTCATGAAATAGTGGTTTCGTGGCTCAAATGCCGAATAAATAATGGACCTTGATATGAAAAAAGGTTGAAAACCACTGCTCTATATTATACATGTTAGCGAGTTCTGTATGCTCGCGTAGCCTTTGCTTTCACCATAGGGATACTTTCTTGTCGATGGAGCTGAGGCTTTCACAATCCCGGGTGCTCTCCCTCTAGCCTTCCTTCCTTCCACCACTGCAGGCTACAACCTTCAATAGAATTATTTTTTTTCCTTCTCTGGAAGTGTCAAGATGACATTTCAGAAGCCCGGCTCAAACCGTGCTCTTAATGCAGGAATATCAATAGTGATCCTCCACCCAATGACATCGATGTGTGTCTCCACAGACAACCAATGTTGAGATCAGTGATCTCATATCTCTTTGCTTTGTTTTTACCAAACAATAGATCAACAGTGTTACCCAGTAAGCCATAGTCGGCTATAAAAGTCAACTGGTCTAACGTTTTTTTGGCTGTTTTTTAAGCGTCTATATATACACGTCTATATTATAGACGTCATTTCAACGGCTATAATATAGACGGTCTATATATAGACACTTAAAAACAGATAATCAATATCTAGGCTAAGAATAGACTTTTAGACCAATTATAACCGGTTTTAGCCTAGCCTTAGACGTATTTTAGACGTTTAATAGCCCGAAAAATGCTCAGTGGGTACACTGTAGCAGCGTTCTGGGAGCGGAAATCTGTGTGCAATGCATGCAACGGCTAGTTGTATTGGCTGTTACTACTTATTTCATGGCTTGTTCGTCTTTCACACGCAAAGATAATTATGAAAATTACAGTTGTCTTTTCTAATGGGTAAATAATTTGTTTGTTTTGGCTTAACTCTCAATTATTCCCGCCAGGGACTTTAACATGTATACTGGCAGTTATGACACCATGTATTTTTCCCCGTGCTTAGTTTAAGATAACCCCTGTGAGACAGATTTTTCAGCTCATTGATGTAATGTGGAATGTCTCTCAGGCTGTCAGCCACTTGGCTCACGCCTCCTGAAATCTCTAGCAGCTCACACCGTTACCATGGACACAGGACGCTTGTCAGTGAGTGGATGTATTGTGTATAAATGCCCAGAGCTATGAGCCATAGCTTGTCTGACACAGAATAGGCTTAACTTTACATCCTGTCCAAATACTGTATGTCACTGTTGTAGTGTTGCTTTTGGCAGCAATTATAATGATTTAGTTTTAGTCATAGTCTTTTGAATGAAATTCAATTTAGTTGTAGTCATATTTAAATGGTTTAGGTTGTGTCTAGTTTTAGTCGACTAAATATCATAAGATTATAGTCGACTAAATCTACAGTTGATTTAGTCGACTAAAGGGTGCCTTGATGGCGTCATAATGGCTGATTTTACACTTGGTTGCATGCTGAAAATAGCCGATCTACAAGCTATTTTCAGAGCGCAAACCCGAGCATAAAACAACATCTTTTAATTCTACTGGATCTCTTCTCCACTAGTTCTCTCACAAATTTTTGTCTAGTTTTGATTTGTTGACGAAATTGTCAATATATTTAGTCTTAGTTTTAGTCATCATAGCTTAGTTTTTATTTAGTTTTCGTCAGTGAAAAAAGGTAGTCGACGAACATTTTTCGTCATAGTTTTAGTCGACGAAATCAACACTGCACTGTTGTTTCCAAGAGACAAGACCGTATCAGATAATTAAGCTTATCTTAGATCACTCAATATAATTCTGCTCATCTTGAACAATGAACTTTAAATTAGGCTTTACCTAATTTAAAGTTCATTGTTCAAGGATATTGCTCATCGGAAATAACTTATTTTCAAGCAACTAATGCTACACAAAGCATTGTTAATTAACTTTTTATGAGACATTGTACAAGTCAGTTTTTTTCCCCCTTTTTTCTTTTCTTTGAAAATGTTTGAATTTAAAACGTGACGATCCATTTGAAGAAGAAGTCTAACATGGTTAACATGGGGTTTGAAGTTCAATGCGGTTATATGGGAGTGGGGTGTCTGATCAAATGAATATTACATTTTGCATGTTCTCCCCATGCCCCCTAGGGTAGGTACCCTCACAAAAAGCATGCAGTAATCCTGGTCTCTATACTGCCTCCCCCTCAACCGGGGCGCCTGATGTATAGGGAAAGGAACTGGTTGGAATAACGTGTTCCTTCCACACACTATACGTCCAACCGGGGAAACTCCCCCAGGTCAGGTGATAAGAAGCGGCGTGCTAGCTCCTCATGCTTTGAAGGAGACATGAGCTCAGTTCTGGGCTCTCCCTAGGCTGGCAGAGGGAGAGTAGCGCCGAGGATTACATACGCAATTGGCACTGGGTGAAAAAAATGGGTTATAAAATCGTGGGATAAAAATTGAAGGAAAAAAATATATATATATATGTATTGAAGCAACTTAAAAACAGAGTAGATGTTAAAATCCCCCTAGAAGTGTTTTAAATTGAAATATCCCTTTATACTTCCTCCTCACTGTCCTTTCCTATGTCACGATGCAAGGCAGAGAGGTGTAGGACCCAAGTGCGAGATGAGAGGCAGAGGCAGCGTCGTTCAAGTTAAAGTGTTTATTAACACCGACACAAAGGAGTAGGCAGCAATCAACGTCTAGGTACAGGCAAAGTCAGTAACCGGGTAAACAGTTAGAACATGACAAAGACAACAAAGGAGTAAAGGGAAAACTATACTGGGGGTCTATACTATAAGGGGGGAATAATAACTAAAAAAAATATACTGGGGGTGGGAACTATAAAGGGGGAATAATAAGACACAGGTGAACACAACAGACAATCAACACAGGATAGGCTAACAGGCAACGAGCACAGGTGACTAGGTTTACCATAATTACAGGGAGGTGAGACAGGTAAGACAGGAAACTGTAAACAAGGCAGACAGGAAACACTACTACAAAACAAGAGTACGGAAAACCAAGGCAAAAGGCAACAGAGTTACAATACAAGACAAATGCAGAACATAATGAACAACGGCCTAAACAGGCCTAAAGAACAGCCCTTAGGAGTCCAACACCATATAAGGGCATTCAAGGTCCAAATAATAAAGTCACACACAGTCCACGGCCCGAGGAGCGGACCGTGACATCCTAGCTGCTTTGCCACACCTTGCAGCTTTCCCGTGGCGCCATGACAAAGTTCCTCTGTTCTACAGATTGATTTGCTCCAAGAAGGGTTCTTGTTTGCAAGAACAAGACATCCATAACCTTGCACTTGCTCTATATCGATCCTTAGCCCAAACATAGCTTGCTGAACTGCTTCTTTGGGGGGGGGGGTCCATTTTCTGCACTTGCTGGTGTGCTGCAGTTCCAACTGTTTCTAGCGTTTAAGTCTTTCTCTGACTTTATTGATTTGAACTTATTTGTAGTTTCACATTTCATTATGTCAAAAACGTCGCCAATGCCAGAGGTTATAATGATTCTGTACTCTATGAGCGGTTCATGCATTATGGAACGTGTTTACATCTGGGAACAAACCAACTGTGTTTTTGGACCAGCTCTTGTGCATTTTACCTCAATGCTTGATTGTCCCAGTTGGCTGCAGGCTCCGACGGAATGTCATATCTTGGGCCGGGAAGTACTTTGTTCCAAGTACGTACTGTACTGTATATTGAGGCTGTACACTAGAAGCTTCCACAAGCCAGTGCATTAGCCTCATAAAGCTGCAGTTCCTGGTGCATGCATGACACACTTTCCTTTGCTGAAACAAGGCATGCTCTTAACCCATTAAAAACGGGAACGCATTGGTGTAACCACTTTAACCATTATTTTATACTTTGGCTATTCAAAAATAGCAGATATACAAGCTCATAGCGCGGCACCTACCTATGAGCTTGTAGATCTGCAAATGTTTTTTTTTAATCGTGCATTTTTGCAAATCTTTTTTTTTATTTTTTTAGCAAACTTTTTTAACTCAAATCTTTGCTTCTGGGGGTCCCTGGAACTAAATATTTTTAGATGGGTGTCCGCGGCCAAATACATATCATTTTGGGGGTCCTGGACAAGAAAAAGTTTGAGAACTGATTATAGCAACATAAGTTTTTTCAAAAAACTGTTTGTTGAAGACTGAAATACATTTGTAGAATCCCCAGAAGCAAAGAATGTAGTTACAAATGTTCGCTTTAAAAAGTATATTCAAAGATTTACACACATTTTCATGTTTTTTCAAAAGATTTTTCAGAAAATTGCAGATCTACAAGCTCATAGCGCGGCACTCGGTGCCGCGCTATGAGCTTGTATATCTGCTATTTTTGAATAGCCCAAAGATAATGGCAGAAAATGAAAGATGCTTTCCCGGTCTAAATGGGTTAAAAAATGAATCAAGTCAAACGGAAGCCATATATAGCGCATAGTCATTAAACGAAGGGAGAGAGACGGTTCACACACTCACCCAGTTATCCCCCCAATTTTCTTCAAAGACAGACGGTACCGTTTGCTGGTTGTTGCAGAAAATGGGAGATAAGAATAATTGGAAATTCTAAAATGGAGACTAATGAGACAGAGAGCTGTTTGAAGGTATGTTACAAGTATTATACAGTGTGTAGGGGGAGAAAGTCCCGTACTGCCCACTGGCACTTTGGGTTTCAGGAGCCAGATATGATCAAGAATCCAAGTCATCATGACATGCAGTGGTGTGAGGTTACTGGAGGATGATAGGGAAGCTGGGGGTGATTCATTCATCTACTGTGTGTTTGAACAAAGATGTTAGGATAGAGTTAGGAATGCCCGAAGAGCCCCAAGCATCCCCAGGCCAGTACCATCCATGATTGATCCTTGCGAGGGGAGTCAGTAGAGTTCGTGGACGCCTACACAAGTTCCTGGGCATACACACCTGAACAACAAGCTGACCTGGACCGATAACGCAGAGGCCCTCCAAAGCAGTGGTTCTCAACCTTTTCATGCCGCAACCCCCAAAAGGAATCATATTTGAACTGGGGAGCCCCCAACATAATCATATTTGAACTGGGGACCCTCCAACATAATCATATTTGAACTCCCCTGACAAGCACTTGGAATTGTAGGAGTTGAGGCATTACATTTAGTCTGACATGATTCCACAGATAAATATTGTGAAAATAGCTGATCAACTGTACAAGCTCATGCGTGGTGTTGTGAGCTTGTAAATCAGCTATTTTCACAATGTTTGCCTCTTTCTGGTCTTTTTTCATTTATTTTCTTTGCTTTTTTTTTTTTAGGTATGATTTTTTTAAATACATTTTTCACTGTCATCTGGGGACCCCCCAAAATCATGTGGTGACCCCCTGGGGGTCCCGACCCGCAGGTTGAGAACCACTGCTACAAAGGAAGGGCCAGAGCAAACTGTTCTCCCTGAGGAGGCTCAGGTTCTTTGGTGTGTGCAAGACACCTCAGATGTTCTATCAGTCTGTTGTGGCCAGGGTCGTCTTCTGTTTTGTTTAACGTACAGAAATGTGTTGTATACTGTCTAGAGTACACCAAACAAGCTTTTCACTCACACACACTGAGTGGTCAGTGTGTGCTTTACCGTAGCGCAGCGCTCAGACATTTTTGAACGGCGACACAGAGCAGTCTGAATTTCTGAATGACCTGGCACTCACCGACTGTCCCAAAGGTGGGACTACATAACTGGTGGGGGATGACAAGTTTACTAATTGCTTGTTTCTTGTCTTGCTTTGGTTTGTTATTTTGTTTCTTTCTTTCTTAGTCTCACACAGTGGTGGTAAAAGTACTAACATTCTTTACTTGAGTAAGTATGGTATCAAAATGTATTTAAAGTACCAAAAGTAAAAGTGCTCATTGGGCAGAATGTCCCATTTCACAAGTGCAAAATGTATTAAAAATATTTTGGAAATAGCCGATCTACAAGCTCACAATGCGTCGCGATATGACACATTGTGAGCTTGTAGATCAGCTATTTTCAAATGGCTGAAATATATATTTCGGCCATGGTTAGCGTGTTTTGCAATAATAATGAAAATCTACAAAGTAACTAGTAACTAAAGTTTTCATATCATTGTAGTGGAGTAAAAGTACAATATTTTCCTCTGAGATGTAGTGGATTAGAAGTAAAAGTAACTTAAGTACAGTACTTGAGTAAATGTACTACACCACTGGTCTCACATTACAGTACCAGTATGCCTACCTATAATTCACTTTGAAGCCAGAGAGAGCACATCACATCCTCTCCTCGAGGTCTGTCAAACATCACCAATTGAGATTATACAGCACCGCTATCAAAGCCACAACTCCATATTGTTTTCTTTTTCATTCTCTTCACTCTTAATAATATAAAACAAAATGACACAATAACAGATAGGCTCCGCTGCACCCCACGCTACACCCCACTGTATGCTCTCTCTCTCCCTCAACCAAAGTTTATAGGCTAGGCCGTGCCTTGTCTAATCACAGGAATTCATTTGGGAGAAAGCCAGGCAGCATTAAACGATCTGAGCTGGCTGAGAGGATCAGATAAATCCCTGTGTTCAATAAACCAAAGCGCCTTTCCTGAACGCAATCATTCTTAACGGGCGCATGAGTGCTGATCCTAATCCTGAATATTTGCAGTGCCCAAAGCTATAGAATCTCTGCCTGACACGCCATGCAGCCAGAACCTGGTATGAAAAATATAACTTTGACGTTTTGACTTAACCCGTTGAGACCGGGAACGCATCTGTGTCATTTTAAGATTTATTCGGCTATTCAAAAATAGCAGATCTACAAGCTCAGAGATCTGCTATTTTTGAAAAACCGTGAACATTTTGTGCAAATCTTTGAATATGTATTTTTTAAAGCGAACATTTGTAACTCAAATCTTTGCTTCTGGGGGGTCCCTGGAATAAAACATTTTGAGATGGGGGGTCCACGGCCAAATACATTATCTAAAAATGTTTTCTAAATCCTAACAGTATGTTGCTAGTGGTGCTCCAACTTTTCCATATCAAGGACCCCCCAAAATGATATGTTTTTGGCCGCGGACCCCCATCTCAAAATATCTTGTTCCAGGGACCCCCCAGAAGCACAGATCAGACTTAAAAATGTTTGCTTAAAAAAAAAAAAAAAAAAAATCCCCCCAAAATTTTGATCTACAGGCTCATAGTGCTAAGAGCTTGTAGATCTGCTATTTTTTGAATAAGACATAAAAAGAAATAAAAAATACACAGATGCGTTCCCGGTCTTAATGTGTTATATACGACTGTCATTAAAATTGCTGATCTATTGAGAGTTCACCTCACCTCCCAGGGTGTGTGTGTGTGTGTGTGTGTGTTTGCTAGATAGTCAGATAGATTCCCCGACCCACCCCTCATGTTAACAAAGTAATTACACCATCTGTCATGTTATCTCTTTGCAATTACGGAATCTGACAGTTGAAGGCTTTGACCAGACAGAGATGATGGGGAAGGGGGGGGGGGGGGGGTTTACACTATAAGTGCTCCCCCCATAGATCCCATGTGAATATCAAATCTAGGTGATATAATATTTCTCATTTTAAAATCAGCCTATCTGCATTCATGGCAACATGTGAAATATGGAAATAATGTCCCCCATCAGTCATGTGACATTTCAAATCTCTCATAGCATTAATCTCTAAGGGATATTTTTCTGGACGAATGTATTGTCATGGATTGGGGCTTTAAGAGCTAAGAATTGTTATCTGTTTTTAATGTAATTACCACAGAGCATATTCCCCTAGCAATAAGCCCTAATCTCTCATTAGGCTTTCCCTTTGGAATAAAAATGTGCGTCATATTTTTCCATTACTAATGTAAAAAAAACGTTTCAATGTGACTGCAGTCATCCTCTTCTTCGTCATCATCATCATCATCACATTCAAGTCGATACAGGAAATAAACCAGATAAACAATATACAAATATATATATTTTGTTTCTCAAGAAGATTGAGAAGAGAGGAGTGAGAACAGTGGTGTAAAGCATACTAAGTACATGTACTCAAGTACAATTTTGAGGCATTTTTACTCTACTGGAGTATTTCCATTTTTCTATACGTTAACTTCTACTCCACGACATCTCAGAGACACATATTGTACCTTTACTCCACTGCAATCATTTGAAAACTTTAGCTATTTGAAAATAGCCGATCTACAAGCTCACAACGTGTCGCATGGCGACGCGTTGTGAGCTTGTAGATCTGCTATTTTCAAAAGCCTTTTACACATTTTAGACGGGACATTTCGGCATAACTAGTACTTTTACTTTTGGTACTTTAAAGTGCATTTTGATGCCAATTCTTGTGTACCTTTACTCGAGTATTTTTTTTTATTCCGGACTTGTACTTGTAACAGAGTATTTCCACATTGCAGTACTTTTTCCGAGTGAGAATGATTGAACTAGGATGAGGGAATGACTTGAGTCGAGTGGAGGAGAAAGAGAGAGAGAGAGAGAGAGAGAGAGAGAAGAGAATCTATCTTTCCTCTGGGCAACAGTATTTTTAGCGGTGCCAACCGCTCTATATCTGACTTTGTCCGTCCGTCCGTCGTCCGTATGAGCCCGGGATGAGCACGGCAACGAAGAAACACATACAAACACACGCGCGCACACACACACACACACACACACACACACACACACACACACACACGGACTTGGAGATTGCCTATGCCATCTCTCCTCTCATTGGCCACACGTGCCACTGGTTATCAAAGAGGGGTCCAGGGACCCCCAGCGTATGTTATGTCCGTATGAGCACGGGATGAGCACGGGATTTTAAACAGCTATAACTCCTGTTTCCAGCATGCCACCAAGTCCAAATTCAGTATGTGGCCTTAGACCACCAATAGGGACGAGCATGAATTGCTGAAGCCCCGCCCCCTCTGTCCAGGGACCCCCAGCGTATGTTATGTCCGTCCGCCCGTATGAGCACGGGATGAGCACGGGATTTTAAACAGCTATAACTCCAGTTTCCAGCATGGCACCAAGTCCAAATTTAATATGTGGACTTACACCACCAATAGGGTCGAGCATGAATTGCTGAAGCCCCGCCCCCTCTGTCTTCCCATTGGCTGGCCTTTAAACAGCCATAACTCAAGTTCGCAGCATGCTACAGAGTACAAATTTTGCACATGGACTAAAACCACCAATAGGGACGAACTGTAATTACTTAAGCCCCGCCCCCTCTGTCTGCCCATTGGCTGGCCTTTAAACAGCCATTATTCCAGTTTGCAGCATGCTACCAAGTACAAATTTGGTAAGTGGACTCAGACCACCAATAGGGACGAACTGAAATGAGTTAAGCCCCGCCCCAAAGGCACCGCTTCCTTCACACAGGGTGGGATTTTTGGGGTACAAGAGACACTGGGGAGCCCAAAAAATACAAAAAAAAAAAAAAAAAAAAGTGAAATTCATGGTGTGTCTCCTTTAAATGAAAAATGAATAAACATGAAAATGAATCCAACACACTAGAGGAGATGGTGTGTAAAATAAATGTATTGACAACACTGATGATAGTGCTGTCAAATAAGTCTATGAAACTTTCAGTGAAATCTATGAAAACGTTTAATCTGCAACACAATTTTATACAATATCTAGTGTCCCTACTTCATCTCTCTGTCAGCTAAAGAAGCAGGAACCCCTTAGCTGACAGAGATGAAGCAGGGACCCCTTAGCTAACAGAGAGCTGAAGCAGGGACCCCTTAGCTCTACGCAGCATCATAGTCAGTACCCTGGTCAGTATCCCGGGGTCTATAACACAAAAGGAGAATTAAATAAGCCTGGATTTAAGTCAAATGCAGTTTTGACAAAGTCTGATCCGTACAGCCTGGTTTATTCCGTTCCATGAACGCCAAGCCAGGCTGAAAAGGAACAACTTTGTCGAGCTAGACCTTGTCAAGCCAGGCTGTGTCGAGCCAGGATGGCTTCCCGAATTCCTCTTCTCTTCATGTTGTAGTTTAGTAATGAATGGCTCAAGCTGCTCTCAGAGCCCCTTTTATGCCAGGTGAGTACAGGTGATGGCCCAGACCACCACCCCTGGCACTCCTTGTACCCCATGAAGACAAAGGCATACATTTGCATCACTATATAGGCGAGTATCGCTCTGCTGAATGAATACGGTGGTGATTAGCTGCCTGCCCGCGTGAATGGACGAGGAGGCTAATGGTCCGACGGCCACTATTCTGTTTGGATTCTTTTCACTGCCTGTTTTTCAGTCAGTCTTTTACTTCATTTTCTAGGGGAGGCGGGATTTTAGTTCCTGCTACTGATAGCGTCACAATCATTTTTAACCACTTAGCTTTGGCTATTCAAAAATAGCAGATCTACAAGCTCATAGCGCGGCACGCCATGAGCTTGTAGATCTGCTATTTTTGAAAAATCTTGAAAATGTGTGCATATTTGAAATATATATACATTTTTAAAGCATCAAGCAACATTTTTAACTCAAATCTTTGCTTCTGTGGTCCCTGGCACAAAACATTTTCAGATGGGGGTCCGTGGCCAAATGTATATCAACTTAGATTAAGGGTTAGGTGCAAAATGTCAGTGTGTGTGTCGACCGCATAATCCACATAAGGTAGACTGACACTGGTACTGTATAATCCGCAAGTAGGTCCATGAGGAAATGCAAAGACAAAAGTCAAGTCACTTGTCCCTGGTATAATCCACAGGTAGGTCCAAGGAAGAGGACGAGGTCTGAGACCAGCCTGACAGCACCGCCTGTCATCAGGCTGCTGAACAAAGCTCATGCCTTGTTCAGCAGTCTGAAGGAAGCCGGGTGAAAAGAACCTGGTAGTGCTACTCTTGATACTGCGATAGTCTGCGGTAGGCCCCCTTGCCCGGCCGCGGTCGTTGTAGGAGTTTGAACAGTTTGTAATTTAGGTGGTGCTTGTCCTTGATGATGCGCTGGGCTTTGACTATACACCGCTTTTTGTACAGTTCCTGTGGTGAGGATCACAGGAACTGTACACAAGTCCTGTGGTCCTGTGGTGAGAATCGATGAGGATGGGCACATGATCTCCGCAGCCTCCTGAAGTCAACAATCAGCTCCTTGGTCTTGGTGAAGTTAAGGGAGAGGTTGTTCTACCGAGTCATGTGTGTCTGTGCAGTCATACGTGTACAGGGAGTAGAGGAGAGGGCTCAGCACGCATCCCTGGGGTGCTCCAGTGTAGGGTCAGGGGGTCAGATGTGATGCTGCCCATTCTCACCACCTGATGTCGGTTGGACAGGAAGTCTTGTGTCCAGTCGCACATGCTTGGGTTGGGTGTAGCCCTAGGTCTCGGAGCCTTGTGTCAAGTTTTGCTGCGTCAATGGTGTTGAATGCTGAGCTGTAGTCCACGAACAGCATACGTACATATTTGTCCTTCAGCAGCTTGTTGTCCACGTGCTAGAGGACGGTGTGGAGAGCCATGGCAATAGCGTCATCGGTGGATCTGTTTTTGCGGTATGCAAACTGCCACGGGTCCAGCGAGGCAGGTAGCGTGGAGCAGATGTATTCCCTCACCAGCTTCTCAAAGCATTTGCTGACTATCGGGGTGAGAGCGAAAGGTCTCCTGTCATTCATGCATGTCACTTTGGCCTTTTTGGGAATGGGCACAATGGTTGACATTTTGAACCGTGCAGGGACCACAGCCTGGGAGAGGGAGAGGTTGAAGATGTCAGTGAAAACACCCGCCAGCTGGTCTGCACATGCTTTAAAGATGGAGTGCCATGATATTTTTCAACCCTAAAACCTGATCATAAGGTATTATTATTATTATGTAAGGATATTTTTCACCAAAAAAAAGTGTACAGAAATTGTTAAAAAAAAAAAAATTATGTGGACACGCCTCCATTTCATTAAGTATGCCTGGTTCTCACCTTAGCACCTCCTCCACCACCTTAGCACCACCCACCTGTCCTAGTCCCTCCTCCTCCTCATGCCCACACCTGTTGTGTTATGATAATGAGGGGGAGGGTATGTTTTTTGGGGGCTCTGTGATGTCACTATGCCCCTGTTTTTGGATTGGCACGTTTGACTCTCAAGGTTTCAGCCTCCAGGAAAAAACTCCAAATAGTCAGAGAAGACATGAAACACCATAAAACCACCAGCGGGGGCCTTAATGAAGTTCTATCAACCTCATAGACACATGAAAAACAGAAAAAGTGCAAAACCATGGCACCACCTCTTTAAGGACCCGGCCTGGAATCCCATCAGGTCCCACCGCCTTCTGGATGTTGACCCGTGTATAGGCTGTGTGCACCTCGCACTCCGAGTTGGTTAGAGGGGTCTCCTCTGCTGGTGTTGCTGATGGCCCCGCTTGGCTGCCGTGGTTGGAGCTGGTCTCGAACCGGCTGTAGGTGTTCGGTTCGTTGGGGAGGGAGGCACTTCACTTCAGTTCTCTGCTTTGCCGTCCGTCAAGGTGTGTACCACGTGCCCCTGATGTCGCCACTGCTGAATTGGTCTTGCATCTTTGCAGTGTGTGCCTTTTTCGCCTTCCTGATGGCGCTGTTTAGGGCCGTGCGTTGTAACCAGTAAACTGTAACCAGTATATTTAAAAAAAAATATTTAAAACCAGCATGAGCTCCCCTTGTTGGCTATCACCCGTCTATTAGCTAATTCAGTTTTCAGCTTCACCCAGCAGAGTGCTTCTCATAGAGGAGAGTGAGGGAGAGCAGTTAGGGGGCTCCGGCGGCGGCTCCTACCGGAGACATTAGCATCTTTCCGCTGGTCATCAAAGTATTGGCTTAGGAATTCGACAAAAACAAAAAAATCTCCATGAATTCAAGTCTCCATGTGGTGTGTAATCGATAGGAAAAAAAAAGTCATTTTGGGAGTGAACTTCCTTTAAGAATCTTCCTCAGGGACACCTTAACACATTGCCGGAGCCGGGAATCGAACCTGGGACCTTCTCCTTCCCGGGCGGGCTCTCTACCCATTGTTTGACTCAACTTATAAGACAGCATCCAAACTTTACATGAAGTTGTCAGGGAGTGCCGGGTTGTTCTGGCAGCAGTGTCAGTTCTGTTAGTGTTTGTAGGGGAAAAGAAAACATGCAACCACGAGAAAATATCATACACAGACATTATCTCTGAAAAAAGAAATAAACACATTTACTTAACATATCACACAACACAGTAAGCTAATTAATCATTGCTCTCAAGCTACAACCCATGCCATCTCCTCATTCATATCCTTGGAAGAAATCCCCCTTTTGTTTAATAATTAATAAATCAATCATCAATCAAACCTTTCCCGGATTTCCTCTTTCTTCTGTAGAACATTATGCCTCCTGCTCCTGCTATTACAGCTATTGCGGGCAGAACCGTGGCCAGGATAACGAGAACAATGTCAACGCCAGGCGGATCAGATGGCGGGGGAGTTGTTGGGACCGGCCTGGGCCTCGGAGTGGCCTCTGGACTAACGTCGGGTCCGGTGACGTCAGTGACGCCAGGGATGGTGACGTCAGACTCCGTGGTCGCGGTGGTATGGTCTTCAGACGGCGTGGTCGCGGTGGTATGGTCTTCAGACGGCGTGGTCGCGGTGGTATGGTCTTCAGACTCCGTGGTCGCGGTGGTATGGTCTTCAGACGGCGTGGTCGCGGTGGTATGGTCTTCAGACTCCGTGGTCGCGGTGGTGTGGTCTTCAGACTCCGTGGTCGCGGTGGTATGGTCTTCAGACGGCGTGGTCGCGGTGGTATGGTCTTCAGATGGCGTGGTCGCGGTGGTATGGTCTTCAGACGGCGTAGTCGCGGTGGTATGGTCTTCAGACGGCGTAGTCGCGGTGGTATGGTCTTCAGACGGCGTAGTCGCGGTGGTATGGTCTTCAGACGGCGTAGTCGCGGTGGTATGGTCTTCAGACGGCGTGGTCGCGGTGGTATGGTCTTCAGACGGCGTGGTCGCGGTGGTATGGTCTTCAGACGGCGTGGTCGCGGTGGTATGGTCTTCAGACTCCGTGGTCGCGGTGGTATGGTCTTCAGACTCCGTGGTCGCGGTGGTATGGTCTTCAGACTCCGTGGTCGCGGTGGTATGGTCTTCAGACACCGTGGTCGCGGTGGTATGGTCTTCAGACGGCGTGGTCGCGGTGGTATGGTCTTCAGACGGCGTGGTCGCGGTGGTATGTTCTTCAGACGGCGTGGTCGCGGTGGTATGGTCTTCAGACGGCGTGGTCGCGGTGGTATGGTCTTCAGACTCCGTGGTCGCGGTGGTATGGTCTTCAGACACCGTGGTCGCGGTGGTATGGTCTTCAGACACCGTGGTCGCGGTGGTATGGTCTTCAGACTCCGTGGTCGCGGTGGTATGGTCTTCAGACACCGTGGTCGCGGTGGTATGGTCTTCAGACTCCGTGGTCGCGGTGGTATGGTCTTCAGACACCGTGGTCGCGGTGGTATGGTCTTCAGACTCCGTGGTCGCGGTGGTATGGTCTTCAGACACCGTGGTCGCGGTGGTATGGTCTTCAGACTCCGTGGTCGCGGTGGTGGTGTCGCCAGACGGCGTGGTCGCGGTGGTGATGTAATCAGACGGCGTGGTCGCCGTGGTGGTGTCGTCAGGCTCGGGCACAGGGCTTGGAAGAGAGGTCACGTTCAGTTGGAAGGTGATTGTGGAAAAGGCGGTTCCACTTTCATCCTGCAGAGAGCATTTATAAAATCCACTTTCATTAAGGCGTAATTCAAATAGCTTTAAATGTGATTCATCGGTCTCCTTGAGAAGTTTAAACTCACTGTCGGCCGAGTTGTTGCTTTCCGCGATCCAGTAGTGGTACTTGGCACTTGGCACCAGGTTGTGCCAAGATAAAGAACAATTCAATACGGCGGTATCACCCTCGTTGGCGTGCACATGGCGATGTCCACAGGCTAGCTGGTCAGCAGGAAAGGAGCACTTGTATTGCACTTCTGCACAGTTTCCACACCGTTTCACATCCTGGTAAAGTATTCCACACCGGTTTACACACAGCCCGTCATTAATATGCTTCTCCAGAAGCGCAATACTTTTATCCATCAGCTCTCCAAACTTTGTCACCAAATCTCCAGTCTGCGAATCATTCTTGAAATTCTCAAATTCAGGCAAGAATTTACTTGTTACTTTGGACAAAGTGCTTGGAAGGATTACATCTCTGTGCATTTTACCCACAGCTTTGTATTTCAATATTGTGATATAAAATACAGCATTCAGGTTGTCTTGCACTTCTTTGACTTTTGATTCGATATAGTGTTTTATTGGTTGTTCAAACCCTGATTCGTCACATTGTAAGCAGGCCCTTGCCAAACAGATAGTGTACAATAAAGCCAAGACCATCAACCAAACAGAAGGATGGACCCTCATCGTAAAATAACTCCAATTAAACTATGCTCCTCAATTTTACAGACGCCTGCCTGCTTTTATGCAAATTGTGTCATCATCACAGTGACATCACAGTGACGACACAACTTAAGGCCGCCTCAGAGAAAAATAAGATTTTGTGTGTTGTTTGTGTGTTTGTTTGTTTATCACCACACATCTTACAGACGGTGTAGCTCCTATAGACGAATCCACAGACATTTCCACATAGCTGCGGTGTCGCGGTGCGGAGCGTTGACACCGCAGCTATGACTGCCTACTGATACTGATAAATAGGAACTTATAGTATACTATGAGCAGTGTGGTGTGGACTCTGCCATCCACTGGAGTTAGAACGATTTAAACGATTTGTATCTTTATAGATATCGTTACAGTCTTAGTGGTTGGTGTGAACGCTGCTTTACACCTTCAAGTGTCCTGTCAGTGTTACGTACATGTGGCCAGTGACTTTGACCAGTTACACTTTCAAAACCTTTGCATCATGCATGTCACACAAACGGAATGTGATGCGTTTTGTTGATATAACAAGTTTGTTCATATAGAGTCCTGTCCACAAATCCACATGATCAAAACCATTGGTGTTGTGTGTGCCGCATATTCTGTTTGTGTGACATGCATGATGCAAAGGTTTTGAAAGTGAAACTGGCCACCTACTGTAATAGTCAATTAAAGTCCTACGGTTCAGGAGATCATTGTTTGAAAAGAAATTGTCACCTGTTCAGACAAAAATCACACCCTGTGTGAAGGTAGCGGCGCCTTTGATACATTTTGTCATCGATATGTGTTTATAATGCGTTTATAGCCACGTGTCACGTGAAGCTTGACCAATCACTTTGTTGACGGGTCTGACCAATCAGAACGTTGACGGGTCTGACCAATCAGAACGTTGACGGGTCTGACCAATCAGAACGTTGACGGTGAACACGGACAAAGTCAGGTATAGAGCAGGATCCGCTCTATACCTAAAGGTATAGAGCGGCTAGCGCCGCTAAAAATAATGTAACCTACTGTACTTTAACCACATTAACCCTGGCATATCCTTACTGTAGGAGCCGATCTACAATAGGCCACAACAGGCCGTATGTGCCACGTCTAATGTCCCTGTCAGTGTGCTTTGTCACCCTCTACAGACATGGAGGAGAGGAGAGCATAAGAACCTGGCCTAGAGAGGGCCAGGTGTAGTTGACCGGTTACGTCATAGATATAGAAACCTAGATACCTCATTGGCCTCCGCCGTTCGTTGGAGCAACTGGTATCGGGGCCGTCATTTTAGCATAGGCAAACTGAGACTCAAAGTGACTACTGGCCAATCAGGGGGGTTCCAGGTGGTCCCCAGCTAAATGATGGAGAGTTGATAACCAAATGGACCCCTATCTTTAAATCTTGAGTATAACATTTCACACTCTCAAGAGTCAAATTGTTAAACATCTGCATTACTTACTATACAGGTACACAATTAGAGAACGTAAAGAATTGTTATTTTGACAGCATCTTATCGAACGATAACAACATATTCTAAGTTTTGGCTGTGAGAGGCTAAAGATCATCAAACGGTGTTCTGTGGCTCAAATGGCGAATAAATAATGGACCTTGATATGAAAAAGGTTGAAAACCACTGTTCTAATGCATTTATGTCAATTGAAGCAGACGGTCTCTCCACAATTAAAATCATCACAACTCCCTGAATTTTCAACCTTTTTTCAAGCGGTTAAGAGTTACGGATGGATCCAGTAGGCGTAGGCCTATATTTGGTTACATCTAAATTGCATATTTTCATACCAAAATACTTTCAAGTAACAGTAATAATAGTCGCAAAATATTTTTGTCTCCATTCACTTACAGACTACATGAAATATGCTGGACAGCATTGCAGCATTGCCTTTATCCAACATCCTTATGTTAGCTATTCAGGTCAGAACAGAGCATGTTTTTGTCATTTGAGAAAACAGCAACTACAAATGAAATGTCTGTGTTCCATATTTTAATGGCACTGAAAGCATAACATATAACACAAATGCTCCAAGACAGCCAAAAGCATAGGAACCTGTTTAAACTGTAAAACAGTAAAAGACGATTTATTATTGCACAAATCCAGAGTGTGGAGTTTGCCAAGTTCCAACTAACTAGATGCTGCGCAGCTGCTGCCTTTTAAGGGGTTAAGAGCTGGGTTACAAAAAGACCCGCCCCCACCTGTCTCTGATTGGCCTACCAAACGCCCCCTTCTGTGACACACGCGGAAGCTTGCCTACAGCTTTCCTACAGCTTTCCTACGCTAAAATGGCGCCCGAGATACCAATGCGTCAGAGCCGAAGGAGGCGTCTACCTTTATATGTCTATGGGTTACGTCATCGCCTACCACTGAACTCTGAACCCTGTGGGTTGGCGTGCGAACTGCTACACGGCGCCCCTCCTGGCCCGGTGGTCTATTCGCACCATAGTAAGACTGTAGGTTACTGATGTAACCCCTGTTTTTGAGAGGTGCCAACCACTCCTATATCTGACTTTGTCCGTGTGTCCGTCCGTATGTATGTATGTCTGTCCAATAAACAAACATTGATGACAACATCAATACGGGGCTCATCAAAGGCACCACTCTCTTCACACAGGGTGTGATTTTTGGGGCGGTGTAGCCGCCCCCTATAAGTGAGTTTTGGACACCGACCAAAAAATGTGTGTACCCCCTAACCCTTCCATTGTTAATGCAAATCGATACTTTTTTCATATCAGCCAATCACATTACAGCTAGTGTCATCACCACTAACTGTAATGTGATTGGCTGACTTTGCAAATTCAGGACTGTGATTGGCTAGCGAAACACATGACACATGTGCAGCCCTATGAATAGCAGTATGGACTTTAAAAAAAGTTTTTAATAATGCAGGGCCATGCTGGGTCTCTGGCGTCTTCTCAGACGGACACACAGTCCAATTCTAGTTTTAGGACCCCGGCGTGCAACGCTATTATGCCCTTTCATTATGTTTCTTCAGACTGTATGTGTCTGCAGTGCCTGTTTTTATAAACCATTTCTCCAGGCTTTGTTCTATTTCAATCCTTTTCTAATCAGACTGGAGAGTCTGGTGCAGTGACAATTGTCAAGCATTTTCCAGGGGTTGCATGCAGGTCCTGGATAAATTAATCCATTTAGACCGGAAAAGCATCTTGGTGTCATTTTAGATTAATCTATTAAGAAAATTGTAGATTTACAAGCTCATAGCCGCGCTATGAGCTTGTAGATCTACTATTTTCAGTGCACCGTGCACTGATCTAACAACATACCGTTAGGATTTAGAAAACATTTTTAGATTATGTATTTGGCCCCACGGACCCCCATCTCAAAATGTTTTGTTCCAGGTACCCCCATGAAGCAAAGATTTGAGTTACAAAATGTTCGCTTTAAAACATATATATGCAAAGATTTGCACACATTTTCGCGATGTTTCAAAAATAGCAGATCTACAAGCTCATAGCGCGGCACTCGGTGCCGCGCTATGAGCTCGTACATCTGCTATTTTTGAATAGCCCAAAGAAATCTTAAAAATGACACACGGATGCGTTCCCGGTCTTAATGAGTTAACTAAAAGAGATTAAAATAATGCCCCTGTCTCTCTCGGGGTGGGGTGGGGTGGGGTGGTGGGGTGTCATTTGTCACCTTAGTCGAGTGACTCTGCAGTCAGATTTGATTTATCTCGCTGCTCCAACATCACTCAAACCCCTAATCCGCTCTCTTTTCCCCCTCCAGAGGAAATATGTGGCCGGCTTCCTCTCTCCGTACCAGATGTGAATCCATGTCGGACGAGGTTATTTCTGGGCTCGCCTAGTCCATCTTCCTGTCTCTTTTCTAATTTTACTGCTCCCCCGGGGCTAAACCGAGGCTACATCTGATGATGTGTATGTCAGAGAACCTCTGAATATAAGAGCATGTCCTGGTACAGTAATCAGTCCCCTGTTGATTGGGAAAGAGAAGCCTGCAAAGAAGGGATTCAAATATATATACTGTATCTAATAGTGCTGGCCACTGCAGTGTTTGGCTGTTGTCCAACATGAATCTAACTTGCACTTAAATCTTAACCCATTAAGAACGGGAACGCATCTGTGTCATTTTTTGATTTATTTGGGCTATGTGCCACTCTACGAGCTTGTAGATCTGCCATTTTTGAAAAAGATCATGAAAATGTATGTAACGCTTTGAATATAGGCTATATATATATTTTTTTTTTAAAAGCGAGCATTTTTTACTCAAATCTTTTCTGTCAAAAATATTTTGAGATTGGGGGGGAGGTCCGCGGCCAAATACATATAATTTTAGGGGTCCTAGACATGGACAAGTTTTGTTCCAGGGACCCCCAGAAGCAAATATTTGAGTAAAAAAATGTAGTTTCCAAAAATATATATATTCAAAGATTTGCACACATTTTCACGATTCCTTTTTTTTTCTTCAGATATACAAGCTCATATATGAGCTTGTATATCTGCTATTTTTTAATTGCTAAAATATGAAGTAATGGTTGTAGGCTATAGCTAAAACCTCTAAAATGACACAGATGCATTCCCGGTCTTAATGGGTTAAACAGCTTAAGTTCTGCACAATTTATGTTTTCCCTCACATATTAAGTACGTTAAATCATGGCGCTGTAAAAAGATGCGTCTTAACACTGGGATGATTTCTTTAGTTTAAAAAACAAATGCTTCCCCTTTTCACAGACACTCATAGTTTAACTGCTTCATAAATTAGATCCAAGGTTTCCAGATGAGCCCCACCATAAGGATATAAGGATAAGGATAACCATTATACCATGCAGTATAAAGGGCCTCTCTCTCCTCAAACAGAATGTATATAAGGCTTAAGTCTGAAAGTTAAAGCTGCCACATCCTTCATCAATTTTACATTCGTATATAAGCTGGAAATTGACGTCCCTTTTGGACCTACACCGGGGTCTCGGAGCAAGACCGGGGGGCAGTGAAGAGCTTCATCATCTTTGACAGGAACTGACACCTCGGGCGTTTGTCAGGCCACCAGCCTCAGTGCATCCCTCCCTGGGCGAGCAATTAAGTGTGAGTAGCCGGCGCTGTGTCATTCCTTATGGCTCTAATACCTTTCCTCTGCAGTGAACGTCTGAACGGGAGAGAGAACCGTGGCGGTGCTAAGATGTCATCGACGTGCCTGGGTCTTCTACTTTAATTAGGCGCGTCAGATTCAAACTCAAATTGCACGCCAAGGGAAAACAAGACGGAAAACTTCGGGCCGTCCCTTTCATATATCCTCCTTTCATTTACTGTGATGTGGCGAGTCAATGTAAATTGTTCATGAAGGTGCATTCTATTTTGGTTTATATGCAGTAGTATATACATTACACATTTGAATGGGGACCTTGACTTATGGTGCAATAGGCTCTATGCACAGCAGCCATAGTGTGAAGACATTCACAGGTGTTACCAATGATACTAATGAAGGCTTTGTTCCATTCTGGTCAAACAGAGTCAGGGTGCTGATATTGTTGGCTCACTGGAAACACTGCTACACCAGTGGGACTAAAATTTGGGGTCCAGGGACCCTCATGGTTCCTTAAGGGGTTTCCAAATGGCCCTTTACGGTTGTGTAACTCTGAGAGTGTACAAATTGAACCAAATGGACAAATGGACCCATAACCAATCCATCTCATTGAAATATTATTTTGATTGTTAAGCAATATCCATTCCATTATTTACTACCACATAATACACCGTTCATGTTAAAGTTTGAAACAAATACGATATAAACTACATTTTTACCATTGTTAGATAACAGCGTTCAATGACTCATGATTTGATTTGTGAACTGGCTGTCCTTGTGCAATTCTTTATCTTGTAGTATATTAGAACTAAGCATATAGTCTAATAAACATATAGTCTAAAAAATAGTTGTAATGAACACACAAATAACTGGCCTAGAGACCTCTCATCCCCCCACAGGATGCCACACACAGAAAATCACTGATCACTTGATAATGAGGAACAGGCATTCAAACAGCACATGGTCCTTGTACTTACTTACATACATCCATACATAATATCATATATCAATATATACTAATGCACTAGTACTTATATTGTAATGCACTTACATTACAATATAACTAGGCATACTACTACTGTTTAATAGACACAGTCCATTGATTGCTAGTTTGCCTAGCAAGGCATTCCTGATTAGTCACAGAAATTCTACACCCTTTCATGGGGGAGAAAAGCCCAGGTCCAGATGTCAGTATCTCCTGGGGTCATCTGCCCTTAGTTGACCAGTATATTGTCTTAACCAACTCACACAATAGACCTACACACACACCAAACTACTTAATTAAGCACATACTCATTTACACACATAGTCTAACACACGCACCTACGTGCACACTGAAGTGCATCCGTGCATGCACACACACACATATAGGATCCACACTGTTTAGACATGTGGACCTCAACACACACACCACGTGCACAAGCCTATAGAAAAGAGTGTGCATGTGCATACACATCAAGTATAAATATCAATGCTGTGTTTTACTCTGTCTTTTCCTGCTGAAAGCTGCCATGTAACCATGTGAGTAATTCTCTTCTCTCCTTAATAAAATCAACTGAGGAGAAGGAATGCCTTGACTCCTTAATTCTCCTTAAACAAGGGCAAATAGCCTCACAGATTAATGCATTTCACTACAAAATGGCGAACCAGCCCCGATTCCATTAATTCATTTAAGGGACGATCTTCAGTACGGTGAGTTGATTTATTTTGACTCAATAGCTTGTCCCTAAAATGTTTTCGGAAACAAGAACCTATTTTTTAATTTTTATACTTGCCGTCTGTGGGACATTATTTTTGCCTTTGTTGAAGGAGTGTTTTGGATTCATGTTAAATTTATTTTTATTGAAATTTTGGTCAAAAGTATATGGCTCACATTGCAGATATGCCTCTGTGTCAGGCGATTACGCATCAGATTAAGTCGTCTCGCTCTGTCTCCTAATAATTTTGCCTGACTGATCATGAAGCTAAAAAAAAGGTTTAGTTTTCGTGGATTGATGATGAAAGATGCATGAATTTATAAGTCACACCTAGTTACGAGGCTAAATCCTCCCACGATTGTAAGACATAGGCTCGCCACCATGCGTTAGGACATATTTGGTTCCAATGACCATCATAAGGTCTGCGTAAACTGGTCATCTGTTCATTCATAGTTCAATTGTAGCGTATGGCTACCGGATTCTTACTTGATTGGTTAGCGTTTGTAAAAGAATCCGCCGGGTGTTGCGAGGGTACCCTCTGATGCGGCTGGTGCGCCGCTACTGGAACCTGTTGAGTTACGGCCGAGAGCTGTTACTTATATTCACTGAAAACTGTGGTTTTCCGTGAGAATGCGATGTTGACGTCTTTTTGGAGGGTTTTTTGTTTTATGTTGTGTATGGGTGCATCTTTTTGTTTTGTTTCATACGTTTTGCATACATGTAAAAGCTATACATGTGTACAAGTGATGAGATGAAAATGTTTTGTTTGTCTGCCTGTCAGCTGCAGTGAGCGGTGGATGTGTCTGTGTCTGTCTTTGTCTGTGAGTGGCTGATGTCCACACTGCGTGTGGAGATGTCTGTGTGTTTATGATGGTGTTTTGATTAGGTTGACCGTCTAGCGTACAGGCGGGGAGTGGTATAAGCAGTAATAATGATTATAATGATAATGATAATAATAATAATAATATTAATGATGATAATGATAATACGTCTTGCTAAGTGGTGTATTCCTCAGTTAGACAGTGAAAGTTGTGCTCTCCTATTTCTCCTCTGTTTGGGGGAGACAGGGACGCGTTAGCATGTCTGGTTGCTAACTCATGAGGCTAGCTCATGCGAGTGAAATGAATGTTCATCTATAGGCTTAACTGAGTGGTGTCACGTAATTCCAAAGCAGCGACTATACGTCTTTTGCTCATGACACTTGAACCATGTGCTTGATTAGAGCATTTATAGCCTTTATTGTCACTTTTACACGTTTGAGGAACGAGTTGATTTTTGTTGTCATTCTGTTGCTTCCGCGTTTTTACGTCGCTGCCGTAAACCGTTTTTTTCTGGTTGCTATTGCTGTATATTTCATAACATAATCATACATAAAATAGGCCAGAACTTGACTTATTTAAAAGGTTAAAATGAGCAAAAGGTTGACCATTTGCTTGGAGAGACAGCCCCTGTAACAAAATGGGTGCCAGTCTGTCTAGATTTGAAGACAGTCTGATTTAAATCAGTCACACCTTGAAGTTCCTGCCTTTTGTTCTGAAGCAGAAGTTACAGGTCTTGAGTGTGAACCCAAAACAAGGGATCAAGCCATTCTTTTGTCTTAATTTGAATGAATTTCAATAACCATTGTTCCCCTGTGATAAGGCGGGTGGCCACAAGGCAACTGGGAAACTGCTGTGAAGTCACCTCTTGCTCGGATTCATTTTGCATACCTGTGTGAATAATCGTACAGGTTTTTAGCAACTGGCTTAAAGCACAAAGTTACTCCTAAAAGATTATTTATTCTGGGTGAAAACATATACTGAAGTAAAATGAACAAAGTCTTTATCTATGGCCTATGTGATTTTAACTAAAGTAGAAGCCAGGAGAAGTAAAAGTCTCCACTCTGAATGGATTCCTGCGTTATTAAAAGCCTCATTGAGTAACTATTGTTTACAGATGAATGAGAACATGATTCTTGGTACCATTTTAAAGTGTATAATGTGCAGAGTATTAATCTCATAATGAAACTTAATTGTGAAATGTGGTTCTGTACTGAAAGCAGAATATTGTTGAATTGATTTCAAGGCATTGTGTGACCCTATTAAAATGCGCAGTGGGCTACCCGCTCGGCCATGACGGATCAGCCTGTGATTGGTTGAAAATGAGGACAGGAGGGGCTCTGAAACCAAGGAGCCTATTTTGAAATCTAGAGTATATATGCGCCTGTTGAATGTGAAAGCAGGGTGCTGCTAATTTCTGGACCCTCTGCAGTTACCTTTTATGCTCCTTGTCGACAAATAAAGACACGGAGGAACCTTATCACCACGGACTAGTCTCCTTTGTTCTGCAACCCCACTAAAAGCTTGCGTTTATTCCACGTTATTTAACCACGGTGTGTTACACAAAATATTCAACAGTTGGCGTTGTTCGGCAGACGATTTAACTATCCGCCTTAGGAGGACTTTTTCTGGATGTGTGGAGTTTTGTGCTGCTCAAACGGTGAGTGTTACTATAGCCACATTTCTGTGAAATGGTTTTATCTGAGGGGGTACTCGTTAAAGATCCTGTTGTTTTCTTGTATTCTGTGTACACATACGTGGCAACGTGCGCATTTATGGGGGATGTATGGATTGGGGAGGCCGTGAGGATAATGGGTACTTTGAAGTACAATAATACAGGTTTAGGGGCTCTATATGGGCTCACGCCTTGTTAGCGGCAGTACAACACATGTGTAATTTGGTATGCTGGTTATGCGCATAAAGAGGATGCAGAACCTGTTGTGTAATATGGCTTAAACGTACCTTGTTGCGATATTGAGAACTGAGGCATTGAAAGTTGGGGCTTCGCTTTTATAGCCTTCCCGTGAAAATTTAACTGTAAATAATGGTATGGGGACTTAGTGGCAATCTGTGTGTCCTCAAAACGTGCTCATAGTGGCACGCTGGCGTAAGGGCTGGTCACTCGTGGCCTTGACTGTGTCTTGGGAACAATGGAAGATACTTGTGATTATGAATATTATTCTCGGCATAAGTCTAACAATTAGTCGAGTCAAATCGTTGAGTAGTATAGCAGAATAGGATTGAATTCGTATGGTTATGTATTTTGTAGTGTTCTACCGTGTAGGGATAAGAGAGATACATTTTAGATGTTACCCGAGTGTGAGAGGATAAGCCAGCTCCGTTATACCTATGTGTGGCATTTGAAATGCCATGTTTATTTTTTACATGGATCCCGGTTATCAGCTTTATGCGTTTGTACAGGCGCATGGAGACGCCGGCGCGCGCTAGACCACGAGTGCTAGACGCCCGTAAAATGTCTATGACTAGAGGTGTAGTAGCATATGGAATGCTAAGAGGCATGAATCGTTCGTTCGGCTATAGGTGATACTTTTGTTGGAGGTAAAGGGCGATGGATGAAAAAGTGGCGATGTGTTTTTTAACGACTCGTTAAGCCCGGTCTTTATCCCTGGGGAAAGTGTTGGTGTAGGCCATGTGTAGCATTGCGAATGCTGAAGTAAAAAGATGATATTTGATGAAATTATGTTTGGTTTCTGTTTAGGAGTACGTGCGAAATGCGTTGCGTTTATGATTGGGGCTGGTTAAGTGGCTCTGCAAACACTTTTATGTTTCTGCTGAAACTTGCTCTTGTTGTGAATGTCACTAAGGCTTATCTTTTCTCAGCATGTAAATTTGGCTGGCTAATTCTCCTTCTTCCATTGTGCTCTTTTTGGTGAAATACAGCTCATGTCTGTATCTTTTCTGTTATTGTTTTTTTTTTCTCTTTCTCTTTCAAACTAGCTTTTGCTAGTCTGTAGTTTTTCTATACAATGTCCTGTGATAGTTGACTATATCTGGAGCTGTTTCGTTTTCCAAACTTTTAAATAAGTTACGCTTAGTTGTCTTGATTTTCTGCAAATCTTCAGTTCAATTGCAAGCCAGTTAATAGTGGATATATTTTTATATATCTGCAAGATGTTAAGTACAGGTAGTTGACTGAGTATTTGCAGAGGGGAAGATAATTAGCCTGGTTACCGTACCCGTTTGGATTTATAACAATATCATAGGACTTCATGTTACAGTAACCGACAATAATAGGTTTCTCTTTCTACATATCCCATTCATGATTACACTGTGGTGTGGTGCTTGTGCACGTTGGTCTGTTGGGTTATTATGATTAGATTTGTAGTAGGCCCGATCGTTTTCACCTCTCTTAGTCACACGGGTGAGCCATAATATTGGGGCTTCGGCGTGTAATGATTGTCCTTTGGTGGTTACATTTGGTGCTGAGATCGAATTCTAAGTATTTTGGCTACAGTGGTCTAGCGGTTTTGCGGCCATATTGCTTTGTAGTTTTTTGGGAGTCGCTTTGTGGTTCCCTTTAAGTCTGAAAATCTTCTTTTGTTTCCTTTGTTCTCTTTTTGGCTGTTTTTACTGCACTCATAATCGTTTTCCAAACTTTTAAACAAGTTACGCTTAATTATCTTGATGTTCTTTAAATCTTCAGTTCAATTGCGAGACAGTTAGTAGTGAATATATTCCAGACCCATTGCCGGAAGTATAAGCAAGTAACCTTACAAATAAAAAATGTTGACGAGGCGCTGTAGTTTTGACCGCATTCAGCTGCCATTTTTGTCAAAGAGGCATATAGGGGTTGGAGTCTAATATGTTTGCAAGATGCTAAGTACGAGAAATTGGCTGATTATTTGCAGAAGGGAAGATGATTAGCTTGGCACGGCTATGCTGTGTGTGGTTTAAATTTGATTTCTTTATTTCTTTTCACTTTTTACATTTATGCAATAACTCTTTTATGCGGTTTATTCTGCTTTCGTGGTAGCAGTGTATTTCGTTAATTTAATGTTGGCCGATATTATGCATGAGGAGGGATGTGGTCTTTATTTGATTTCGTAGTACTTCCATTTTTGTAGATAATTTGGTTCTGTGGATTTGATTTTGTTAGCCCATGGGTAGGTGTGTTCAAGTACGTGTTTGATGTTTGATGTTTTGAGTAAGGTTGTGTCTGTTGTGATGATTTGAAGCACTTATAGTTGTACGTTTTGACAAAAAGGTTGAGGCTTGAAGTTGTTTTTATGTGAAAGAAGTTTATTAGCAGTATTGAGGGAGATGGCTTGTTCCATTGTGAATTGTTTAAATAGGTTGTATTTGTGAGTTATTGGCGAGTTGGAATTCGTTACCGACACATTTCAATTGTTTTATGTGTCGTGAGGGGATGATGAAGCTGAAATAAATAGTATGAAATAATTATCTAAGGACTTAGGTTGAAATTACACAGATGTGATTATTTAGGCCTAAAATCGACGAAGATGATCTTTTTGGAGTGTTAAATATAGTTGTAAAAAGGACTAAAATAATTGCTAATGTAATGATTACACGGAGGAGTAGATTGATTATAATTATTTCGATTCGTGCTAAAGTATGGTGTTTAGTATTAAGATAATAATAATACTAAGATAATATAAAGGAAAAGATTTGTTAAAAGGATTTGAATTCGGTCCGTTTTGTGTTTTATACACGACAGATTTAATTTAATAATTTAATTAAATGTTTAAGTACTATAATTTTGTTCCTCCTTATTGACGTATGGCTATTTTTCTGAGAAACAACACACCTAGGACGCTAGGGGATTCGACGGGGTCATTGTTGTTTTTAGATAACGCTAAGGGTCGATTATTGGGGTAACGTTTTGTAGCGACATTTGGACACATCATGTTAATTATAGGTCAAAATATAGGTGTGATACGATCTGTGTGTTTTCATTCATGGAAGTAATACATTTTGGTTGGCTACTGGATCGTAAGTGATGCTTATATTTGTGATTGAATACAGAGGGGGGTATTTAGGGTTTGGTTATAATAAAAGGCTAAAAGGGAGGACGATTAAGTAGAAGTTTCTCAATCTTTCTAATTGCAGGGGTTTGGGGGCTTATTCCAAAAAGCGTCTGAATTGTTGCAACGGGGAGATATTGGTGATTCTTATTTTGCTAAAGTGAATTCAATTTTAGTTTATTAATTCAAGTAGACAGTTTGGGAGTTGTAGTTTTCCACCACAGTGGTAGAACTCAGAACTACAGAACATTGTGTTATCATTTTAGTTTGTCGATTATCGCGCTCTGGTGGTTAAGAGATATATTTAGGTTAGTGTCTGGTGACGCATCTTGCAGTGGGAGTGGTTCCTATTTTATGAACCTGCCCCTTCCAGTGGTTGACGCATCCAAACACCTGGACTGACTCCACCTGGTGGTCGACACAAAGGTTGCATGCTCACTGTATGAATGAGAAGTTTGAGAGGTTCTGTGTTCTTTTGTGTTTTAACATTTCTGACTTATAGAACTTACCTTCTTCTTTTAACAGTCGTTGTCTAACAGTTAGTCAGCCTATTGGTGTTCAATGGTGTTTCTTGTGTGTGAGTTCACTGTTAAGTATGCTTGATTAATGTTGTTTGTTTGTGCTGTATGATTTAATGTTGTTTGTCTGTATTGTTCCTAATCTAATCTGTTCATGTCTGTCCTTAGTTTTCCGTGGGAGGGGAGCGCCAAATTCGGTTGGGTTGTTTCCGGTCCTGGCTAATAGAGGACGGTTCATGTCTGGGATTAAAGTAATGTATTGACCAGACTTACACATTTTTACAAATTCAAACATTTAGGATATAGGAGCAACACTATTGGGTTGACTCACGTGTGTGTTGAGTGGTATAGACACATCACACTTGCATTATAATATTCCCATATTATTTCTCCTTCAAAACTGTTCTTAAGAAACTGACAGAGGTCCGTTGTGGACTCGAGACATTTATGATTTGTGTGTGATTTTTAGAAGAAAAAATTGATATAAAACATAGTATAGTGTAAGTAAAATCTGATTCCAGAGGGGAATACCTATAGAGGTTGGAGTAACGTGATAATAATTGTGGTTTAATATCAGTTGGATATTTGATCAACGATTATGGTATCGGTACAGCAGAAACACTCCTTGCAACAAGAGGATTCTTTTATTGATGTGATCAGCAAAATTTTGGGAATATGGGAGAACAAGTTGTTGCACCCTTCAAATCCTTGGCCACAAGACAGCATATTTGACCCAAAAATTATTGACACATTCGGAATGCTTGCTAGAGCATATCAGAAGGATTGCTCAGACACGAAGGCAAAGGAGAATACAGTATTTAAATTGTTTTTCAAAAAGGGTAGAAAATTAACTGAGGCTTATGAGAGATGCCAAACCAGGATGACAACCGCGCAGGTACGCCCAGGACCAGCTGAGAGGAGCGCTGCATCTTCTGATCTCATTGTATCACCGGGTGAGAAACCTATCGACCAATTGTCAGCCCTGGACACAGGGCATTGCAGTGACAATGGACTACGAGACGGGCTGGGAGCTGGAGCAGTGGTTGATATGGCGAGACCAGATCTAAAGAGCAGCGTCCAGGAAGCAGGTGATAGGCAAGCAAACCCAAAGCCGTTACGACGACATCAGGGAGGTCCCTTCAGAGGGCCGTGCTACATCTGTCAGAAATATGGACATCTTTGGCGCCAGTGTAACCAGATACCACCGGCTATCAACCCCATTGCTCCACGGGCAGCCCCAGCTCTTCTACAAGGTACCCCACAGATTTTACCAGGTTTCAGCCCGACCTGGCGACTCCCTGACTGTGTGCAGCAGGGGCACATGGAGTATCAACAGCTGGTTCCCCATCCGGAAGGCTATCGGTCTGCACCACAGCAGACTCCCACCCCTATACCTGCACCGCAAGGGGCACATCAGCAAGTGCAAGGATTTAGACCATTTTCTGGGCCGAGGAACAGGCCTCTCAAGTATACGGGTTGCTTCACGTGTGGTCATATGACTCATTTTGCACAACACTGTCCCCTCCCCGGGCAACACACTTCAGTTATTGCTCCCTGCCGTATGGATGACAAGAAGATATAGGAATAGAGACATTTCAAAAGTTGACACGTACAGAGACATTACTTTAGCTGGACATATTGGAACGGGTGACGTAGGGCAATGATGGAATACATAAACCGTTGTTGACAAGAAAAGAAAACCCTGAGTCACCATTGAACTTGACCTTAAAAAAAAAAAAAAAAAAAAGATGCGAAGCCACAACTTTATTTTCTACCTATTTTGAATCATAATAGTGATCACTGTCAATTACTCTAATTGGAGATTTAGCATAGAGTTTGATATGCTTTCAGGTGGTTGACTAAATTTAACAAAGTTTTAACCTAGTATAGGATGGTTTGTTGGAAGGAGCTAGAGATGCTGTTCGTTTTTTGACACTGGTATTTTTTTTCCTGCTCGTTTCGAGTATAGCTATAGGTCTATGTACGATAATAAGAATAATTAGGACTAAATTGTTTGGCCATTTTTCCCAGTAAGGTGTGGATTGGGACAGATCCAGTAAACTGGTTCGGTGAGTGTCATACACGAATGGTAAATTGTTGTCAGTACTGAGACACCGTGGAGAAACTTAGCTGTGGCTACAGTGCACAGTATAACATTTTTGTAATTTTAGGACTTCAGTGTGATCTTTTGGGGTTTAATGAGACATGATGTCCATTAGTATGGCCTTATGTCTCAAGAGGGGAGGTATAAAAGGGAACATTTAAAATTGGGGTTTTGGACATAGTATTTTTTTAGGAACAAACTGACCAGTTCATAGGCCAGATCAATATTTAATTAAGAGTTTTTCGTGACCTACACTAATACCTTTGCATGAACTAAATTGAGTGAATGAGTAACACCTCTTGTGTGAGTGTATTGACTGGAAGGGGTGCATGTTTTATTTCTTAGGAAAGTGTAGGGACGTTTTTTCCAAAATCTTCTCGTGCTAGGAAGGAATGGAGATGCTGAGGAGGAGGTGAACGGATAGGTGATAAGCTGTCAGAGGAATCAGGCTGTCAGAACCGGGTGTCGAGGAGAGGTCAAACGAATCATGTCGGCGGAGGTCCACACGGGATGACAGCGGCTACAAGTGACAACCTCGACTCATCACTGTTCCTGCTGCCAAAAGTGAGACAGCTACACCAGGAAGGGACTCTACCCCCGCCATCAGCTCTACAGGAGACCAGGGTGTGGCCTCATAGCGATCCAGAAGGGGACGGGGCCTCAGATCTAGGAGACGACTGCAAAAGACGAGAAGGTCTACTGTTTCAACTCAGCTCTGCAAACCAGGGGCGGTGTGAATCTTCAACCTGAGGTCAACTTCTCATCTGTCTACTCATCGAACTACAACACTACACGACGGCAGAAGGATAGAGCCACAGACGTCAAGCGGACGGCTAGATGTTCCAGAATCCAGATCTGCAGGACTTGGAGATTCAACCAAGTGCCATACCCTCTCTCAGTGGAGGGGTGATTTTTGGCGATCCGTGTAAGTTTTCACACGCCTTTTGCAAGCACAGAGAAATGCCCCAGTAAGTGTCATTGGAAAATGACACTACACCCCCACGCTTCATCATTTTCACCACACCCCCCTTTTCTTTTTCCCTTGTCCCAAGCTGTGAACAGTTTTTTGCTTCAATGACTGAACATTCCATAAATACAGGAACAAGAAGAAGATTGCGTTTGTTAGTATAGGCGAAAAAAGAAAAAATACAGAAGTTCCTTCTGTAAGCGCGTGAACCTCCTGTAAACCACATATCGTAATGTATTCATGATGTCTTTTTTTGATTATGCTTGTTGCAGGTTGTAATGAGATACAGACTATGCTTGATATTAATTGGTTTATTTGATGAATGGTTTTGGTTTTATTTTATTGCAAAGGTTAAATTTGATTTGTGCTTCATTCATGGCGGTTTAATAATTTGACTGGTCTCTAGTGTATTGTTGTGATGTGCTGACCCGGTTGTGTTGAGATCAAGGTTTTTCTTTGAGAGATTACGACCCACGAGTGCACGCGTGGGAGAGTCGCTACTTTGGCCAAGAAGCGAACTCGTTCGTATTCTTTTCGGGGAGAAATTGAGATTGAACACGACTGGAGTGGCATGCCGCGACTATATATATTGGATCTGTCAAATGATTCTCTAGCTATTGAGGAAACGAATGTGGTTCGCGACACAAACGTGCCTTGGTTGATAGACATCTTATTCAGTTGAACTAAGCCAATGAGTGAGATACAGATGGAGCTGATTTTAAAAATTAAGGTTTTGGTTTTATTTTTTGATTTGTATAGGTTACCATTCTACAATCAAGAGGGGTATTGCATACACTAACTTTTTGCAGGTTGTTTCCCAGGCAGAGGTTTGGATTATGATTTTGTGCTGAAATATATCCTAAAGCTCTGATTTACAGAAGACGTTATAAGTCTTCTGAGAGGGGTTATGCTGTATATTTCATAACATAATCATACATAAAATAGGCCAGAACTTGACTTATTTAAAAGGTTAAAATGAGCAAAAGGTTGACCATTTGCTTGGAGAGACAGCCCCAGTAACAAAATGGGTGCCAGTTAGGGGTGTGCCGATATATCGTCCCGCGATATATCGCGATACGTTTTCGCGACGATATGTATCGTTTTGGAAAAAAAAATATCGTTTTTGAATTTTTTTTTTTTCTTTTTTTTTTACAATCATAATAATCAGGCATGCAAACGGCCCCGAAGTGAAAAGAGTGACAACATGTTTTTTTTTCGGGTCAGGTGTCATACTATTTGGATTCAAAACGGCTATTGTAGCTGAAAAGCTACAAGTTTGCATGTCTGAATAATGCAAAAACAGAATTATTTGTTTGCATTTTATTTTTTTCTCCTCCATATATTTTCATAATAAAAAAAGTGCGTATCGTATCGTATCGAAATCGTATCGAAGTTGTGAGCCAAATATCGTATCGTATCGTTTAGTGAAATTAGTGTATCGGCACACCCCTAGTGCCAGTCTGTCTAGATTTGAAGACAGTCTGATTTAAATCAGTCACACCTTGAAGTTCCTGCCTTTTGTTCTGAAGCAGAAGTTACAGGTCTTGAGTGTGAACCCAAAACAAGGGATCAAGCCATTCTTTTGTCTTAATTTGAATGAATTTCAATAACCATTGTTCCCCTGTGATAAGGCGGGTGGCCACAAGGCAACTGGGAAACTGCTGTGAAGTCACCTCTTGCTCGGATTCATTTTGCATACCTGTGTGAATAATCGTACAGGTTTTTAGCAACTGGCTTAAAGCACAAAGTTACTCCTAAAAGATTATTTATTCTGGGTGAAAACATATACTGAAGTAAAATGAACAAAGTCTTTATCTATGGCCTATGTGATTTTAACTAAAGTAGAAGCCAGGAGAAGTAAAAGTCTCCACTCTGAATGGATTCCTGCGTTATTAAAAGCCTCATTGAGTAACTATTGTTTACAGATGAATGAGAACATGATTCTTGGTACCATTTTAAAGTGTATAATGTGCAGAGTATTAATCTCATAATGAAACTTAATTGTGAAATGTGGTTCTGTACTGAAAGCAGAATATTGTTGAATTGATTTCAAGGCATTGTGTGACCCTATTAAAATGCGCAGTGGGCTACCCGCTCGGCCATGACGGATCAGCCTGTGATTGGTTGAAAATGAGGACAGGAGGGGCTCTGAAACCAAGGAGCCTATTTTGAAATCTAGAGTATATATGCGCCTGTTGAATGTGAAAGCAGGGTGCTGCTAATCCTGGACCCTCTGCAGTTACCTTTTATGCTCCTTGTCGACAAATAAAGACACGGAGGAACCTTATCACCACGGACTAGTCTCCTTTGTTCTGCAACCCCACTAAAAGCTTGCGTTTATTCCACGTTATTTAACCACGGTGTGTTACACAGAATTCTCTTCACTATGGAAACGCTCATGTGACCATCTCTATTCTTTTAATTAATTTCTTGGATTATATGTGCTTTGGTTTGCAAACTGAATCACTATTTTTGACTTTAATATACTTATTGTGCTACTACTAGTCATCCTAAATTTTAAACTTGCTGATGGTGACGTTATCAGCTGCTGTTTTAATTTTTCAACGGACAATTCGAGACTGTTAGCCTTTGTGTCGGGTCACGTGGTACGCTGCTAATACGATTCAGTACGTCACTACGTTTGTACGTGGGGGTTCCCTCCTCTCTTTTTGTTGGGGGTGTCCCTTCTTTTTTGTTCTGCGTCACTGAGATCCTCCTCTCGAGGGCGGGTTTTTGCCGCATCATATTTTACACTCCGCCTACGTTGTAATGACTGCTCTTGTCTCAGCATGAGTTGTCTCTCTAGCAATTTAACCAAGCTATTACGTTTCCCCATACATTAATGCAAGATCTACAACTCTAGTGCTGCTATTCCTTTTCTGTGTGTTTCTGAGTTGGGTTTGGGATATTCTAAGCTAACTTATTTCTTACAGCTACTGTTATATTGTTGGTTTAATTGTTTTACATTGCTTTCAACCCAACTCTTGTTTTTCTTTATGTCTCCTATTGCTTATTACATTTTAGTATATTTTATTTAATTGGTTTATTTCATATTAGCGGTCTTGCATACTCAATAGGTTACATGTTATTTTGATTTTTACAGTTTTCCAATTTTTTTATTTTTTTATTATTTTAGCAGCGCCTACCTAAGACATTGTCAAGGGGGGTACTACATTTTTATGGCTATATTTTACTGATCATTTTCCTTGGTTTATTTTAGACAGTCAAGCGGTTTCGGTGGTTCGTGAATTTCAGTAATGTAATTTAGGTTGTTTCAAGTATAATATTGCATCAATTACTTGGAGGGAGCTTGTTAGTTGCTCCTATCTCCTATATTGACGCTTGTGTTTGTTCTTGCTGCAGCTTTTAGTCAACCATAATACAAACCTAACTGCACACGTGCACACAGGCCTGTCATTTTGCCTGGAGAGTAGTACTTGAGTGCTCCGGTCTCTTTTTCCTGCACACTTTCCTCTCTGTTTCTGAAACCTGATTCTCATGTTTCAAGGGGGGAGGTGGAGCAGTAGAGATGCGTGATGAGTATATTTACTTGAGTAACTCAGAAACCAGGATGCTTTGATGTAACCAATCACAGTGTCCCATTCCTCTGAGCAGTGGGAACACAAGGCCGATTAGAGCCCATAGCTGAGAGAGAAAAATGATGTGGCAGCACATTCTCACCACGCATTTTAGTGTACTGTTTGAGTTTTAAAATAAGTAATGCACCGTTTTCCATCTAATGATAAACATTATAATTGTGAGCATGTTATAAAAGTGTGCAAACACATATTTTCCATTTCACCACGTTAATAACAATAGGGGAAATCATAATGAAACATGTAGTAATTGTGAATCTCTTTACATTCTTAAAAAAAAAAAAGTATAGTCTGTTTGAGACATTTAATTCTGGAGACAACAATCAATCACTGTTGGTTGTCCCTTACCCTTTTGTTTGAGTGAGTTAAGAAGAATTGAAGAATGAACGCTAATGCAATTGTTTATGTTCTTTTGTGTTGATCGCACATGTGCCATGGGGAGTTCCCAGTGAGGATGACACACCTCCCTGGAGACCAAGCCAAACCCCCTTCTGAGGCCATCCCCCTGAGTGGTCAGATCCAGAAGGCCAAACAGACCACACAGAGGCCTTTCGTCTGGATGGACACAAGCAGCCCCCTTCTATGACCTGAGGGATGCCGGTCCATTGTATCACACAAGATCAGTTTGGCCTAAACCATTTGGAACTTAATAGCCTAACAGCAGTAGTTTGACATTTATTATTTGAGTGTGTGGTTGTGTAGGCATGGAAATCGACTCATTGAAATAGGTAAAGTGTTCTCTTTTTTTGTTTAAGTGGTGAACATGGCTAGGTGCACTCTACCAAAAATCATTTTGGAGTTTTGAGTGCCAGGAGGAACTATGTTCGCCTGGCCGTCGAAACCTGAAGACATAGGGAGGAGTTAGTGACAGTATAAGATTTGGGGTAGGCAGAAAGCCATGGGGTTCAATGAAGAGGTTACATGCCTGTGTGTATGAAGTTGTTTGAAAGTGTATGATTACATCATGTATGAGTGAGAGAGAAGATTGTATGGGTATGCCTGGTGAGTGAATGTATAATAGAGCTATTGATACAAACTAACTTCTGAAGATTCACTGTAGTACTGAACGAAAACTATTTTTGGGAGATATGTAAAAGTTACAAGGGGGGACAAAAATTAAGAGAAGATGAGTGACAGGTTTAATAAAATAGTGTATTATTACTGTGAGTGATTCATAAAAATGTAGAGCCATATATGAGCAACGTTTGATCTTCATAAGGAGACAATAATGCATATTATTGTTTGTGAGGGGTTTGCCCTGCAATAATCTGCATCCACAAATTGTAGTATTTTCTACGTGACAAGTAGTGTGACAGTAATAGTTGAAGGGAAGTAGAAAGGTCCATGAAAATGTTAGGAGAGAGCATACTATAGGAGGACAGTTATCAAATACATAGAGATAAGTGCAGTTGAGTAAGAGGGAAACACATATAGGTTCTTATCTATAGTAATGAAAAATAGTGAGTTGAACATAGTAATTGTTTTCTGAGTCTGATGTCTTAAAGTGATCACAAGGAGTAGCTTGTTGGACTGAGGGTATTTTGATGTGGACTGAAACAATCACTGGCTTTTAAGTGTGACTGTGAGTTTATGAGAGGACGTGGAGGCGGCGGCTTACAGGCCCTCCCTAAAAACACGCAGTGACCATGGGGAGTCGCGCCCCTGTGATCTGAGCACAGATCTGCTGGTAGCTAATTAATGCTGTGGGGGACTAGTCCAGTCTAAGTTGGCCCCCATCTCCAAGAGGTGGTTGCTTTAGCCAAGGAATCATGAACCAAGGTTGAGCATAGGGTTAAAGCTGACAGAACAATTCTGCCCCACAGCCTAAAATCACACGTCCTACCCTGACTATAAATGAGCTTGTTGTTTGACATCAGTGAGTTTGTAGTTTCAGTGCCGAATTTTAGAGTAACGTATGGTAATTTGTATTGGAGTAACTTATCACCCCTATATTCCCGTTCTCAACATATGCAGTCTACATAGACTAAACAATATTGCCAAATAAGATGCGTTGTAGACTGACAATTGTTCGTGGTCTGTGTATGAACCTTTAATGGTGAACGTATAGTTTTTCTTTAATGCTTTTCAACATTATTTCAAAGACTATATAATCAAAAAACACTATTATTATTGGGTTTCTGGCCATGCACAGTGCACCTACAAGGGTCTACTACAACTATCAAAAATATAGTTCAATATTATTTGAATACTTGATCGATATTAGTGATGGGAGCCAAGCCAACGAGAGCTCCTTCCCCCACAACGACACCTGTGTTGATAGTACAACAGAATAACCCCCTATTCCAAGGGATTTCCACAATTTCCAAACGGTGGAATAAGCGCTGGCCTGGATTAGACAAGCCATGGCAGCAATATGGCTCTTTTGATCCAGAGGTTATTAGAATGATGTAAGTTCTTGTAGGCACGTACAAAGCAGGACAGAAAACAGGCAAGACAGGTGATGTTTTAGACTTGTTTTTTAAGGAAGGTCAGAAGTTGACTAGGTTATTCAAAGAGCGTCAGGATAAAATTATAGCTGCAACATTGTCCACAGCTAAGCTTAGGGAACCGGACTGCAGGAGTGAGGCTGGAACGACAGCCTGACTCTTCTAAGCAAATGCCAGTGACCATTAAGGATCAGCAACTTCATTATGAGCCAATCAATCAATCAATCAAGCCGTTGTCACATCTGGAGACAATGTAACAGAGGAGAGGGGAGGCCACAGCCCTCCCACAGACTGGGGTGTCATTACCCCTTGGACCTGGACAATTACAACTACACTCAAAGCAAGAGGAGCACCATTGCCCCTCTATGTCGTTCTCCCCTCAACCCGTGGACATACAGTACATCTCTCCTCTCTTTTTCTCTTTTACAGCTTTACCTTAACTTTACTCTATCTTTTCTTGTGAGACGGGGTTTTCCGTTCGTGAAGACAGATGTCCGTCAGAGACCCTGATGAAGACAGAGATCGTTTGATAGTGCGTTTTAATATAGGCGTTTTTTTGTGTTTTGACGCGCATGGTAAATGGCGATTTGTATGTCCTTCTGTTTTTATAGATTGTCATTTTAGTTATCTTTTGAGACCTGTGTAGCCTATTTGTGTTACAGGTTTTGTTTGTCAAGGGAGGTCTGGATGATCCTAACACATTTGTTCTTTTTCTACATGAGGAGTAGCAGGTTTTTATTGTTTGTGTTTTGGTACTAATGTTTAGTTAGCTCTTTGATGCCTTTTAATTTGTGTTACTTTAGTGTTACTTTAGGTTCTATGGTTTTCATGTCCCCACGTTTATGGAGGACCTTTAGGGCCCTCCATAGGGGGGATATGTAGTATATTAGAACTAAGCATATAGTCTAATAAACATATAGTCTAAAAAATAGTTGTAATGAACACACAAATAACTGGCCTAGAGACCTCTCATCCCCCCACAGGATGCCACACACAGAAAATCACTGATCACTTGATAATGAGGAACAGGCATTCAAACAGCACATGGTCCTTGTACTTACTTACATACATCCATACATAATATCATATATCAATATATACTAATGCACTAGTACTTATATTGTAATGCACTTACATTACAATATAACTAGGCATACTACTACTGTTTAATAGACACAGTCCATTGATTGCTAGTTTGCCTAGCAAGGCATTCCTGATTAGTCACATAAATTCTACACCCTTTCATGGGGGAGAAAAGCCCAGGTCCAGATGTCAGTATCTCCTGGGGTCATCTGCCCTTAGTTGACCAGTATATTGTCTTAACCAACTCACACAATAGACCTACACACACACCAAACTACTTAATTAAGCACATACTCATTTACACACATAGTCTAACACACGCACCTACGTGCACACTGAAGTGCATCCGTGCATGCACACACACACATATAGGATCCACACTGTTTAGACATGTGGACCTCAACACACACACCACGTGCACAAGCCTATAGAAAAGAGTGTGCATGTGCATACACATCAAGTATAAATATCAATGCTGTGTTTTACTCTGTCTTTTCCTGCTGAAAGCTGCCATGTAACCATGTGAGTAATTCTCTTCTCTCCTTAATAAAATCAACTGAGGAGAAGGAATGCCTTGACTCCTTAATTCTCCTTAAACAAGGGCAAATAGCCTCACAGATTAATGCATTTCACTACAATCTGAACCGATGCCATTTGATGTTGTTTGTTTGATGTCATTTCCTATGGTATTGAAGCTTACTGACAAAGCCGAACTCTTGGAGACATTGGGTAACCCAAGCTGTTACTTTGTACTATGACATCAGAATTCAGACACAGTTTTCCCTTTTATATCTCCAAGACATTCTGATCCTGGAACCAGAAGCCTCCGTTTGAACTCAGTTATTCTGAGATGATTTCTTTACAGCAGAATGACAGCCAAAGAGAGAGGCTGCAAGCAATGGCTGTGTTTTATCTTAGAAGATCAGAATATTGTTATCTCCTGAACCTTTTCACCACAGAGTGCATTCCTGGGAGATTCTTTTAATATGTGTAAAATTACAGCTGTCATTTCCTGAGCTTGGCAAGGTGACGTGAGGACAGGATAGGAGTTGACTCCAGAAACTACTCTTTGGTATATAGTCAAATGTGACCAAAGCAGAATCCACCACACTGTTGATGTACATTTACCGAGACATGGATGGAAATGCTATCTGTTTCCTCCTATAGCTAAGTGCACTTTCTCCTGCTGTGTCACATAATAAAGCCAACCTCAATCTATTTCCAGGGCCTCTCTGAAGGCGAGTACTCAATTTATTGGCAGGGGAAGTGGAAAAAGCTGATTGACTCTATGGCAGCGTTTGCTTGCATGTTGTCTATATTGTCTTCTTGGGTTGCTCATGAAGATCGGTGTTGGGGTGATTTATACGTAAAAAAAATAGCCAAGCTACAAGTTCACAATGTGTGTTGTGAGCTTGTGTATCAGTTATTTTATTTATTTGTATTTTTTTCTGGCTTTTTTGATAGTCCACAGTGTAGAGAGACAGGAGACAGCTGGGGAGTGACATGCAGCCCATGCAGCCCATGCACCATGCGCGGGAATCGAACCCAGGACTCACTGTCGGGTATCAGGCGCGTACCACATACTGTAGGCTTTGATTCCTGTCAGCGACTCCTGGGTTCGATTCCAGAGCATGGTGGGGCCTTTGCTGCCCATGTCACTCCTCAGCTCTCTCTTCCTGTTTCCTGTCTCTCTGTAGACGATAAAAAGTCACTCCACTCAGCTGTCGGTGCCCCCAAGATTGGCTGCTTTCGGCTATAGATCAGCTATTCAACGTGACGTGTTGTGAGCTTATAGATTGGCTATTTTTAGTGCACGACACGGTGCACAGCCAAGTATACATTATGCATTAGTCACTGAGAGAGAGAGAGACAGTATGGGAGTGCCACGGATTCCCAGGTGGGCAAATCTCATTGTCAAAGCTTGAAAATACTAATTATGGTACTGCAGTGCCCTTTCTTTACATTTGTAAAATTGTAGTTGGTATCGGAAGTTACAACTTTATTACCGTATAACGTATTGCTCTGACATGAGTGCAATTTGAAGGTATAACAAAAGACAAAATTATTAGACATGTTTTGTGTTTTGTTTAGAACATTTAATACTTTTAAACACAAGCTGTATCAAACGTGTCAGCAGCAACTTAAAGACATGCTGCATTGAAAATAACACGTTTTACCAGACTATCAATTACTTATGTAAATTGACTCAAGGTGATGACGGCTGGAAGAGAACACACGCGTTGAAGAATGTTTCCTATAGGAACTAAATACCTCAACGAACAGCATTTTTCTTTTTATAAACATTTGTCCTAGCCATGAAATTATCAACATTTGTTTTTCTATTAGCTCTGCCTTTGTCAATGTGTTAATGTTGTTTCTATTGCATTCCTTTTCATTTTAATTAGGATGGGATTCCAACTAAAATGATAATGATATTATTATCTTTTCCTCTTTGAAAAGCAAGTCAATACGTGGATTTTTCAGACGAATTTGGACAAAGGTGATCCTGGCAGAATCCTGATGTTTTTTATTTTCTGTTTTCTTTTCTTTATCTAGGCTCAAAAAAAGAAAACACACTGCTCACTCAGTTTGATGTTTAGCTGAGGTGCTGGAGCTTAAAAAATACGAGTTAACTGAGAAAAGAACATCTGCACACTCAGATCTGTGTGAAAGTCGTTTAATGCGAGCTTACAGTCAGAGACCATATTCAAAGGCATCTGAAACAGTGATGCGCGCAAAAAAAAAAGAAGCATCTTCTTGAGTCGTGAACAGCGGAAGCAAATCTGTGTATCCACATTATAATAAGTATGGACTATTAGTCTTTCATATAATCACAACTGTCCAAGGCCCACAATAAGTAGACAACGGCTACATGCATTGCATTATGTGCTTTGTTAGCTATAGACCAATAATGCAAAAAAAAAGAGGGAAGGTGACTACTGTTTCTCTATTACAAACAGCAGCTTCACAGTGTAAACCAGGGGTCTTCAATGTTTTCAGGCCAAGGACCCCCTAGCTGAGAGAGAGATGAAGCAGGGACCCCCTCTGTATTGTATAAAATTGTGTTTCAGATTCAACATTTTTTGTTGACGTGGTCTGCTCTTTTTCCCTCTACACCTATAGCCTCTTTTCAAAAAATAGCCGATCTACAAGCTCACAACGCCTCGCGCTGCGAGGCGTTGTGAGCTTGTAGATCTGCTATTTTGTGGCTGAAGTTCTCCTCAGAAAAGGGATGCTAGGGTTCAAGAGGTAAAATAAAAAATCCTATCACACAAAGATTTGGCGGACCCCCTGTAGTAACTCTGAGGACCCCCTAGGGGTCCCGGACCCCCTGTTGAAGACCCCTGGTGTAAACACATCTCACAATCCTCTTCACCAGAAATGTTGTCAAATCTGAACCAACCACATCAAATATTGTGACTGTACGCTTGTAATCATTATAATATATCTTAGGCTTGGCCTTTATCTGTTTGATGGTACATGTACTGTTTCACTCTCATCTGCGTAAGCATACTGATATACTTATGAGTTATGACGCAATGGTCACGGATTTACACTCCAATGGTACAAGGCACAACTGTTGAAGTACAACTCCTCTACTTTGTAGAATATGATGACACCATGTTATATCATGCACTTATTCATATGACATTCTGTTCCTTTCTATAGCTGTTCTGACTCATATATCCTGGTTATGTAATGTCACCAGTACTGCCTATTCTCTATGTTTAATATCCTTCAGAACTTTGCTGTGTGACACTGCCTGGTGACATCTTGTTCTCCAAGCTCACAGCTTGCAGTGGTGGAAAGTAACTAAGTACATTTACTTAAGTACAATTTTGAGGTATTTGTACTTGACTTGAGTATTTCCAATTTCCAATACTTTTACTTCTACTCCACTACATCTCGGCTCCAAATATTGTACTTTTACTCCACTACATTTATTTGATTTTGATTATTATTACAAAACATACATTAGCCGATCTACAAGCTCACAATGCATCGCGATGGGACGCATTGTGAGCTTGTAGATCTGCTATTTTGAAAAGTTTTTTTATACATTTGAAAACTTTTACTCAAGTAAATTTTGAATTCCGGACTTTTAGTTGTGTTTAGAGTATTTCTACATTGCAGTATTGATACCTTTACTTAAGTAAAACATTTGATTACTTTTTCCACCACTGACAGCTTGCTTACTAAGGAATACTGAATAATCACTCACCAATAAAGGAATACTCTTAGGACCACATCGAGGGTCTGCTAAATTCACAACAGTGATTACTTAAAAAGTGAGCTGTGATCTAATGTGTTTGATTTGATTGTCAATATCTCTTTAGGTGGTAAAGTAACTCTCTGTGAATTAATGTGTCTTCAAATGGCAAAGTTGTGAGTGGCTAGTTGGCCTTGCTTTTATAAATAACAAACACCAAGCATCCCAGCTATTCAGAGCATTCCAAACTTTTCGTGTCCAATGCTGCACAAATGGGTGTCAAAATCTCAAGGCAGACCCTGTATTCATAGGGAAATTATCCACAAGCTCACAGCGTGTCACATCACGACACATTTTAGAAAATGTGTGTGTGTATGTGTGAGGGGATAATACATTCCACCTAAAATAGCAACAATGACAGTTTGGAAGTAAATAAGAACAAAAAAATCACACCCTGTGTGAAGGTAGCGGCGCCTTTGATACATTTTGTCATCGATATGTGTTTATAATGTGTTTATAGCCATGTGTCACGTGAAGCTTGACCAATCACTTTGTTGACGGGTCTGACCAATCAGAACGTTGACGGGTCTGACCAATCAGAACGTTGACGTGAACGCGGACAAAGTCAGGTATAGAGCAGGATCCGCTCTATACCTAAAGGTATAGAGCGGGTCTGACCAATCAGAACGTTGACGGGTCTGACCAATCAGAACGTTGACGGACCTGACCAATCAGAACCTTGGCGGGCCTGACCAATCAGAACGTTGACAGACCTGACCAATCAGAACGTTGACAGACCTGACCAATCAGAACGTTGACGGAAAAGCCAGGTATAGAGCAGGACCGCTCTATACTATGTATAGAGCGGCGCCAGCGCCGCTAAAAATACAGTATAGGATTTCCCTCTGTATTGGTAAATGAGTGTGCAAAAAGTATTGACAGAGTACATAACCTTTTTTATGGTTGTATATATTGCAATAATACTTTATGGTTGTCACAAAAACCTAACCTCGCATCGCCAGTCTTTCCACCTCGGAGGAAAGCCTGGTATTCGTTATTAATGGCCCGTGTGATCCGGTTTAGGCCACGCCTACTGAAAAAAAGCAATTAATCTTTCCGGAAGTTGCGGGTTCCGGTTTGGCGGAGCCGCTTTGTTTTGGTTCCCCCTGTTTGTTTCCCCAATCGATAAATGGAATACAATTTCCCCGTGGGATAACCAAGGTGGACAGATGCTAAATAGTCTCCGGAAAGTACACACACATTTATATTTTAAAAAATATGCTAAACTACGCCGCATCAAGGATTTTACTAGGTAGGCCCTATTACAATGCCCTTGATCCCGGCCGTAGTTATTTTGGGGTGAAGTCTTTCCGGATTCGCGGGTTCTGGCCGCCTGATGATGACGCGCCTGGTGACGTAGGGTTACTTCCGTTCGCGACCGGATCACAAACCCGAAAAAGGTATTGATCCCAGGCTACAAAAACTCAAGGCACACCTACACTTTGTATTACGGCATCTCAGCACACCGTTTGGGAACCACTGGCCTGTTGGACAATCTATATATTGATATCTATTTCACCCTCATGTCTCTACGCCTCTCCTGCAACACTCGGTTATTATGCCTCACAGTTTCTTTGCTCTAGAAACAAGGAACACGTTCAAAAACATTTTTCACAATGCTAAGTAAACATATGCTCATGTGTTCAATTTCTAAATGTCCCTTAACAAGTAAACAGATGCTGATGTGTTCAATTGCTAAATGTCCCTTAAGATTCCCTGTTGCATTTGATGAGATATAGTGCATAATATATGTACAGTACAGTAAGGGACTGTACTTTCTAGCTACATTTGTTGACCTCATGACCGATATTCTTTTCCAGGCAAATTGGCAGTGGATCTATTATGAAAAATAAACATCCGCTGTACATCAGGATGTTGTTTGTATAGGATAAAGCTACTAACTGTTCATCAACATAATATTGTAACTTTGAGACAAGACTGTTTTCCTGCTTGACAACAATGCATCACAGGACAGCCAATTTCTTGTGATTAATGTGTGCCCCCCCCCCCCCCCTCAGGTGAAGCTAATTACACTCAGCAATAATTGCAACAAAATGTGTTCAGTCACGTCACATTAACCCAATGTTGTTTTGGGCAGCAGAGGGACAATGGAGAAATGCTCCATTAGAGGTATAGCTTATACCTCACTCATCTAAAAACCCGTTTGCCCACAAAGTGGCAAATGTGGTTAAATTGTCAATTCAACTTTTTTATGGATGGACGGAACGCTGAGTACCTGGCCGTCAAAGAAACTCATTCTTTGTGCAATTCTTGCGGGTTTCTATATGGTCAGCAGCAAAATGCCCGTGCATGGCAGGAAAACTAATATTGTAAAACAAAGCATTCTGTTCCTGACCAGCAGAAATAGAAACAAATTGCTTGTTTTGTACATTAGCAAAAGTGCTATGAGAGGGGGAAAAGGCTCGACCAAAGCAATGTTGATTTTGTCGACTAAAACTATGACAAAAAATGTTCGTCGACTACCTTTTTTCACTGACGAAAACTAAATAAAAACTGTTGACTAAAACTACGACTAAATATATTGACAATTTCGTCAACAAATAAAAACTAGACTAAAATGTTAGTGAGGGACTAGTGGAGAAGAGATCCAGTAGAACTAAAAGACAAGTCATTTTATGTTTGGTTGCGCTCGGTGTTGCGCTCTGAAAATAGCAGATCTACAAGCTCACAAGCTTGTAGATCTGCTATTTTCAGCATGCAACCAAGTGTAAAATCAGCCATTACGATGCCATCAAGGCACCGCCAAAATACATTTTAGTTGACTAAATCAACTGTAGATTTAGTCGACTATAATCTTATATTTAGTCGACTAAACCTAGACAAAAACTAACATTTCAGATGACTAAAATATAACAAACTAAATGGAATTTTATTCAGAAGACTATGACTAACACTAAATAAAAATGTGCTGACAAAATCAACACTGGACCAAAGCACTGTCCATGGTCTATAGTCAGCGGTGTCACCTGTTATGTAATCACTACGCCACAGTGTTGTGGTTCATTCTGCATGGATTGTTGCTTCCAATAAGCAGTGACAGTTCATGGAATAATACTCTTCGGTAGGTAGGGCCGGTAATCTGTTTTGCTGGGAGAGAGAGAGAGAGAGAGAGAGAGAGAGAGAGAGAGAGAGAGAGAGAGAGAGAGAGACGGGGGGGGGAGAGAGAAAAGAGAGTGAGAGAGAGAGAAGCGTTGCTAATAGACATGTAGCGATTTATTGTAAATTAAAAAATCGATTCAAACTGGTGAAGAAAATACAGGATCTTTGTAAGAGGATTGATTAAAAAAAATGTTTTCAGTCATTTGCTACTGTATTGAAAAGAGGATAAGAGAAGACAGTATTTTTTTTTTTTAAAGAGAGAGAGAGAAGAAAATACTGGATTTGTGTAAGAGAAGTAATTTAAAAAAAAATGTTTTTGGTCATTTGTCTGGAAACTAAAGGCCTTTGGAGACAGGGTGTGATTTTTCGCAGGGAAAAACAGACAATATCATTTTTTAAATGAACACATGGTTCTCAATGACCTCATGCACACTGGCTCCGAATTTACAGCGCGGCGGTGCGATGCGGCGATGCGTTTTTTCTCCAATCAAACCCAGTTCGATTTGTGCGTTTTTTCGCATGTGGTAAAAACTGATTGTCTAATCGCACCCTGTCTGCAAAGGCCTTTATTTTGTGATTTTTTAAATTTTTTATATCGTATGGTGAACCTAGTATCGTGATTGAAATTGTATTGTGTGTTCAGTGAATGGTTACATCCCAACCATCCCTTGAAATACAGAATCGTCCCTTATATTTGGAAACTAAACGACGTGTCCCACTGATGACGGACACACTTTTTTCTTTATTTTTGGGAATCAATCAATAGCACACATCTTACGTTCAAACAGCTCATATAGGCTACATACAGTACTATATAATACAGGTTGTTAATCACTTATACCCTATAGACAGTAATCTGGACCTGAGTTGTCTCTGTACTTAGATAGCTTTAACCCATTAAGACCTGAGGCCCATTCTACAAAATGTCTTCTAAATCCTAACTGTTTTTTGAATAAACGTATGTTACTATGTCAGTGGTTCTCAAACCTTTTCATGTCAAGGATCCCAATATTTACTGTAGAAAAAAACAGGGATGGGGGTCAGGGAAGCAAACCTACCTTCTATAACGTCAGTGAGCATCCTGAAGGTATAAGGACACCCACCTCAGACATCAGCAACATTATGAAAATCACATAAATACAATTGTTCGGGTGAAATTCACCAATGGTTAGTGTACTAGGGGTTAAGTAAAAATATTGAGTACTTTTTCCACCACTGGTTAAACCACACCTTGAGCTCTGATAGTAAACGGCAGGCTGCTTGGAGACAGAAACACGTTACCAAGGAAACCAAGATGCGTGGCAGGGGAATGCACACAGACGTCTTCTCTGGCCAGGCGTGAACGCTATATCGGATCAATAAGTCAGCATGCCCCAAAGGGCAGAGCTGAGAGAGAAGGGAACATGCCTTTCCCCTTCACCTTGTTTAGAGAGCAAAACTAATTATATCAATCTCTGAAGAAATTATTGACACATAAGTATAGCGTGGAAAGAGGAGGAGAATGAAGGTGGAAACTGAAAGGAAGAGAGAGAGATAGATACGGTATATGTAGATAGATAGATAGATAGAAACCATACTGTATGTAGATAGATACCGTAGATAGATACTGTAGATAGATAGATAGATAGATAGATAGATAGATAGATACCATGGATCGATAGATAGATACCATAGAGAAGGGGTCTTCAACGTTTTCAGGCCTAGCTGAGAGAGAGAGGAAGCAGGGACCCCCTCTATATTCTATAGAATTGTGTTTCAGATTAAACTTTTTTTGTTTACTTGGTATTCTCTTCTTTTCCCTCTACACACCTACCTCTTTGCCAAAAATAGCAGATCTACAAGCTCACAACACCTTGCGCTGCTATGCTAGGGTTCAAGTGGTTAAGTTAAAAAAAACATATCACACAAAGATTTGGCGGACACCATGTAGTCACTCTGAGGACCCCCTAGGGGTCCCGGACCCCCTGTTGAAGACCCCTGCTATAGATCAATAGATATAGATAGATAGATACCATAGATAGATAGATAGATAGATAGGTATAGATAGATACCATAGATAGATTAGATACCATAAATAGATACCATAGATAGATAGATAGATAGATAGATAGATAGATAGTCAGATACGTAGGTCGATACCATAGATAGATATGTGTAGATACCATAGATAGATACCATAGAATATATCTCTATCGATCTATCTATCGATTGATCTATGGCATAGATAGATAGATAGATAGATAGATAGATAGATAGATAGATAGATACCATAGACATATACAATAGATATATACCGGAGATAGATAGATTGAATTGGAACACAATTATGTGGGACATTCGGAAGCAACAGACCACATGAGCGACATGCTTGGCTGCCCGCACAGCTAACAATGGTTGGATCAATATTTGCTTGTTGAGTGTCCAGATGAAGATAGACATGACAGAGACACTTAAGGGACAGGCAGGCAGACAGACAGACAGACAGACAGACAGACAGCTACCCGCAGACCACAGCCAATGATCCGAGGTGTCATTCAGATTTATTGACTATACTGTCATGGTTCACTGATACCAGGGGGGGCCTGGTGAAAAGTACAGTTTTTATGACCTTTTCGGCCGTCTCTTTGATCCGGGCTGTACAGGGATATAAGACAAGGAGAGAAGTTTACATTACGACCATGTAGTCGTGGTTTTATAACCAACGGGTGGGGTCTCAGTAGTACACAGTAAAATCCTCAGTGTTACATTTATGCTGAGAGTGTAACAGTATTAATTTCGTCGACTAAAACTATGACGACACATTTTTGTCGACTACTTTTTTTCACTGACGAAAACTAAACATAAAATAAGCTATGATGACTAAAACCTAAGACTAAATATATTGACATTTTAGTCTAGTTTTTATTTGTTGACACAATTATTTCGTCAACAAATAAAAACTAGACCAAAATGTTAGTGAGGGACAAGTGGAGAAGAGATCCAGTAGAACTAAAAGACAAGTCATTTTATGCTCGGTTGGGAGCTCTGAAAATAGCCGACCCACATGCTCGTACAAGCTACGAGCTTGTAGATCGGCTGTTTTCAGCATGCAAGTGTAAAATCAGCCATTACGATGCCATCAAGGCCCCACCAAAACTAATTTTTGTCGAAAAAAATCTACTGTACACTTAGTCGACTAAAATCTTATATTTAGTCGACTAAAACTAGACTGAAACTAAAACTAACTAAAATTACTGACTAAGATTAACTAAACAGACTAAACAAAAAATATATATATTCAAAAGACTATGACTAAAATAAAATCAAAATTTGCTGTCAAAATGAACACTGGAGTGTAGAAACAGACCTGTTAGGATGTTACAGTGTAAAAACGTGGTAACAGTAGACATGCTTTGTGAGGCACTATGTATGCACTGCTTTTAAATGACCTCAGAATATAGACCAGATGTATAAATATACTGCAGAACTGAATCTGGTGTGAATCTCTATTATGTCATTTTTGCAGATTATAATTCACTTCTAGAGCTTTTCTGTATACTGGGCAAATAAATGATGACTACTCTAGTTATAATGTTAATAATGCATTAACCACTTAACCCCATAATATGGTTGAGGGGGAATTCCCTCAGGGCTCCCCACAATACGGAATGCTGGGGTTCAAGTGGTTAATAATGAACTAACAATTATCTACTGTATGATAGCTTTATGCGTATAACACTTCAAGTAAAGTGTACCCTACACCCATTTTGCTGTTGAGTTTTGTATAACATTTTAACATTAAGGTCTTGAAACATCTAATACATAGCCTACACTACAGGCTCCCTATGACAAATTCACCCCCAACCTGCTTCTGTAAATATTTTCATTTGAAAATCTAATCTCTTGAGTTCCACTTGAGCTGATTGCAACCTGGTGAGTTTGTTATGGAGTGAGGGGCTACAGTATAAATGCACCGTTTCCCTGCTGACTAAAAGAAAGCTATTACCCACTTCAAGTGTGAATAAGAGTGTGAGGCGTAGATTTAACCCCTTTTAACCGGGAACGCTCAATCTGTGTCATTTTTAAGATTTCTTTGGCTGAAAAATAAACCGTGAAAATGTGTGCAAATCTTTGAATATTTTATATATAAAGCGAACATTTGCTATTTTTGAAAAATCGTGAAAATGTGCGCAGATCTTTGAATATTTTTAAAGTGAACATTTGTAACTCAAATCTTTGCTTCTGGGGGATTCTACAAAATGTCTTCTAAGTGGTTTTCAAAGTTTTTCATGTCAAGGACCACCCAAAATGTCAGTATTTGGCCGCGGACCCCATCTCAAAAAAAAACAACAAAAAAAGCAGATCTACAAGCTCATAGCGCGGCACTCGGTGCCGCGCTATGAGCTTGTATATCTGCTATTTTTGAATAGCCAAATAAACCTCAAAATGACACAGATGCTTTTCCAGGTCTTAAAGGATTAAATTTGACCAATCTTCCACTTCGAAAAGAAAAAACAATCTACTGAATCAAGGCATCCTCTCGTTCCGCTTGATATGGGAAGTTTTAATATCCTTGAGAATCAGCTGTCCCCCGCTCGGGGGGATACACAATAACATCCTTTAATAAACAATAATTGTCCTGGGTGGGAGTGGAGCATGTATTAAATTGGCCTTTAGGGGGGAAAAAAGAATCAACATATTATGTGCTTGAGTTTGACGTAAAGAAAATAGCCTATACTTACCAGTACAGAACATCCTGTCAGCCACCACACACACACACACACACACACACACACACACACACACACACACACACACACACACACACACACACACACACACACACACACACACACACACAGGGAGAAAGGGACAGATAAAGTGAGAGAGGGTGAGAAGTGCCGGAAACATGACATAATGCCTTGATTCCCAAAGGCAACACCAGAGACGTCTCCTCTAGTACAGTGGTTAAACTTTTTAATTTAAAGGACCCCCAGGTTGGTATGCATTCAATGACCACAGACCCTCATTACTCTGAGAGTGTACAAATCTAACCAAAATGTCTGTGTCGATGTGGTTACATGTGTACACTCTCAGAGCTACAGAACGGTTAGGGTCCATTTGGATCCTTTTCTGTCAATCATTTAGCTGGGGACTCGCTGGATCCACCCCAAGGACCCCCTGGGGTCCCCGGGCCCCACTTTGAGAACCACTGCTCTAAGTCAGCCACCCAGCACCCCTCCCTGCACCTTGCTATGGCGATCGATTTGACACGTTTGAGAGATCAACAGGCGGTGGCTCCCCAAACTCAATGGCAGTGTTGATTTTGTTGACTAAAACTATGACTTGTTGGTCGACTACCTTTTTTCACTCACGAAAACTAAATAAAAACGAAACAAAAACTTAGCTATGATGACTAAAACTATGACTAAATATATATTTAGTCAAATATTTTAGACAAATGTTTCAACAAATAAAAACTATACTAAAATGTCAGGGAGGGACTTGTGGAAAAAAAGATCCAGTATAACTAAAAGACAAGTCACTTTATGCTTGGTTGCGCTCAGGTGTTGCGCTCTGGAAATAGCAGATCTACAAGCTCACAACGCGTTGCGCTATGACGCGTTGTGAGCTTGTAGATCGTCTATTTTCAGCATGCAACCAAGTGTAAAATCAGCCATTACGACGCCATCAAGGCCAACATTTCAGATGACTAAAAAATCAGCCAAAACAAAAACAAAAGTTATTTTGCTGTTTTCTACTCTTTGTCAATCCGCGACATGATGCCCTAAACACCAGACCTGCTCACATATGACTAAAACTAAATGGAATTTGACTCAAAAGACTATGACTAAAACTGAAACAAAATTTGCTGTCAAAATCATCACTGCTCAATGGCTTTGAGGATTGGCCAAGCTTAGCATGACATTTTTGCCGCTGTACTCATATAAGTGGTCGCGTGGGAAACAGGACTCAGTTCCTTTACAAAACAAGACGACGAAGGGCCAAAGGGACCAAAAGGAGACAGAGACTATTAAAGTTGATGCTGCTGAGCAAGAAGAGCAGAGTTTTCCTTTGAAAACGAAAGACTCACAGAAAAAAACAGAGAATTTGATCCAAGATGTGTGAAATGTTGCGCTGGACGGTGCATCTGAAAGGAGAGCCAAAGAGAGACGACCATGCTGCAGTGGCGGTGGGCCACAAAGTCTACTCCTTTGGAGGCTACGGCCAGAACATGGTTCAGATCGAGGTGCACATATTCAACACAGTGTCTCTGCGCTGGTTGCCCCCGGTGACGATCGGAAAAGGCGAGCGTCCCGCCGAGGTCCCCTCCAGGCGCTACTACCACACGGCCGTGCTCATAGGCGACGCCATCTACATCTGGGGGGGCTTGAGGGCCACGGAAAGCACCGACAACGTGCTTTACGCGTTCGACGTCAACACCCATAAATGGTTCATACCCAGGGTTTCTGGGGCCGTTCCGGATGCGAAGTGGGGCCACTCGGCATGTGTCCTGGGAAAGGTCATTTATATCTACGGGGGATACACCCAGATCATCGGATGTAGTAATGACATCTACAAGTTGGACACCAGCACAATGGTCTGGTCTTTAATTAACATCAAAGGCCCCCCGGCGCCTGCTTCTGCGCGACACTCTGCCACCATGATCGCGACAAAGATGTTTGTATTTGGAGGAGGGGGCCAGTACAACAATATCAGAGTGTTTGACACGGCCACCAACCGCTGGCTGAGCACGCCTTCTGCACAGATTCTTCCAGAAGGACGCAGGCGCCATTTGGCTTTTTCCTACAACGGAGAACTGTACATATTTGGTGGCCACAACCTTCTTCTGGACTACACCTTCAATGAAATGTGGAAGTTCAATCCAAGGACCTTTTGCTGGAAAAGGGTTGACCCCAAAGGGAAACCCTCGTGTTGGAGTTACGGGATGTGCTGTTGCATGGTGGGAGATCGTGTCATCTTCTTTGGAGGAATCACGCCGAATGACCTGTACATCTTAGATTTAAGTCCTAGTCTTAACACGTTATGCAAGCTGGTAGTTATTGAGCACCGACTGGATCGGTCATTACTCCCACAAGCAGTGCCGGATTAAGAGGAGTCGAGGCCCGTGGGCTAGAGTAATTATCGAGGCCCCACTGGCGCGCATGCACGCGCGCGCAGCGCGCGTGCATGCTTGCCCCGTTCGCGCGCGCGCGCGAACATTTTTCGGGTAATTCGGGTTATTTTTCTTTTAATTTCGGGTTTAATTCGGTTATTTCGGTCCAAAGTGGAGTAGTATATGGATGCATATTTATAGCATAATATACATTTTATTTTACCCACCACTGGCTGTTTCAAATAATGAGCAGAGCAGAGGAATTGAGCATCATCAACCATCTACGATTATCAATAGCTACTGTAAAGTATAACGAATAGAATGTTTGGCACAGAGACGTGTGAGTTTTGTTCAGAACATGAAGTTTGCTTTATATTAACTTTAATAGTAGACTTACTCATCACTGATGCAGCCACACTTCATTGGCAGCTGCTAAATCCTGTGATCTCTGATGACCGTAACATTCTCCAAATCCTCCTCTTCAATACCTTTGGTTTTGGTAAAACTACCCCCCAACTTGGAAGCACCAGGAGGTTGTTTGTTTATAATTATACACTACGAATCCTTGGATGTAACTCCTCGAGTCGGCGGGGGTCGGTCTACCACTCTCTATTTCTTTTTCCTCGGTAGCTTTCACCGTTTTAAAATACTTGCTTAAATCTGCACACTTTGCAACTAGCACAGATAGCTCTTGTATCCTCTCGTTGTGTTGTTGTCGAGCTCTTTTCCCAAATTCGACTTGTAAACAAACCGGTGAAAAACCACATGTTGGATGTTGCATGCTGCGCCAGGCCGACATAAACGCATCGCCCCAAAACACACTCGCCCCGGGTATATCCAGCGGCCTCGGCCGGAGAAAAAAATAGGGGCGAGTGTGTTTTGGGGCGAGTGTTTTCGCCCCAAAACACACTCGTTACGAGTAACGTGCAATGAGGAGGAATGCGGACTGCTGTGGACCAAACCATTTTGGGATTTACACGGGGGGGGGGGGGGGGGTCGGTGGGGCTAGAGCGGATACGGAAGTGGTGTGTGCATGTATGTGTGTGTGGAAAATACTGGATACAGTAGTAGGCGGGCTTTAGACCGGATTAGGCTTTGACAGCCACTACAGGCACTGTCTTCAGTGGCAGTGACAGTGTGGATAGCAGAGGCTCTCGATGTTTTAACCATAAAACAACTAAATATACAATAACTAAACATAAATCTCACTTGAATTGGATTGCAATACTTTACAATTTCATCGTAAAAAAAAATATTTGATAAAAAAAATAAAAATAAAATCTGAGGCCCCCCCAGTTGGAGGCCCGGGGGCTGTAGCCCCCCCTAGCCCAACGGTAAGTCCGGCCCTGCCCACAAGACATCAAGTGGAAACTGGAAACCATGACTAGCAACAGCAGATGTAAAAAGTACATGAGTGTGCTCACTGCCAGTCAGCCCATGTAAATAAAACAACAGTGAGCCCACTAAAAAAAGACAAAGACAGGGCCGGTCCGGACCAAAATGCCAGGGCTGAATTTTGGTCCCAGTCCGGCCCTGATTCCCAGTGCTGTAAAGTAACTAAGTACATTTACTCAAGTACTGTACTTAAGTACAATTTTGAGGTATTTTCACTTTACTGGAGTACTTCCAATTTTCAATACTTTTACTTCTACTCCACTACGTCTCAGAGGCAAATATTGTACTTTTACAATTCTACAAACTTTAGGTATACTAGTTACTTTGTAGATAGATTATTATATTATAAAACATGCATTAACCACTTTAGCCCTATTTTCATATCGAGAGAGAGAGAGAGAGAGAGAGAGAGAGAGAGAGAGAGAGAGAGAGAGAGAGAGAGAGAGAGAGAGAGAGAGAGAGAGAGAGAGAGAGAGAGAGAGAGAGTCATAGTGTCAGTCATATAGGGAGGGAGTTAGGACCTATTCTTTGCGGTCCTTTGGTGCCTTCGAGCCTTGAGCAACAGGCGACCACCTGAAGGGAAAAAGCCATTGCAAAAGTGATTTGGAGCAGAGATGGAGGAATGAGGGGCTGCTTTAAACACCTGTCTCAAGATAGCGGCCACCTGTTAAAGCTCTGCACCTGAGAGACAGATGGAGATAGAGCTGTGTGATCCACTGCAGGGAGAGATGATAGAAAGAGAGTGAGAGACAGGATTTTCAGTACTCTTTCTGATTTCTGAAGGTGGGTTTCTGAAGTTGTCCACAGCCCTCCTCTGAGACACAGACCGACTGTAAAAGAATAGCACAATTTTATCATGAGCACTAGTGAGGCAGGGGCGCAGCCATGGGTGGGCCTGGGTGGGCCGTGGCCGATTTCGTAAATCAAATTTTTTTATAAAAATGTTTTTGATACTAAATCGGTAAAATAAGGCAAAAATAAGAATTAAATAACATAACCCTAACCCTAACCCTAAAACCGAAATAAAGTAACAAAAAAATAAATAAAAGTATCAAAATCCACCCTAAAAACGCACATGCGCACGGGTCGGGACCTGGGCCTAGGCCCCTGCCAGCCTGTACCAGCGTTCTGGCTGCACCACAGTAGTGAGGACCAATTATATGAAGATAGGTTGAAAATGGGTGAAGTCGTCCTTTAAGTTACGGTATTATCATCGACAAGGCACCCTTCTGAGGTGCAAAGTTCAATGCACTTGCTGTGAAAAAACATTGCTCTGCTTATATTCTGCATCGTCAAAAACCTTTAAAAATGTATGTCTTTTCCTGTGTGGCAAGTTACATTGGCCCTGCTGTGCTGTGTGTGATAATATATTAATGATATTTTTAGACATGAAAATAACAGCTATACTCTAAGAAGCATGACATAAACGCGCACTCCAACTTCCACTTGAACGTATCCTCTAAAGCCCCATTTGCAGCAACAGAAAGTGAGAAAATTCCATGCATTAGCAGATGAGTGGAGTGGCAAGGAAGAGGAGAGGATCTTTAATCGTTTAAGACCGGGAACGCATCTGTGTGTCATTTTTAGATTTCTTTGGGCTATTCAAAAATAGCAGATCTACAAGCTCGTAGCGCGGCACCGAGTGCCGCTCTACGAGCTTGTATATCTGCTATTTTTGAAAAATCGTGAAAATGGGTGCATCTTTGAATATATATACTTTTTTAAAGCGAACATTTTTAACTCAAATCTTTGTTTCTGGGGGGTTCTACAAATGTCTTCTAAATCCAACAGTTAAAAAACATTATTCAAAAAAAGAATATGTTGCTATAATATCAGTGGTTCTCAAACTTTTTCATGTCAAGGACCCCCAAAATGATATGTATTTGGACCGTGGACCCCCATCTCAAAACATTCTGTTCCAGGGACCCCCAGAATCAAAGATTTGAGTTACAAATGTTTGCTTTAAATATATATATATATTCAAAGATTTGCACACATTTTCACGATGTTTCAAAACTAGCAGATCTACAAGCTCATAGCGCGGCACAAATTATTGGGCTATTTTTGAATAGCCCAAAGAAATCCAAAAATGACACAGATGCGTTCCCGGTCTTAATGGGTTAAAAAAAAAATGCATCAACACGACGCATCGGGTTGAGCTACGATGGGCCCAACATCCGGAGCATCGTCGTCCTGAGTGCTCATGGAGAGCTGCCCCCTGTTTCCCCAACAGAGCATTAAAATAAATGCGGGGTCATTTAGGCCACTGAATGAAGCGGCCATGAAAACCCCTGCAACAAATGGGTGCTCTAATAGAATTATATTTGGCTGATGTCAGCGATCATGTCAACAGAGAGAGAGCCCTTACATCATTTTTATGAGTCAGCACAAGCAGGGATTGGGAAGACTATAGCGTATTCCTGGAGCACACACACACAAGGCTTTCACGGAGGTTTTGCTTAATACGGTCCTGTGCTATAGATTTCCCATGAGGCCAATTGCAGGGAAGGCGATAAGGCGAGGGGGCTATCGCCTAACATTGCTGATGTATGTTTGCGCTGAGCTAGAAAAAAAAAAGAAAATTGTTTAAATAGTGCTTGGACTGCGAATGCACACAGTAATGAGCAGGGTGTGATTATGCAAAGTAACTAATGCACCTTCCTCTAAGAGTAGAGACCCCCAAGACGACTTAAATAAAAACACAACAGCTCAATTTACATCCTGCAGTATTTACTGTCAGCCGTAGTATACGTTTATGCACCCCTGGCAGTATGTATTCCCATTATATGTGGAGGACATGCACCTTAAGTCTATGTGGGTTAATATATTGAATATTATATTATAATTATATTGAAGGGGTGAAGTCAACTACAATGTGTTACAACAGTATTATTAACAATATAAACACTATGATAATGACAGATGTTACGTTCAAGAAGCAAGCAAGTCATTGGAAAGGTACAGTATATGTCACACTGTCTAATGGGATGAGTAGTTCCTTCAATCTTAAAATTATTATCCAGACAGTTTTGAACCGAAATTAAATGTCGTCATGGTCACAATTCATTGTTTCGTTTCAAGGCTTGAAACTCTTTCTATAAGGATTTCTATGGAGTAAATCGAGGGGAAATTCACTTGCAGAAACGGAGATATTCCAAACGTGGGCAGTCACTGTTGGGCTCTTGCAGGAAATGAATGGGAAGCACCTTAAAATCACTTGTGTGTATCTGCACCCTCGTTGTAACTACCTGTGAGTAGTGTCAACAGGATTTCTTAACACATCGAGTGACATAAACGGTCCGGACCGTTTTTGAGAATCCAAACGAGAAGTGCCGAAAACTGTCCGGACCGTGTTTGGCCCAATTCTATTTTTATACGAGGGGCCCACGTGGAGCGCTAAAACGAAACTTTGGGATCACCCAAGGAGTTTCTGAGAAGGAGAGGCTGGATGTGGCTCCATGTCAAAAATCCTTCCGGTCGGCGTTTCCAATGTTAACTCCTTGACTAAAAGCTTAATATCTCCATTTCTTTTTAACGTGGTGGAAGCGAGCCGTTTTCGATCGGCGATCACTCTGCAATGGAGGATCGCGTTGGAAATATTATTGTTCCAGGCGTTAGTCGGGATCCTCCGCTGTCTCGCACGCACGCTTTGTTTACATGCACTTCCGCGTCGGGGCTTCTACAGCACGAAACGTATAACGTAAGTGGATGGAAGAAATGCAGGCACTGAGCGTATAATATTTTAATAAACCTCTGGCACTCAATGTGTTAATCATGGTGACACAGATGGTTGTTTTTGTCAAGCGGTGTCAATATGCAATGAGTGTGTTTGTCCTTAATCCATACAATCCGATAACGCATCTGTGTTTGGACAAATGCCAGGGCTGAATTTTGGTCCCAGTCCGGCCCTGGTCAGATCGTTGAGGTTTCCAGGCTGTACTGAGTCAAAAGCCAAATTCAAAGCAAGGGAGACTGTTTGTTTGCACCAATACATTGAGAATTGTAGGCTTTCCCCGTATTTAGCCAATGCCTACCATACTCTCTGAAACTAATGATGTACTGTATCACCAAGCTTAATAAAAAAGAGATTAATTACTGTACGTAATCTGGACTGACACTTGAAAATGAACATATTTAAATTGCTTTTTCCATCAGCCTCATATGAAGGCATCAAATATAAATTAGTCTTTCGGTTTGACTGAACACTCATTAATTAGGCCTAACGGTTCAAAATAAGACACGGCATATGTTCATATTTCCTTAAATAATTAAGGCAAATGTGACACAATTATTAATAATAAGAGAGATTGTGATCAAATTAGATCTATGCATCCTGATGCAGTTTGAAACCTTGTGAATAAATGGAATGTACTTATCCTTGAAGCTCAGAGCAAAATTGCTTTTTTTCTCTGTTTTCGTGGTCATTTCCATTTTGAAAACATTTGTCTGGGGAGCTTACTCTATACTTGGCATGCACATGCACAACGATGTGGCTCACAGGTGGAGCGGTTGGTTTGGAAGGCCGCGGTGGCCCTGCGTGGCGAGCAGTCCTTGGCCCTCTCTTGATCCGGTCCTCTGGAAAATAAGTGGCTGCCTGGACTCAGAATCTTAAGTGGGATTTGAGTGTGACTGTTTATTTGTGTTTGAGATTTGTGTTTGAGACAAAAGGTGAAAGAGGGCAGTGTGGGATACATTTCAGCAGAGTGAAAGAGACCAAGAGGAAAACAATAGTGTTAGAAAAAGCTTAATAATAACTAAAGGTAGGGTAAGTGATATTTTTTGGTCAAAACAAAAGGGTAAAGCACTATATTCTGATATAGTAATAATTGCTATAGAGTGTTTGTTTTGTAACAGGGGTCCCCCCCATCTCTCTAGCTCTTTAATAAACAGAAAATACATTTTCAGGTAGGTGACAAAATGTCAGCCAATCAGGGGAGAGTACCCATTTATCAGCCTAATTTTTATGGTGTTCCGGTTCCAAATTTGCATGCTCATTTATTTGTGTCATCACTTCCAATTGCACTTGTTTAATCTGTATCCTGACTGAGTTCTCTTCTCTACCCTGATTGGATACATTTGGTATCCCAACCTGAAAATGCATTTTCTGCTAATAAGAGACATGGAGGCTCCTGTTACTGAACAAACATGCAGAATATAGACTTATTTTAACCAAAGAAAATCATTTACCCTACCTTTAATAAAGAAAACTAAACTAAAAACAACAAAACATTCTAAATGCCAGTGCTGCAGAAATAATGACAGCACTAGAGATGGTGTCAGTCACCATAACATGTTATCTCTGTACTGTACATCTGTCTGTCCCGAGGCTAGTCTGGCTCAGAACACAGAGGGCCCTGGGTGCTTATTTAGTGGATGAATCATGGGTGTGGGCAGTGGTGGAAAGTAACTAAGTACATATGTAAGTACAATTTTGAGGTATTTTTTTTACTTTACCGGAGTATTTCCAATTTTCTATACTTTTACTTTTACTTCTACTCCACTACATCTCAGAAGCAAATATTGTACTTTTACTCCACTACAATTATTTCAAAACTTTAGTTACTTTGTAGATTTTGATTATTATTACAAAACATACATTAACCACTATATATATATATATATATATATATATATATATATATATATATATATATATATATATATATATATATATATATATATATATATATATATACATTTCGGCCATTTGAAAATAGTAGATCTACAAGCTCACAATACGTCGCAATGCGACACGTGAGCTTGTAGATCTGCTATTCTCAAAAGAGTTTTTTTACAATTTATACATTTGAAAACTTGTGAAACGTGACATTCTGCATAATGAGTACTTTCTACTTTTTAAGTACATTTTGATACCAATACTTTTGTAGTTTTACATTGCAGTATTGATACTTTTACTTAAGTAAAATATCTGAGCACTTTTTCCACCCCTGGGTGTGTGTGTGTATAGGCGCACAGCATTCATTACAAGTTATCAATGTTCATCTTCACAGACCTGCACAAAGTATGGAAGAGAGAGGCTTGATCTGCCCCAGCCTGCAGGTATTCAATCAAGAATTAAGAATCAGGAGGGCTTTATTTGCCATTTCACTCAGTGCAACAGCGAAATGTTGGTGTGGCGCGTTCCGCAAGACTGTGCAAACAACAAATACAATATATACAACAAGATAATCCTTCATTTAACTGGCTGCAAGACACACATTTTGAGGAGAATCACAGAACTGTAGAAAACAGAATGAACATTCTCATTCAAATCAATACTCTTGGATCATAAATAAATAGGCCATTACTTTGAGAAAACACTTAAGCTGGTCACGTTTCTGCGGCCATTATGTTTGCCATTGCAACGTAAAGGTTTCATGACTTTCATTTTCTTTATTTTTTTTGTTTCGTTTTATGATCCCAATTACACCCAAACAAAACTGGACTTTGAACATTCAATGGATTTTCTGTGGTCTGGGGTTTTTCTGAATAATTAGGCAAAAAGAAGTGCTGGGATTGGCCCCTGGACTTACACGTCATAGTCCATTAATCCCGCCCCCGCCCCTCTCCTTCTCCTTTGGGAGGGGGGGAGGAGCAGAGGCGATGATTGACAGGCAAAATCCCTCAACAGCGACACCCGCAGGCAAATCGTTTTTTGTTCATTGCAGCTGAAAAGGCCTCAGAACACAGAGAGAAAAAAAAACCTGCCATGGCTCACTGGAGTGGATTTGTCAGTTAAAACCTTTTAATACATGTTTGAAGGACATTAAAAATACTTTTAATGTTTTATAAATCTGAATATCATGAAACCTTTAAATGACCATACCAGTACAGTTGTTGATAATACTGCTGATTATTCACCAAAGCATGTTTCTGGATTGCAATAACTTCAGTGTGGTATGAAACATCCTTGAGCACTGAGTAGACATTTAAGATTGATGAAATAAGTAATCCAACAGTGTTGGGAATGTAATTTAAATTGTTATTTAAACTGATGTTTAGTAAAGGTATCCTATAGTTTCAATGTACAGATTTATTTCGTTAGTATACATATTATTTAGACCGATGTTAGGTTTTTGGTTTACCTGGGATCCTAGTTTTTTGAGGCACTACACTACACTGTCTCTCTTTTCTAAGTAGACCTAATTATGATTAGCTTGCTTATGAAGGCACTCTGGATAAAAGTGTCTGCTAAATGCCTAAATTGTAAATTGTGTTAGGGTAATTTTTGTCTCTGTATTTTATTTAAGTTGTGTCATCATTTAGTCGTACTGCATTTTAAAGCATGGACGGATTTGGCAAGTCTAGCAAAAAAAGAAAATAGCAACAGAAATGTCAGCCGGAGAAGCAGAACAATTTAAAGGTGGGTCTGTAACCTGAAACCTTGAATGGAAAATAGTGAAATCTGGTACTTATTCCTGAAATGTAAAATAGTCAGCAATAATGTCAAATACTGTAGGTTTTCCCATGAATCATATTAAATTGGCAAAATATGCCAGACCTCTGCTATGCTCCTTTATGTCTCATAGACACTGTAAACACTTGCACAGTTCTATGGGTAGACCAGAGGCTATAGATTAAAAGTAGCAGCAGGTGCAGTGTTTATGAAGTGGCAGTTCACTACAACAGTGTTACAGGTAACGGGACGTCTTCATGCAATAAGGAAAGGTAAATGCACATTGTCAGAAACTGCAAGGTTCATTTCCCCTCCGCTCCACAAGGAGACACCACAATGGGATTCAGACTGGTACCTGTGGTGGTGACCTCACTTCCTCCCACTATAAAAGCAGGACTGGATTCCCATTCTCCCCTTGTCCTTTGTTTCCAAACACATGCAGCCGGCCTGTGTGTTTGCCGTGTGCTGCTGATGTACTGATGTCTGCCATGTGTCTGTTAAACCTGGTATAATGTAAGTTCCAGTGTTTTAGTCCTAGTGATGTGGATTATATGATTATACTGAAGAATTGATGAACTTGAGTTATATGGATATTTAGATGTTTAATATTATGAAGTAAATACTTGGCCTATTATTATTTTGATGATCCACCTTTAATGTATAATATGAGTTAAAGGCCATATCTATGTTTCATCTGGCATGATATTATAATTTGTTTCTTTGTGTCTTTGTTTAGAACCATGGCATCATCATGAAACCCAATGTCAACCCTATTCATCATTATCCGGCTAAATAAACTGGATATTTGATTGCAACTTTTGTTTCCTGGTGGTTTGTGGCTCCAGTATGAACTTTAAATCCTAACACACATAGTCCACATAGTGTAAATCCATTTAAGGTAAATAAACGTAACAGGATTTAACTTGTCTACAATTCACCTGAAAGAACTGAAATGAGCAAATGAAAATTCTGCATAAATATCAGCAGGTTATTTCCTCCTGGCCTTCACTGACATATATTGTTTGTGCTTTGCTATGCATCCCAACTCACTCATCAGTGATCCACCCTAGCACCCGCGGCCTGATAAGGCTATACATTCACTATCACAGTAAAGGCAAAAATCATTCATGTCACAATTTTATTAAACTTGTTTATTGTCTCCGCCAGGCCGAAGGCATGGTGAGAGAGTATGTTTTACCCTCCGTCCGTCCGTGTGTGTGTCCGTCCTGTCTGTGTGTTAGCAGCTAATCTCCGGCACCGTTGGCCCGGTCGCTCCGAAACTGTGCACACACACTCCCTGGATGCCAATTCAGAACCTCTGCCCTAATCTTTTCACATGGGCCTGTTATAGTGCCACATTGTGCGCCACTTTGTGCAATGCCACCCTTTTCACATTGGCCTGTTATAGCGCCACCAGCAGGTCTAATTTAGCAGAACACATTTTTGGAACAAAATGCCTCAAATCATGAATGCAGTGTCTGATTGCAGTGAAAGACCTAAGAATAAATGGCACCCTTTTCACATTGGCCTATTATAGCGCCACCAGGAGGCCAGAATAACGTACCTGACCTGGTGGAGACCTGTGCTCCAAGGAGCACTTTGTCTAGTTAAAGCTGTTACTCTTGCCTTCTTTTAGCAATTTTAGCCAATGTCCCACCTGTTTTATATTTGAAATATGCGGTGCCATACAGTAAGTCCTTTATGTCAGGATTTAATGACAGTATGTCAAATGTCAACATGTCTAATCATTTCTTCTTCTGTTTGCTGCCTTTTTTCTTTAGAAACTTTTTTTTTTTAAATTGAATCTTTAATCTTGTTCAGTCTGTAACTGGTCCTAATCACTTTAAGGGACATATAGATTATCTTGCTCTTGTGTTTCTGTAGAACTTCCTGTTTCTGAACAATATAAAGTCCATGATCTTTGAGATCCCGTCCTGTTCCCAAGACCTTTACTTCCTTTCATTCACATGCTCTCAATTCCACTTTTAGTCATATAGTTTCCGCCAGGCCTTCTAAGCCAGTCTTTCTCAAAGTGGGGTCATCTTGGGGGGTCCTTGACATGCAACAGTTTGAGAAGCACCGCTGTTCTAAGCTGCTCCTTCCAATGTTTCCATTCAACCTCAACACTGTTGATGAATTAGTTTTTAACAGAACCTGCTTGAATATTCTTGACTTGACTCTATAGTCTATTGTATATCTCATGCTATGAGATATACAAGCTCATAGCTTGTATATCTGCTACTTTGAAAAATCGTGAAAATTATTGCAAATCTTTGAATATATATGTATTTTTAAGGCGCACATTTGTATCTCAAATCTTTGCTCCAGGGGGGTCCCTTCAACTAAAGTCTGAGAACCAGTGATATTATAACAACATAAGTGTTTCAGAAAACTGTTAGGATTCAGAAGACATTTGTAGGTGCGTTCCTGGATTGAATGGGTTAAGACAATGCAGTGGATGGAACCAAAAAATACGCATACTGTATGACACTCTTAAAGGGATAGTTCACCCCCAAAACGACTTTTTTTCCCCTATCGATTAGTCACCACATGGAGACTTAAATTCATGGATATGTTTTTAGTTTTTGTCACATTCCTAAGCCAATCATTTTATGACCGGCAGCGGTTCCGGTAGGAGACACAAAGAGTCTCCTTTGTGTCTCCTACCGGAACCGCTGCCTACCGGTCCGCTGGTCATCAAAGTATTGGCTTAGGAATGCTACAAAATAAAATAAAAGTCTCCATGGGGTGACTAATCGATAGGAAAAAAAGTTTTTTTTTTGGGGTGAACTATCCCTTTAAGAAACATGATGTCTGCTTATCAGAGTGCTTGTCAAGGACACTTGAACTTCCATACTTCTCCTGTCTAATTGCTTCTCAGTGTCACAAACCCCAGGGTTCTTTTTCAGCCCATTGACTCTGTGATCAGCCCATACTGCTTATTCAGCCATTAGAGTCATCATCCTCTGAAAGGTGTGAAGCGTTTCTCCTTCATATTAAAACAGAGGTGATTATTATAGGCTGCACATTTCCTCTGAGCAGACAGACTCTGGTACTTGTCGCCGTCGGGCAGAAACCTCAAATCTCCCATTTTTAAACTCTTTATGTTATTTTGTCACTTAATATCCTACTTCGTCGTTCAAGAGTGCCAAACAAAAGTATTAGGGCAAATAGCAGATCTACAAGCTCACAACATGTCGCAATGTGACGCGTTGTGAGCTTTTTGGACATGTGAGGTTTCCACACGAACAGCGACGATATGTTCTGTGCTCCCTGCTGTGCTAAGCCTTTTTGAGCAGATTTCCATGATGACCCTATAGAAAACAATTATCATTATACTCTTCCTGACCATTAGATATTCCCCACTAGATTCCTGAAGGAGCTCTTTCAAAACACTGTATTCTTTCTATTATAAATTGCTCTCTGTCCACTTGTATCGCTACAGAATTAGAAGTGCTTTGGTTCAACCAGAAGAAGCCGACACGTTTTTTAAATAATTGTAGATCAATTATTAAAGGGCAAGACCACTTTGGTAGAGGTTTGGGTTGTGTAGTCACCTTGCCATGATGTAACTCCAAAGGTGGACAAGAAATCAAAAATAATTGCTCCACTGATTAGAAATTGATATTTCAAAATGTGCTCCTCATTGACTTACATTGTACGATGAAACAGCTCTCAAAGTCACTGTTTTAGCACGTAAACGAACACAATCAAAGCTGATCCAGACAATGTAGAACATCACCAAACCCAGTAGCCCTACTGTTTGTTTTTTAAATACAAATGTCAACTTCCTGCTGATTTTACTATTTGAAGATCCGGATCCGGGTTTTCATCTTAATAAAAATAGCTAAATCAACAGGAAGTTAATATGTGTATTAATTAAACAAACAGTACTGTATTGTCTGAATCAACTTTGTTTGCGTTTGTTTATGTGCTGAAAGAGTGACTTTGAGAGCTGTTTTACCGTACAATGTAAGTCAATGAGGAGCATATCTTGAATGATCAATTTCTAATCAATGGAGCAATTCTTTTTGATTTCTTGTCCACCTTTGGAGTTACATCATGGCAAGGTAACTACACAACCCACACCTCTACCAAAGTGGGCTTGCCCTTTAAGCTTCCATTTGTAAAAATGTTAGATATTGTATTGTTTATACTCAATTGATTATGAATATTACGATGCTTTCCACAGCACAGAGACAACACTAGCTATTAAAGGTCACTTTAATATCCAATCCTCCTTTTTAATTAAAAAGTCAAATCCCCATCCTTTGATATTGATCATTGCTATATAGTGCTTTTTCAGTAACAAGGGTCTCCCATTTTATCCAGCTCTTTAATAAACAGAAAATACATTTTCATCCGGGTTGCCACTTTCAGGCAATTTAGTCTGCTCACGTCTCATCACTTCCAATTTAACTTGTTTATCCTGTACCCTGTATGAGGATACAATTATTTTCCCAACCTGGACATTTATTTTCTGTTTATTAAAGAGTTGGAGAGACTGGGAGACCCCTGTTACTGAACTAACACTCTGTACTACATTGATTGCTATCACTATATAGAGCTATTTAACAGTTATTCTAACAACAAAATATCACTTACTACTTGACAATCAACCATCAGACAAGCGATTACAAAAAAAGAATCCTATGGAAATGTCTATCTAAAAAGGTGATTTTTTTTTTTTGCAGCATTTTAAAATTGTTGACACAATCCAAGGGCAATTGTGCAAAGGCTCGGTCACCTTTGGTCTTGGAGCCTTGTGCGAGGGACAGCCACTAAGCTCTGAACAGAGGATCTCAGCAACCTGCTGGCTATATACAAGCAGTGGTTGAAAAATGTTGTACTTTAGTAAAAGTGTCATTACTGCAATGTAGAAATACTCCATTACAAGTAAAAGTCCGGAATTCAAAATTTACTCGAGTAAAAGTACAACAATATTGGCATCAAAATGTACTTAGAGTACCAAAAGTAAAAGTAGTTATGTCGAATGTCCCGTCTAAAATGTGTAAAAGGCTTTTGAAAATAGCCGATCTACTGTACAAGCTCACAACGCGTCGCCATGCGAAGCGTTGTGAGCTTGTAGATCGGCTATTTTCAAATAGCCAAAGTTTACGAAGGACTGAAGTGGTTAATGTATGTTTTGTAATAATAATCAAAATCTAATCTCTGAGCAACTAGTTTTCAAATAATTGTAGTGGAGTAAAAGTAGCCTGGCAGCAGCATTCTGGGCCTGTTGTAAGCATGCTTTGTTCAATGAAGCTTTGTACATACGCTTCCTCCAGCTGATAAACATGGGCAAAATTAACTCTGCTTATCATTTGCAGACCTTGAAAAGGTCATTCATGCTTTTATTTCGTCACGATTAGACTGCTGTAACTCCCGATACACAGCACTCTGTAAAAAAAAAAATCTATCTCCTATCTGGTGCAAAATTCAGCTGCAACACTAAGAATTCCAAGAATATTATTACACTAATCCTTGCTTCTCTTCACTTGCCTGTTGCCTGTGAGTTTCAGAATTTAATTTACGATTTTACTGATGACTTTTAAAGCCTAGGCCCAGGCTCATAGTTACATTTTAGATATGCTGGTCCCGTATGAGCCTGAGCACAGCCTGACATACTCAGATAGGGCCCTCTTGGTTGCAAAACTCACCTGATTACCTGGGGTGGTCGGTCTTTTGCGGGGGGCACCAATGTTTTGGAATGGCCTGCCTGAGGTCCTAATGCTGGCAAAGTGCCGTCTAGTCATTCTGAAACCGTACTTTTAGGTCAAGGCCTTTTCATGGCCTTTTATCCATGCTTTTGTCTTTTTATGCATTTTTGGGGGCATATTTTCAAGCTGGTGACAGTAGAGACAGATAGGAAATGGCAGAAGAGAGACATGGGTTTAAGGACATGCTTTTACACATAATTGCACACGCGCACGCATGCACGCACGCACGCACGCACACACACGCACACGCACACGCGCACACGCACACGCACACGCACAAGCACACGCACACGCACACGCACACGCACACACAGGAAACATGTATGAAGTCGGTGGTCCTATGATCAACATCCACTGGAATGCGTTGAGTGAGCACACTCATTGCGAACGCGGAAGGAGGCGCGCCTCCGCCAAAGTGGAGCTTACTATGAAAGTCTGCTTGGCTTGTGTGTGTGTCTGTCTGTCTGTGTGCAGTGCACTGCCTGGGTGCGGCCGACAGAGTGCGCCAGAGTGCAGCTACAGTCAAAACACAAACACACACACACACACACACACACACACACACACACACACACACACACACACACACACACACAGTCCGTAAATACACAATATTTTCGAGCTGCGTTCGCTTCCATCGTTTGCACGTCTTACTTGTGTTAGTTAGTTTATCTGTTGCTGTTCTTAGTCATGGCTGCCAGTTCCCACCTGATGTCATGTGGTAGTTCAGACTGCTCCACACCGTACTGAATAACTGCTAGCTTGCATAACGACTTGAGACTAGGACTTAAGTCTAAGATGTACAGGTAATCAGGTGCATAGAATCCTCCAAAGAGAATGATGCGATCTCCCTCCATACAACAGCACATCCATGTCATGAGACCCGGGCCTTTTCCCTTGGGCTCAACCGTATTCCAGGAGAAGGTTTTTGGGTTGAATTTCCACAGATCATTGAAGATCTGGCTCGGGCTGTTGCCACCAAATATGTACAGCTCTCCGTTGTAGGCAAAGGCTGAGTGACCACAGCGTTTCTCTGGAAGAAGCTGTGCAGAAGGTGTGTTCAGCCAGGAGTTGGTCTCTGTGTCAAACACTCTGATGATGTTGTTGTAGCAGAGGTAGGCCTGGCAGCCCCCAAATACAAACATCTTTGTCCCGATGATGGTGGCAGAGTGACATAATGAAACAGGAGGTGGAGTGCCTCTGGTGTTAATTAGAGCCCAGACCATTGTCGTGGTGTCAAACTTGTACATGTCATTATTAGTTTTTACAGACATCTGGGTGTTGTATCCTCCATGGATGTACATGAGCTTCCTAAAGACACAGGCTGAGTGGTTCTCCCTTCCCTCTGGAACAGTCCCTGACACCTTGGGCTTCAACCATCTATGGGTGTCGACATCAAATGCATAAAGCACGTTGCAGTAAGGGCTCCCTCCCCAGATGTAGATGATATCTTCTACCAGTACAGCTGTGTGGTTGTAGCGCTTGTAGGGAACCTCAAGGAGACGTTCTCCTCTTCCAGTTGGCACTGGAGGCAACTTCCTCCAGCGCAAAGACACTGTATTGAAGATGTGGACTTCAATCTGATCACTGTCAATCACGACACTTTTCCTTCCAAAGAAGTAAACCTTGAGTTCCACAGGAACAGCAGCTTTAGACGAATGTGTTCGTGGTCCTTCTTTCAGACATACGGTCCACCTCAACATTTCACAAACAGACAATGGTGAATAAAAGCAGCCTCTTCAAGTGTTGTTGAATACAGTTATATTGTTTGTTCTGCCACTTATATTGGTCCAATTACTGATGTCATGTTGATGACATCAGTCTTGTCCAATTATGGAGTTCCACCCGGCCTGGCGGAGATGTGCGCTTGACTGAGCACACATTTCTAGTTAGTTAATGCAACATTTTACTTGAGTAAAAGTACACAAGTATTGTCATCAAAACATACATTACCAAACGTAAAAGTAATTTTATGCTATCATTTATCACTTAACTCATTCCCTGCCTAGAACGACTAAAACGACTTCTGTCCATAAGCCATGCCTGCCTAGAACGACTAAAACGACTTTTTAAAAAATAAAAAAAATAAAAAATATATATATATTTTTTTTAGATTTTTTTTTTTTTTTTTGACCCAAAGACCAAGGAGATATGATTTTTCGAAGATATAGACTCCCATCCACTTCCTTGTTAACTTAAAACTTAAAAATTCTGTATCTCGGCTCCTGAGTACTTTTTTTTTTCAATGAAAAATATGGCAGTGTTCAAACGCGCCAGAAATAATTCTGGCAGTGAATGAGTTAACAGTATGTTTGTGTTGTAATAATTACGATGCTTTCCACAGCACAGAGACAACACTAGCTATTAAAGGTCACTTTAATATCCAATCCTCCTTTTTAATTAAAAAGTCAAATCCCCATCCTTTGATATTGATCATTGCTATATAGTGCTCTTTCAGTAACAAGGGTCTCCCACTGTATCCATCTCTTTAATAAACAGAAAATACATTTTCATCCGGGTTGCCACTTTCAGTCAATTTAGTCTGGTCACGTCTCATCACTTCCAATTTAACTTGTTTATCCTGTACCCTGTATGAGGATAACATTATTTTCCCAACCTGGACATTTATTTTCTGTGTATTAAAGAGTTGGAGAGACTGGGAGACCCCTGTTACTGAACTAACACTCTGTACTACATTGATTACTATCACTATATAGAGCTATTTAACAGTTATTCTAACAACAAAATATCACTTACTACTTGACAATCAACCATCAGACAAGCGATTAAAAAAAAAAAGAATCCTATGGAAATGTCTATCTAAAAAGGTGATTTTTTTTTTGCAGCATTTTAAAATTGTTGACACAATCCAAGGGCAATTATGCAAAGGCTCGGTCACCTTTGGTCTGGACTGTACAAGCAGTGGTGGAAAAAGTACTCAAATGGTTTACTTAAGTTAAAGTATCAATACTGCAATGTAGAAATACTCCATTACAAGTAAAAGTCCGGAATTCAAAATTCACTCGAGTAAAAGTACCAAAGTATTGGCATCAAAATGTACTTAGAGTACCAAAAGTAAAAGTAGTAGTTATGTCGAATGCCCCGTCTAAAATGTGTAAAAGGCTTTTGAAAATAGCCGATCTACAAGCTCACAACGCGTCGCCATGCGACGCGTTGTGAGCTTGTAGATCGGCTTTTTTCAAATAGCCAAAGTTTACATAGGACTGAAGTGGTTAATGTATGTTTTGTAATAATAATCCAAATCTAATCTCTAAGCAACTAGTTTTCAAATAATTGTAGTGGAGTAAAAGTAGCCTGGCAGCAGCATTCTGGGCCTGTTGTAAGCATGCTTTGTTCAATGAAGCTTTGTACATACGCTTCCTCCAGCTGATAAACATGGGCAAAATTAACTCTGCTTATCATTTGCAGACCTTGAAAAGGTCATTCATGCTTTTATTTCGTCACGATTAGACTGCTGTAACTCCCGATACACAGCACTCTGTAAAAAAAAAATCTATCTCCTATCTGGTGCAAAATTCAGCTGCAACACTAAGAATTCCAAGAATATTATTACACTAATCCTTGCTTCTCTTCACTTGCCTGTTGCCTGTGAGTTTCAGAATTTAATTTACGATTTTACTGATGACTTTTAAAGCCTAGGCCCAGGCTCATAGTTACATTTTAGATATGCTGGTCCCGTATGAGCCTGAGCACAGCCTGACATACTCAGATAGGGCCCTCTTGGTTGCAAAACTCACCTGATTACCCGGGGTGGTCGGTCTTTTGCGGGGGGCACCAATGTTTTGGAATGGCCTGCCTGAGGTCCTAATGCTGGCAAAGTGCCGTCTTTTTAGTCATTCTGAAACCGTACTTTTAGGTCAAGGCCTTTTCATGTTTATTGCCTCTCTTTTTATCCATGCTTTTGTCTTTTTATGCATTTTTGGGGGCATATTTTCAAGCTGGTGACAGTAGAGACAGGTAGGAAATGGCAGAAGAGACATGGGTTTAAGGACATGCTTTTACACATAATTACACATAATTGCACACGCACGCACGCACGCACGCACGCACGCACGCACGCACGCACGCACGCACGCACGCACGCACACACACACACACACACACACACACACACACACACACACACACACACACACACACACACACACACACACACACACACACACACACACACACACACACACACACAGGAAACATGTATGAAGTCGGTGGTCCTATGATCAACATCCACTGGAATGCGTTGAGTGATCACACTCATGTTAGTTAGTTTATCTGTTGCTGTTCTTAGTCATGGCTGCCAGTTCCCACCTGATGTCATGTGGTAGTTCAGACTGCTCCACATCGTACTGAATAACTGCTAGCTTGCATAACGACTTGAGACTAGGACTTAAGTCTAAGATGTACAGGTCATCAGGTGTATCAAATCCTCCAAAGAGGATGATACGATCTCCCTCCATACAACAGCCCATCCATGACATGCGACCCGGGCCTTTTCCCTTGGGCTCAACCGTATTCCAGGAGAAGGTTTTTGGGTTGAATTTCCACAGATCACTGAAGCTCTGGCTCGGGCTGTTGCCACCAAATATGTACAGCTCTCCGTTGTAGGCAAAGGCTGAGTGACCACAGCGTTTCTCTGGAAGAAGCTGAGGAGAAGGTGTGTTCAGCCAGCAGTTGGTCTCTGTGTCAAACACTCTGATGATGTTGTTGTAGTAGTAGAGGTACCCCTTGCCCCCGCAGCCCCCAAATACAAACATCTTTGTCCCGATGATGGTGGCAGAGTGACTACGTGAAACATGTGGTGGAGTGCCTCTGGTGTTAATTAAAGCCCAGACCATTGTCGTGGTGTCCAACTTGTACATGTCAGCTTTTTCAGACATCTGGGTGTTGTATCCTCCAAGGATATACATGAGCTTCCTAAAGACACAGGCTGAGTGGCTCTCCCTTCCCTCTGGAACAGTCCCTGACACCTTGGCCTTCAACCATCTGTGGGTGTCGACATCAAATGCATAAAGCACGTTGCAGAAAGGCCTCCCTCCCCAGATGTAGATGATATCTTCTACCAGTACAGCTGTGTGGTTGTAGCGCTTGGAGGGAACCTCAAGGGGACGTTTTCCTCTTCCAGTTGGCACTGGAGGCAACTTCCTCCAGCGCAAAGACACTGTATTGAAGATGTGGACTTCGATCTGATCACTGTCAATCACGCTATAGTTCCTTCCAAAGAAGTAAACCTTGAGTTCCACAGGAACAGCAGCTTTAGACAAATGTTTTGGTGGTCCTTCTTTCAGACATACGGTCCACCTCAACATTTCACAAACAGACGATGGTGAATAAAAGCAGCCTCTTCAAGTGTTGTTGAATACAGTTATATTGTTTGTTCTGCCACTTATATTGGTCCAATTACTGATGTCATGTTGATGACATCAGTCTTGTCCAATTATGGAGTTCCACCCGGCCTGGCGGAGATGTGCGCTCGACTGAGCACACATTTCTAGTTAGTTAATGCAACATTTTACTTGAGTAAAAGTACACAAGTATTGTCATCAAAACATACATGTCCAAACATAAAAGTCATTTTATGCTTTAATTTATCACGTAATATACTGTTTGTGTTGTAATAATAATAAAAATAAAAATCTACAAATTAAATTGTAACTGAGGTTTTCAAATAATTGTAGTTGAGTAAAAAGTACAGTAGTTGCCTCTGAGATCAGAATCAGAATCAGCTTTATTGTCACAGGCATATAGTTAAAAGGGGCCGAATTTTATTTTTGTGCAAGTTGAAAATAGCTCACGATGTGTTGTGAGCTTGTAGATCTGCTATTTTCACTACTTTTGTGCGACACTTGTATGGCGAAGTGGGGCATTATCAGGGTCTTGCCTTATAGTCAACGATATGTGAATGTAACTCTGAGAGTGTAAAAATAGAAATGAACAGTGAGAATGTAGCAGTGTAGAACAGTGAAGGATAGAGAGTTGTAACCACATGTTACATGATTCAAACCCAGGACATTGTGGTGTTGTGCTCAGTGTACAGGTATGTGCCAGGGTACCTGAGAGATGTGTATAGCAAAAACAGCCATTATTTAACCATATGAACCCTAGCATTCTATTCCCGGGGAGAATATTCTGTGACAACAGGCTATTTTTGGTGTAGATGTGGTGTAAATGGAAAAAAAGAATGGACCAAGTATACAGAAAAGGTGCTCCTTGGAGCACAGGTCTCCGGCAGGTCAGGTAGGTTATTGTGGCCTCCTGGTGGCGCTATAACAGGCCAATGTGAAAAGGGTGGCATTTCATCCTTGGCCTAGTGGGAATGTGCGTGCAAAATCTCACGGATATTGCACGCTGCGTTCATGTTTTGAGGCATTTTGTTCAAAACAAACCAATCCTGCAAACTTTGGAAGCCAATCTTAGCCAATCAGGATGGAATATGGAAAATCGGACAGATCCGTTTTGATCACATGACTATAGAGATACTGTGTACCGATTTGCGTGAGGTTTGGATAAAATCTGTAGGAGTGATGTCCAAAAATGTGTTTTGCACAAATCGGCCTCCTGGTGGTGCTATAACAGGCCAATCTGAAAGATTCGGAGGTTCGGTTTTGGCATCCAGGGAGTGTGTGTGCACAGTTTCGCAGTGGCTAGGCCAACGGTGCCGGAAATTAGCTGTTCACAGACAGACACACACACACACACACACACACACACACACACACACACACACACACACGGACACACAGACGGACACACAGACGGACGGACAGGGTGCAAAACACATTCTCTCGCCATGCCTTTCGGCCTGGCGGAGACAATGAACATTATTCAGGAGGAAATAGGACTGTGGCACTGACAAAGTAGCCTCGATCTCCAGGCTTTTATTGTTTAGTTTTGATAAAAAAAGAAAAGCCTGGAGGAAGGCGTCGGTGTACCTGGTATGGGAAGTGTTTTGTTTCCCCAACCAACCAGAGTGCAGTGGGCGTCGCTCGTAATGTTGTGTTAACGGGGCAGGGGTTGACGGACAGATCGGTGAACCAATGGGATCGGGCGCAATCTCTCCGCGCCTCTATACACCCGCCCTTCTATACCAAAAACAGGAGCGCTGGTGCAGCCTACTGACAAGTAACTGCATTACATAATACAGGTTTAGAAGGAGCATGTGCCAGCATAGTTAAGTGATCAAGAGCGATCCGTACGATTTCTTACATTCCAGCCTGATTGGTGCATTCGGCACATTGCTGGCCCACACTAGCCTTGTTCCAGACGAATCTGCCTTTGTAAAATTGCATGCACTTTAGCCCTCGGCAGATTAGGTCTGGCCCCCCTCCATAGAGATTTCAATTCTCTCCCTCCGCAGTTGTGAGGAGCCAACCAGGGCCCAGTATCCAAATGTGGGCGGGCTTATCACCTTATTTGGAGCAATGACGTACAAGGAAGCACTGCTCTGATTGGTTCGTTCAAGGAAGCACTGCTCTGATTGGTTTAGGTCTAACCAATAGAGTCCGTTTGGATCTTTTTGTAACCGCCCCTTGGAAGAAAATCTATCGTTGATAGGGACCAGACTAATATCCACGCAGTGTGTCTGACCTGGCGGAGACCTGTGTACTTTTTACGGGGCCAGAGCTCAGCTCTGGACCTGTTTTGTTATTGGCAGTATTCTGTCACTTCTTCTTCTTCTTCTTCTTCTTCTTCTTCTTCTTCTTCTTCTTCTGCCACTTTTCGCAGTTCTGGCTGAACCGTCGCTTTTTACGAAACTCGGCCATATGGTAGATGGTTATGAAAAACTATCAAGAAATAATTCTCACAATCTTTCGTCCAAAGGTGGCGCTATAGCACTCAATTGAAAATGGCAACTTTGAACAGGTACAACTCATGCCCTGTTTGACCTACAGCCATGAAACTTGGATACACATATGCGTCTCCTCATGCTGAACAACTTTCACCCTCTGACTTTTGACCTCTGACCTTTAGATCTCCCACCATTTTGAATTATATGAAAAACAGTCATTGGCTCCTAACTTCTGCATTTTTTCACTTATGGAAAATCCGTTGCCAAGGTGTTGTCGGCATAGGTCCAGAGTTCAAGTGTTAAACGTTTCGTGCAGATTGCTCAAAAATCCCAGGAGGAGATAGATTTTAACTATTGCAGTTTTATGAAGATTATTCATCTGCCCCTAACACATACATGCAGACTCACATTTCTTTGAAACTTTGCAGAAAGGTTGAGGGTCATTCCAAATATCACTGAAACCAATCTTACTCCAATTGGCCAAAGGGGGGCGCTAGAGCAATTTTTTGAAAATGCAAACTTTAAACAGGCATAAGTTATGCCTCGTTTGGCCAAAAGTCGTGAAACTTGCTTACACTTGTGCCTTGACTCATGAGGAACACATGTATCGCTTTGACCAGTAAGCTCCGCCCTTAGATTGTCCGCAATTTTGAGCAGTTTGAAAAATACTTGTTTTTGGCAGTTCTGGCTTAACCGTGCATACGCTTTTTACGAAACTCGGCCATATGGTAGATGCTCATGAAAAACTATCAAGAAATAATTCTCACACTCATTCGTCAAAGGGTGGCGCTATAGCACTCAATTGAAAGTGCCAACTTTGAACAGGTACAACTCATGCCCTGTTTGACTTACAACCATGAAACTTCGATACACACATGCGTCTCTTCATGCCCGACAACTTTCGTGGTCTGACTTTTGACCTCTGACCTTTAGATCTCCCACCATTTTGAATTATATGAAAAACAGTCATTGGCTCCTAACTTCTGCATTTTTTCACTTAGAAAAAATCCGCTCGCATCGTTATGTCGGCAGAGGTCCTAAGTTTATGTGTAAAATGTTTCGTGCAGATTACTCAAAATCCCAGGAGGAGATAGACAATTTTGAGCAGTTTGAAAAACACTTAAACCCAGGATTTTTCAGCCATTTGCGTGAAACTGTATCATCTGTCTGATCTCTTTTTTCAAAGGTCTAGCCTGTTGGTCCAATGGCTTCTCCCTTAAGCGAGAGCCTCACAACCACAAGGTTGCCGGTTCAAGCCTCACTTGATTCAGACTCATTTAAGTTGATTTGCAAAAAAACATGACTATATCAATGAATACATGTGCAAATGCTAAAGATAACCTGAAATGCTTATTTGAGAGTATGTTTTTTCAATGTATGACGTACTTCATTGTAAAAGTAGCTGATCTACAATCTCACAACTTTTCAGATACCAACGTTTTGTGAGCTTGTAGATCGGCCGCTTTCACTGGTTTCGGTTTCGAGGAGACACAGATACAATTTCTCTATTGGTAAATGGTTTGTGAACGAGTGATCTTAGTGTTGGCTTGGTTCATGACAGAAGGCAAGAGTTTATGATCTTCAACAGACAACCTCAGCCTGGACAAAGCTATAGCACTATACTGTAGGTAGTGTTGCAGCCTATTAGTCCGAAGGTTGAGAGTTCGATTCCTGTTAATGGCAATAGGTTGAGATGTCCAATCAATCCATTCTGTTTCCATCTCTCTCTCATCAATCTATTCCGTTTCCATGTCCCTCTTCAATCTATTCCGTTTCCATGGCTCTCTTTCTCTCGCTCTCTCTCTTCAATCTATTCCGTTTCCATGTCTCTCTCTCTCCAATCTATTCCGTTTCTCTCTCTCTCTCTCTCTCTCTCTCTCTCTCTCTCTCTCTCTCTCTCTCTCTCTCTCTCTCTCTCTCTCTCTCTCTCTCTCTCTCTCTCTCTCTCCAGTTTCCATTACTGTCTGTCTGTCTGTCTGTCTGTCTCTCTCTCTCACTGGCCCCGTATTATCGCTGCTTGCAGCTATATTTCTAGTTGTATTTCTCTCTCTCTCTCTCTCTCTCTCTCTCTCTCTCTCTCTCTCTCTCTCTCTCTCTCTCTCTCTTTCTCTCTTTCTCTCTCTCTCTCTCTCTCTCTCTCTCTCTCTCTAATATTATAAAGAAAGCAAAAAAAATAATAATCATCATCTTCTATCCTTGAATTCAATGGTAAGCTTCACGTGTTATAAAAGGCATTCCTATGTTATGAAGAGATGCTGGTGGTTGATTAGCCAGTGAAGCAGATCAAGAATTAATTAAAAGTTTAAAATGTATTCAGTTGCTTCTCTGGCATCAATCAAGCTTATCTGGCACTGTGTGGAACAGATTGTGTCTAAAAGTGCAAACCTTTGCCCATGTCGCCCTCCAGGGAGAATAAAGCATGCAAAACTCCCAAAGTAATTCAAATCATTTTAACCCATTAAGACCGGGAACGCATCTGTGATATTTGTCGATTTCTTTGGCTATTCAAAAAATAGCAGATATACAAGCTCATAGCGCGGCACCGAGTGCCGCGCTATGAGCTTGTAGATCTGTTATTTTTTTCGGAAAAATCGTGAAAATGTGTGCAAATCTTTGAATATATATACTTTTTTAAAGCGAAATGTTTAACTCAAATCTTTGCTTCTCGAGGATTCTACAAATGTCTTCTTAAATCCTAACAGTTTTTTGAAAAAACTTATGTTGCTATAATATCAGTGGTTCTCAAACATTTTTCATGTCAAGGACCCCCAAAATGATATGCATTTGGCCGTGGAACCCCATCTCAAAATATGTTGTTCCAGGAATATATATATATATTCAAACATTTGCACAAATCTTCACGATTTGTCAACACATAGCAGATCTGCAAGCTCATAACGGCTTGTATATCTGCTATTTTTTAATAGCCCAAAGTATAAAATGATGGTTAAAGTGGTTCATACACAGATGCGTTCCCGGTTATAATGGGTTAATACATTATTGGCCCAGTTCTGCTGTGTTGTGGCCAGGGTTTTCCCAGGGATACTTTTTTTTCCCCCACTGGGGTGCTGTCATGTAGAAATGTGGGTTGGTTCAGGTGGAACTTGGGGTGGCAATGATCCAGAAACTCATGTGTTTTCCTTTTTCTCGTTCTACTTCCGCTTGGAAGAACTCGTCTGGGTGAGGCCCAGACACAAAGCCCAGTCAAGCAGAGACAGACTCAGTGATCTGTGAAACATTCAGCATTGACCATTTTTATGTCAGCATAAAAATAAATAGATCAATAAAAAAAAATTGGAGGGGAGGGTGTTTGTAATTGTATTTCTTACTGATAACTGATTGCAAAGAGTTATTTTAATGATACGTCGAGTTACAACGGACATTGACAAACATTTTAAAACAAATTACAAACAAACAGTTTGTAATGTTGACAATGGACAATGGCCAATGTTGACAATGGACAATGACACGTAGTAACACTGGTATGGTTCTTTATTTTAACAACATTTTTATTGAAGGGTTGTCACAGCTTACAGGAAAGGATAAACAGTCATTAAAGAAACCCTTCAAGTTTTCTGAAAGAAAAAAAAAAAAACCTCACAAGACAAACACAAACCCTCCCACCCAACCCTGTCCCAAAAAAAGTACATTGACAGTAAATGAAAAGGTACAAAGAACAGGGCAAAAAGTGGAAAAAAAGACATAAAGGAAAAAACAGAAAAAAACTAAACACCAGCCGAAAGAGTATCAGAATAGATGACATGACAGCATATGTGATACGCTTGTATAAAGAAAAGGCACAGAGAATGCTTAACCCGACACTGCTCTGAAGCACTTGAGGGGCCACCTCGAGCACGGGCTCCATCACAGGAGTGATGCCTATCCATCAGAGGCTGCCATATTTGCAACTGCCTCTTTAACAAGGTGCAACATCGGGCTGTTATATCAACTAAGACATGTTTGTTTTTATTAAGATCACTCAGTCTTTTATTAGAATGCATACTGTATCACAGCTGCTCCACTGTTTCGCCTACAAAATCATATACTGAGTGAGTATCAAATCATACTGTATATATGCATCACAACACAGTAACGTTTTATTGTTTAAGCGAACATGATATTGCAATACCAGCGGTGCCACAAATATGGTACGTAGCTTCATCTGCTGCATCACAACTATGCAAGTGTACAGGACGACCTGCCTTTGTTAACCCATTTAGACCGGGAAAGAATTGGTGTCATTCTTAGATTGCTTTGGCTATTCAAAAATAGCAGATCTACAAGCTCATAGCGCGGAGTGCCGCGCTACGAGCTTGTAGATCTGCTATTTTTGAAAAAAAAGAGAAAATTAGTGCAAATCTTTGAATATATATATATTTTTAAAGAAACATTTGAAAAATATATTAGGGTTGTCCGATATTGGCTTTTTTACCGATAACCGATATACCGATATTGTCCAACTCTTAATTACCGATACCGATATCAACCGATACCGATATATGCGGGGATTATTGTGATTAGGGTAAGCTCAAATTTCATATCACACACACCATATACAGTAAGAACTCCTGTAACTTATTTATAAAGCAAAAAAAAAAAAAAAAAAAAAAAAAATTTTTCAAAAACCGATACCGATATTTTTCCGATATCAATTTTTATGCTAATATCGGCCGATAATATCGGGAGGCCGATAATATCGGACATCCCTAAAATATATGTTGCTATAATCAGTGGTTTTCAAACTTTTTCATGTCAAGGACCCCACAAAATAATATGTATTTGGCCACGGACCCCCATCTCAAAATATTTTGTCCCAGGGACCCCCCCCCCCCCCAAGAAGTTGTAACAGAGTTAAAAATGTTGTCTTCAAAAAATATATATTCAAAGATTTGCACACATTTTCACGATTTTTCAAAAATAGCAGATCTACAAGCTCGTAGCGCGGCACTCGGTGCCGCGCTATGAGCTTGTAGATCTGCTATTTTTGAATAGCCAAAGAAATCTTAAAATGACACAGATGCGTTCCCGGATTGAATGGGTTTAAAGAGAAAATAGAGCCTCGCTCCCTATGGTGTCTTCTTTAAAGGCTTTGTGTGTTTCAACAAGGACAAAATCAATGGAGAGTACGTCCCTTCTGTCCACACTAAAGAACTGGAGTACTCTCCCCTGACACCTCAGCGGTATGAACTGGAGTATACTCTCTCTCTGCCCTGACATCTTATCAGTATGGCTCAATTACGGAGGTGAGCTAGTATAAGTATCAGTGGTTCTCAACCAGTGGTCCGGGGGACCACCAGTGGTCCTTGAGGTGGTTCCTAGGTGGTCCCCAGCTAAATGATGGAGAGTTGGATATGGTAACCAAATGGACCCTTATTATATATGTCCATTTGGCTTCATTTTACACTCTCAAGAGTTAAATGATTGTTAAAACATCTGCATTAATTGATTTACAAGAGGTCTACACAATTAGAGAACGTAGAAGAGTTGTTATTTTGACAAAATCGTATCCAACGATAACAAAATATTCTAAAGGTCCTTACACACCGGGGCGAATTTTTCATGCGAATAAATACGTTTTTTTTAAAAACCTTATAAAGTCAATGCAAGCGTCCACATCAGTTTCGCGAAGCGAAAAAGCGTCTTTTAATTATTCGGAACGAGTCAGAAGTTTACGTACATTCGCATATTCGCCGGTGTGTAAGGACCTTAAGTCTTGGGTTCCGAGAGTCTAAATCTCATCAAACGGTGGTTCCGTGGCTCAAATGCCGAATAAAATAATGGACCTTGATATGAAAAGGGTTGAAAACCACTGGTACTGTATATATAAAATAGTATAGGAATTTGTCCACACAGTAAAATTCTCAGTGTTCATTTTGTACAAATGGAACCAAAAATGGGTCCATTTACTGTAGCTCCATCCCGTATATGGGTCCATGTGGTTCCATTTGTACACTCTCAGAGTCAAATGAACACTGAGGGGTTTACTGTGTGTGCACTATATTCACAATGCAAACACAGATGTATGAGTATCTGTATAAAGATACTGCAGATCCACACCCCCATTCATGCATGCATGCATTTCACTTGCACAGCTATGCACGCTACCATGCATGAATGAATGCACACGTACTGTGCAAATGCACTTCTGCACACATGCAAATACACCCACACACATATATTAAAATGTAAATACAACTCGCTGACACTTTCGTATATAACCCCCCCTTCCGCACACACACACACACACACACACGCACACACACACACACACACACACACACACACACACACACACACACACACACACACACACACACACACACACCACACAGGGACGTGCACAGATAGACTCTAGGTGGTGCTAGAGCCCCTGCCCTTTGCCCTCTTGACCAGAAGTGCCCTTTTGAAAAAAATAAAAGAAAACGTTTTTTTTTCTCCAGTTCACAGCAGGGGTCTTCAACAGACGGCCCGGGACCCCTAGGGGGTCCTCAGAGTTACCACAGGGGTTCCGCCAAATCTTTATGTGATTATGATCTTTCTTTTTACCATAACCACTTGAAACCTAGCATCCCTTTTCTGAGGAGAACTTTAGCCAAAAATAGAAGATCTACAAGCTCACAACGCCTCGTAGCGCGAGGCGTTGTGGGCTTGTAGATCGCTATTTTTGGCAAAAAGGTATAGGTGTAGAGGGAAAAAAGAGCAGACCAAGTAAACAACAAAAAAAATGTACTTGAGCACCTGCCCCTCAAAATGTCTGTGCACGCCACTGCACACACACACACACATGCGCGCGTGCACACGCACGTCCATGCGCCTGTGCTAACAGAAATATCTTCACATATAAATGGTTGGAAGTTGCTGTGCAGAGCCCCCCCTTAGGAATGAAAGCGATCCAATAAATTGCTCTCCAGAGGGAATGAATGTTTAGTGCACCTTGCTACACCGCACAAGATTGCTCACTCATACAATACAGTCTTTTGATTAATAACCCCACAGCTTCTAGTCTAGCCTGTATCCAAATGCATTTTAAAAAAAAGAAAAAAAGATCATATGCACCGCTCCTTTCACATTCCACAGCCATTTTCTTTGGCTATAGTCCTTTGCTAAGTAAAAGTGCAATGTAGAAGTACTCTGTTTACAAGTAAAAGTCCGGAATTCTAAATTTACTTGAGTAAAGGTACAAAAGTATTGGTATCAAAATGTGCTTTAAGTACCAAAAGTAAAAATACTAAAATTATGGAAAATAGCAGATCTACAAGCTCACAATGCGTCGCGATGCGACGCGTTGTGAGCTTGTAGATCTGCTATTTTCAAATAGCCTAGGCATAAAATAGGGCCGAAGTGGTTAATGTATGTTTTATAATGTAATCATTTGTAATTATCTGCAAAGTAACTAGTAAGTAAAGTTCTCAAATAATTGTAGAAGAGTAAAAGTACAATATTAACGTACTGAAAATTGGAAACACTCCAGCAAAGTAAAAGCACCTCAAAATTTAACTTATAAGTACAGTACTTGAGTAAATGTACTGTACTTGTACCGGCCATTTGGCCACTTGTACTGGCCATCAGGCTCCAAACAAACCAAGATTGACCCCCATATGAGCCCTCGCTGTCAGTTCTGTTCTTATGGGATTACTAGACTCTTTGCTTTGACTCTGGCACACACTTGCACAGGGACTGTTACGTTAGGTTCAAGGTTGTGAGAGCAAGGATGTACTCTGCAGAGCCTTGACAGATGTCTGTTGAGGATAACTAACTGAGAGACGTATTTATAGTCACTCAGAGTCACTCACATATTCATAATTGATAGGCTGATGATAGCCTGTACATATTGTAGTGTCCCAGTGGCTGTAAGTGGCTGTGGAGAGAGATTTGTCCCAGCATGCCTCGAGGCCACGTCTGGACCGGTTATCAGTCCATTATTGTGTTATTGTGTGATTAACCCACTAAGACTGGGAACGCATCTGTGTCATTTTAAGATTTCTTTGGCTATTACAAAAAAATAGCAGATCTAATAGCTAAAATAGCTATTACAAAAAAATAGCAGATCTACAAGCTCATAGCGCGGCACCGAGTGCCGCGCTATGAGCTTGTATATCTGCTATTTTTGGAAAAAACGTGAAAAATGTGTGCAAATCTTTGGATATATGTATTTTTAAAGCGAACATTTGTAACTCAAATCTTTGGTTCTGGGGATTCCACAAATGTCTTCTAAATTCTAACAGTTTTTTTTTAAAACGTATTTGCTATAATATCAGTGGTTCTCAAAAATGATATGGCCGTGGACCCCCATCTCAAAATATATTTTGTTCCAGGGACCCCCAGAAGTTGTGAGAGAGTCAAAAATGTTCGCTTTAAAAATATATATCTATTCAAAGATTTGCACACATGTTCACGATTATTTAAAAAAATAGCAGATCTACATGCTCATAGCGCGGCACTCGGTGCCGCGCTATGAGCTTGTATATCTGCTATTTTTGAATAGCCAAAGAAATCAATACAATGACAGAGATGCGTTCCCGGTCTTAAAGGGTTAATTGCCATGGGAAATGTGTCTCTTCTGTGCTCATTGAGGCGGATGAGTTTGGTGTGTTGTGTGCCGAATAATAATGCCAAATAAAAAGAGTGTTCCCGAAAGTCATTGTCAGGACTTCTTTTGGGATTTACAACCCCACCGGTCATATTCGCTGTTGACACTGTTCATATAGTGATGGTCCATTGTGGAACCTTGGGCCGTCAACCTTTACTTTATAGAGTGTGTGGAGCACTGGGGTAGTGCTCTAGTTAGAAGACAGGCCTTGATAGCCACAGCGTTGATGTACTGAATGTAATAGATAAGAACTTCAGAATTCTCCAGGCGCTCAACCGAACGCTTGTTTGCATGCAGACTTTGATGCGGAGCGAATTGCCTTTGTGATAGTATCAGCTCGTATTGTTTTAATATCATTAATTTGCTGTCCTTTTATTCACATATTATAGAGGGAATCTCCCTTGTTTGTCAATAAAGATGCCTTGCTCAGGTGAATGGTAATTTCTGTGTATGTCATCTATAAACTGGACTTTAGGGTTTTATTGAGTGACAGGACTGCCACGGCACATCAATCGTCATTCTCATATTTGCTGGTGGAAAGTAACTAAGTACATTTACTTAAGTACAATTTGGAGGTATATGTACTTTACTTGAGTATTTCCAATTTCCAATACTTTTACTTCTACTCTCTTCTACACTACATCTCAGATCCAAATATTGTACTTTTACTCCCTTACATTTATTTGAAAACTTTAGTTACTAGTTACTTTGTAGATTTTGATCATTATTACAAAAAAATACATTAACCACTCCAGCCCTATACTCTATACATTTCGGCCATTTGAAAATAGCCGATCTACAAGCTCACAATGCGTCGCGATGCTGCGCATTGTGAGCTTGTAGATCTGCTATTTTCAAAAGATTTGTATACATTTGAAATGGGACATTCATGCATAATGAGTACTTTTACTTTTGATACCTTAAGTACATTTTGATGCCAATACTTTTGAGTATTTCTATATTGCAGTATTGATACTTTAACTTAAGTAAAAAAAATTAGTACTTTTTCCACCACTGATCTGCACATATATCCATTCATATACTCTGTACATTGTATATTCATTCAAATATTCACTGATATTTTGTAGATTTATATATATTCTTTGACTCTATGCTAACTTGTTCATTCAGAGACTGAGTGCAGATATATAATGTCAGAGTCTAAGTTTAACCACTTTATTTCCATTTTATTTTCATTCTTATCTACAGCATGTCATTGTGCTTCTTTAGTTTGACTCTTACTCGTGTACCTGTTCCTGTGTTTCACTCACTGCTGCTATTGCTGCTATGACACCTGAATTTCCCTCTATGGATCAATAAAGGTTTATTTTATCTATCTTATATAACCGAGAGCCATAAAACTAAACTCTGCCAGATCCATTAGTCTCCCTCCCATGCCTACATCACCATAAATATGGATTTAATGCCAAAGAGCTGCACACACGGCATCTTTGCAGTCTTTTAACCACTTAAAACCGGGAACGCATATCTGTGTAACCATTTTAACCATTATTTTATACTTTGGCTATTCAAAAATAGCAACATCTACAAGCTCATAGCGCGGCACGAGCTTGTAGATCTGCTATTTTTGAAAAATCGTGAACATGTGTGCAAATCTTTGAATATATTTTGTTTTAAAGCGAACATTTTTAACTCTATTCTTTGCTTCTGGGGGTCCCTGGAACAAAACATTTTGAGATGGGGGTCAGCAGCCAAATACATATCATTTTGGGGGGCCTTGACATGAAAAAGTCTGAGCACCACTGATATAGAAACATAAGTTTTTTTCAGAATACTGTTGGGATTTAGAAGACATTCGTAGCATCGGCTTCAGGCCTTAAGGGGTTAAGTTCACAACTTCTCTGCACTGGAGCGTCACAGGGTAATCAGCAAGCAACAGCCCCCAAAGCCATTACAGCTTTCAATCACTTATCTCATACTGTAGCAACCCAATTTGAAAGGGATGTAGGAGCCAACTGTTATTGTCTTATTTTTGAGTAAATTCATGTTTAAGATTAAGAATACTTTTTGCTAAAAAGGTTAAACAGCTATTTCTGGTAATTTGATTACATTTGATTATGCTTCATAAGTGTCAGGTGTGTCTAAAAATTGGTCCAGCTGACCTGACCTGATAATCTGTCTGATGTTTAATTAGGGCCTAATTAATCTAGTCTTTGATGCACCTGTGTATAGATGTGATGATGTCACAGTTGTTCAGTTCAGTCAGACACTGAAGGAAGCAACACAGTTTTTTGACCGTACACCGGTTGCCAACATCCAGAACTGGGGAAACGTCACTCGTGCGCGCGCACGCGATTTTTTTACTTTTTTTGTTACTTTATTTCGGTTTTAGGGTTAGGGTTAGGGTTGGGTTAGGGTTATGTGATTTAATTATTTTGGGGGAGCCGCGCCCACCAGAGAAAATCTCACACACACACACACACACGCACGCGTGCGAGCACTGTGCCTGCCCTGTCAACTGAGCGATCCTAGCGCCCTTTGCATACAACACACAAACACGCAGCCAGACACACTGCATTGTGCGCAAACAGAAATATATTTTTTAATTTTCCCCTTTACACCGGAGTCCGGGACAAACAAAGTCCCGTACGGGACACGCCCCTTTTGGCTCAATTACGGGGCGTCCCGGCTAATACGGGACGGTTGGCAACCCTACACTTGACTCTCTAATCTTTTATGTTTTTCCAAGTAAAATCTTTTTAAGAAAAGTTATTTTGTCTTGTCGTTCGCGTACAACTACTGTTTTGTGTTTTTGTGAGGTCTACTCCACCAAGTGGTACATTTTTAGAAGAATTAGATGGAGTGCCAGTACAGGGGACTCCCTAAAACCAGGGATCGCCCTTTACGTCCTATATCAAACATTGTTTGATCGGTTATCAATCATGGGTTTTGCGATTGCACATATTATGTGCAATTGCAAAACACATACCGATTCCAACCCTATCGGTTTGCAACTCGGACGGCATGCTAAACAACACACGATGCCATTGGCTGCTAGGCACAGGCACGCGCTGACCTTAATTTCATAAGGTTGCCTTGAATATTGAGTGTATTTGAATACACTTTATTTGAACCTTTGTTTGAATCAGTATAATAATGCGCTTAATTTGTTTTAATAATTTTATAAGTGGAAGTTTGAAAGCTGTATTCTGCTCTATGTTTTGGTTAATTTGTGCCAGGATGAACGTCTTAATTCTTCCATTCTTTGAGACACGCGTACGGGTATTTCGGGGCGTGGCCGAATCCGCCATTACTTTTTCGGGTGAAACAACACAGCTTTCACCATTGGAATTGCACTGCAGAACGTACACATTGTTACATATACAAGTAGTGCAGGTCATTGCAACAACCACCGATCTTATGAAAAATTAAAACAGGATCGCCAAATATTCCATACGTTCCACGATTCTGCCAATAATCATATTCTTTAAGACGCATCCTAGTGCGTTTTTGCCGGGCCAAACAAAGGCATCACGTAACGTTGACTCCCTTCCCCTATTCGCTCATACTAGGACATGGTGTATGTGTAGGCAGAAGAATACTAGCAACCGTGTTTGGCATGTTGAGTTCCTTCAGCCCTTGGGCTGATTTCTGTTATCAGCCCTAACAGATATGGCTGGTGGGGATGTAATGAATATACATACTGTACATTGACTATATAGTCAAATGGACTAGGAATAAAGATATGACCCATATGGATCCATGAAATCATAATGGACCCACATTTGCTTGAGTGTCGTTATGCAACAACAAAAGGCACACTTCAACAGGTGTGTACGTCAAACACTTAATCATGTATCACACGTAGCAATCTGGAGAGGATGACTTGATTCTTTTTTTCCCCCCTGCTATCCAGCCAATCTCCTCTCTCAGGGGGATTACTGTTGCTAAGGCTTGTTGCTGGTGGATTGACTAGACTAGAGTGTTTTTTACCATGCACATCCTGATAGACTGCATACTGCACTTTGGTACGCTCTGTTCTAACTTTGGGCAAAAGGAACAGCGGACGTAACCAAGCATTCATCCACTGAGTCATTGGTTTTTACTTGAAGTTGTTTAAGACTGCACAAAACTGTAAATAATGGATGTCCGTGTTTCATTTGAAACAGAACAAGGAGGCGCACATGGCATTAGATATTCCTTGTCATTTATTTAAACACAAAAATCTTTCAACTTCCTCAGATCTGCCTCAACTTCCACAAAAATATTTTTTTTTTATGATTTAAGGTAGCCAATTATTATTACTTTTTGTATTCCTTTTTTCTTTTTTAGTAATTTTGCCAATTAATAACTCCCACTGCTCACATGTTTTACTTAAGTAAAAGTATCAATACTGCAATGTATAAATCCTAAAAATGTACTTAAAGTACCAAAAGTAAAAGTACTCACGCATTGGGGGTACTTTTACTCACAATCTGCATTGCGACGCATTGCAGATCTGGTATTTTCAAATGGCCGAAATGTTTAAAGCCCTGGCCTATATACATTTCGGCCATTTGAAAATAGCAGATCTACCAGCTCTGTGAGCTTGTAAAACAGGCTCTCTCATGCTACGTTAGGGCGCTACTGCCTCAAGGACCTCTGGAGGTCTCGGACCTCACTTTGAGAACCACTACTCGACACCAAATCTCCTCGTTGAAAATAACCAATCTACAAGCTCTCAACGTGTCGTGTTGCAACACTCATTCTACCAAGTTGTCACTGCAGAATATAGGGATACTATAGGATTGATTAAGGTTTTAATCTATAGACAGTGGTGTAAAGTAACTAAGTACATTTACTCAAGTACTGTACTTATGTACAATGTTGAGGCCAGTAACCTTTAGGTTACTGGAGTATGTCCAATGTTTAATACTTTTACTTACACAATGTTTAATACTTTTACTTCTACTCCACTACATCTCAGAGGCAAATATTGTGCTTTTACTCCACTACAATTATTGAAAACTTTAGTTGCTAGCTGATTATATTATAAAACATAGCCTACATTAACCACTTCAGTCCTGTTTTGGTTAATTGAAAATAGCCGATTTACAAGCTTTGAAAATAGCCGATCTACAAGCTTTGAAAATAGCCGATCTAAGCTCACAACGCATCACACCGCGACGCGTTGTGAGCTTGTAGATCTGCTATTTTCAAACATTTTAGTACTTTTACTTTTGGTACTTTAAGTACATTTTGATACCAATACTTTTGTACTTTTACTCAAGTAAATTTTGAATTCCAGACTTTTACTTGTAACAGAGTACTTCTACATTGCAGTATTGATACTTTTACTTAAGTCCTTTTCGCACTACTGTCTATAGATATGTACTGCTTTACAGCAATGTGCAGTAACCTCTGTACTTGAACAAAACAGTGTTATGTGCTTACAGTATATTCCACAGTGATCATCATCGCTCTTGACGAAAGTCCTATGAGAAATCAACTGAGATTGAAGACAGGGACGTACATCATAATGTGGCATCCTGAAAGGCAATAACACATCCACAGCCAAGGCAAAAGACAAAGGGGAGAGCTGTGACCTTATTTCCCCTCAACCGCAATGATGAAATCATGTGGGCTGATATGCCAACTGCTTAGAAAACCTAAGATGTGCTTTTAACTTCAATAGAATGCAGCTTAATCTCCCCTGCAAGTGAAAAACACCCCTAGATTCACCTCCCTCTCAACTAAATGAACTCTTTCTCAATTTGAAGCGGAGTCATTAGCTGATTTATTTAGTTTGAACATAATAAAATGTACTCTGGTGCTGTACTGCTGTTTAATTACCGTAGTTTCCTTTAGGTGTGAATTTCTTATTAAACTTTAATCTTCATTATTGAAATTGACTGATTGATACGCACAATGTTCCTTTTTTTCCTTATTTTGTCTATATCCAAAAATGTTTCCAATCACACTACAGTATACAGTATATCTAAAAGTGAATGAAATCACTAAGTATAATGCATCCTTTAGCATGAAATGTTTCATTAAATGACAATATTCGTCAGCAAATGACAACATCATAATTGCTATAATTTTGGTGAGGAACAAGTCTGTGCTTAGAACAGCCTAAAACAAAATAAGACATTAAAAGACAGAATAGGTGTGACCCTCTCTTGAGGCCATAAGTACATACTTTGTTAATGATGTCTTGGTCTCTTGACCTTCATCAGAACAAGTCCACTCTACTTGCCAAAGATTAGCTCACACTTTGAAAAACAATTTATTTAGCAGGCTATGACAAAAGGTTACCAGCTAATAAATGCCCACATTTTTATCTTGGGGTAGAGGTGGCCTAAAGGTTAGATTCCCCGGACCGGCAGGACAATCTGCCCAGCCAACATGTCCACCTGGGCCCCATGTGGGGCACATGTGGGCTACATGGGTACCAAGCGGGCATGGGCTTGAACTGGGCAATTGTAGTGGGTTCCATATAGGTTCTATATGGGCTAAGCGGGCATGGGCTTGAACTGGGTAATTGTAGTGGGTTCCATATAGGTTCTATATGGGCTAAGTGGGCATGGGTTAGAACTGGTCACCCACGTCTGGGTCCCATAAGGGTTATATGTCGGCAAAGTGGGCATGGGTTAGAACTGGTCACCCATGTCTGGGTCCCATATGGGTTATGTGTGGGCTAAGAGGGCATGGGTTAGAACTAGTAACCCATGTCTGGGTCCCATATGGGTTATGTGTTGGCTAAATGGGCATGGGTTAGAACTGGTCACCCACGTCTGGGTCCCATATGGGTTATGTGTGTGCTAAGTGGGCATGGGTTCGAACTGGTCACCCATGTCTGGGTCCCATATGGGTTATGTGTGGGCTAAGAGAGCATGGGTTAGAACTAGTAACCCATGTCTGGGTCCCATATGGGTTATGTGTGGGCTAAGAGGGCATGGGTTAGAACTAGTAACCCATGTCTGGGTCCCATATGGGTTATGTGTGGGCTAAGAGGGCATGGGTTCGAACTGGTCACCCATGTCTGGGTCCCATATGGGTTATGTGTGGGCTAAGAGAGCATGGGTTAGAACTAGTAACCCATGTCTGGGTCCCATATGGGTTATGTGTGGGCTAAGAGAGCATGGGTTCGAACTGGTCACCCATGTCTGGGTCCCATATGGGTTATGTGTGGGCTAAGAGGGCATGGGTTAGAACTAGTAACCCATGTCTGGGTCCCATATGGGTTATGTGTGGGCTAAGAGGGCATGGGTTAGAACTAGTAACCCATGTCTGGGCCCCATATGGGTTATGTGTGGGCTAAAAGGGCATGGGTTAGAACTAGTAACCCATGTCTGGGTCCCATATGGGTTATGTGTGGGCAATGAGGGCATGGGTTAGAACTAGTAACCCATGTCTGGGTCCCATATGGGTTATGTGTTGGCTAAGTGGGCATGGGTTAGAACTGGTCACCCACGTCTGGGTCCCATATGGGTTATGTGTGAGCTAAGAGGGCATGGGTTAGAACTAGTAACCCATGTCTGGGTCCCATATGGGTTATGTGTGGGCTAAGAGGGCATGGGTTAGAACTAGTAACCCATGTCTGGGTCTCATATGGGCTATATATGGGCTAAAACAGCGTAAACAAGTTCTGACACCAGATTATATATCGGCGCGTCTCTCCGGATGCGCCTATACAACTTTTCTCGCACACGGCTTCATGGTTCTCCTTATTTTGGCTAGGGTCAAATGTCGACTTAGAACGCGCAATAAAGGCTAATATCTCGATAACGATACGTTTTTAGAATCCGCCTTTCGGGTATGTTGTAAAGCTCGCAGAGGCGCACGCGTTGATGTCTTCGCCTTTCTTGTACGACACTCCCGCGCAGAGTCCTCTACTTTCAGGGACCTACATAGAGTGTTAGACCTTTAGACCATAGTGAATGCAAACTTTAAAAAACACATTTCTTGTAGGAATGTCGGATCGGGACACCGAGGGCATCCACGCGTGCGCCTTAATGAGCTGTACGACATATCCAAAAGGCGGATTCCAAAAACGCATCGTTATCGAGATATAACGCGCAGAAGATAGCCCCTTGACCCCAGCCAGTTGAGGAGAACCGTAAGGCTGTGTATGGCGAAAGTTATATGGGCACGTTCTGGGCAACGCACTGACACGGAATCTGGTGTTTAATTTTGAAAAATGACTTTTCCAAGCCTTTGAGACAGTTATTTATGATTATCTTGGACCCTAGGGGTCGTGCAGCTTTGAGACTGGCACCGTTGGATTCAGCGTCAAAAAGCAAGTTGGAATATATATATTTTGATTATTTTCTAAAGCGATTAGAGGGTTAGAACTGGTATCACAAAAGTGGGTTCCACATGGGCTTGCCCACTTCCATCCCACTCCCAGTTAGCCCATATGCAGACCATGTGGGAACCACATGGGCTAGCCCACTTCCATCCCACCCCCAGTTAGCCCATATGCAGACCATGTGGGAACCACATGGGCTTGCCCACTTCCATCCCACTCCCAGTTAGCCCATATGCAGACCATGTGGGAACCACATGGGCTAGCCCACTTCCATCCCACTCCCAGTTAGCCCATATGCAGACCATGTGGGACCCTCATAATTTGCCCAGTTCAAGCCCATGGCCAGTACCGAAGTAGCCCGCATTGAAACCATATGGGTCCCACGTGGGCGTGCTGGCTGGGAGATATCTACGCGCTGCACACACACACAAGCGCATGCATACACGCAGGCACACACACACACACACACACACACACACACACACACACACACACACACACACACACACACACACACACACACACTGGTCCTATAATGAAACACTTTATGCTTTTGAAACATTGCCTGCCGCTGCAGTTTAAGTTTCTCTGTCTAATAGCATATTAGTTTTTTCTTGTAATGATGCTGCTGTGCAACACAAGGAGCAGGACATGTTATTAAGCTGAAGTTTTTCTTTGCAAGGGCAATGTTGTCTGCGCTGTGCAGTTTCAGTCTGTATCTGTAATATATATGCGCATTGAATCATAATTAACCTGATTGTAAGCTGCTGTAGGGGGTACGGGGGGGTACGGCGTACCCTTAGTTCTGACACTGTGGGAGCTGGGGGCGCGCGTGCACGCACCGTCAGCGGCGGTCTTTAACGCCTTAACGTTTAAAAACAATAGCCTCTCAAGGTTCGCGCCGTCAGTGGCGAGCCGTTCTCAATATAGCGTCTACCTGGCTGCTTTGCATAACATTAGGCTACTCGAGAAAAGACACAAACTTGAATTGAATGTGTTACATTCCTCTCACAATGACAGACAACATCTCTGCACTGCAAGGTGTGAAGGGGATCGCTTAGCAGAGGACCCAGTTCTCTGAGACAAGACAAAGACAAGTTGTCTGATTATTTTAAGTAGGCCTACTTATGTGTGGGTGAGTCTATGTAAAGCAGTGGTTCTCAAACTTTTTCATGTCAAGGACCCCCAAATTGACACTATTAGCTCGCGGACCCCCATTTGAAAAGATGTGCCAGGGACCCCCATAAGAGAAGATTTTTTACGACTCTAGCAGTGATTCTCAACCATTTTAATTTCAAGGACCCCCACTTTGACATGCATTAGGCCTACAGACCCCCATTTAATGGCATTTCTATCACTTGGACCGCAATTTATATTGTAAAATCAATGTCAATTTAACTCTGAGAGTGTACAAATGGAACCAAATGGACCCTAACGGGTCCATTTGGTTCCATTTGTACACTCTCAGAGTTACAGACCCATAAGGGTCCATTTGGTGCCTAATCTATCATTTAGCTGGGGACCCCCTGGAACTCCCTCAAGGACCCCTGGGGGTCCCCAGACCCCACTTTGAGAACCAATGATGTAAAGGGCTTTTATATAAAATTAAAAGGAAAATAAAATAATTAATTTGAAACAAAAATAAAAACAACAAATTAACAATACAACAAAATAATAATACATATGATTACATGTTGAAAGTTAAGTAGTAGTTTTAGAGTTTCTAGTAAATGTGTTTGATTATATTGTAGGTGTTCATGAATTCGAACTTTTTAAATTATGACTATAGTTTATAACTGATCATTCAATGAATTGTAATACGATTTGCGTATGGTTACCTCTCGTCTTTTATTAGTGTTTTCTGCTTTAATATAGTTAAATAAATAAAGTATCCTGTTAATGTCCTTTGGAAGTTCTGCCTCAGTTATTAATGCTTACAGTAGAAATATTCTGTGGCCGGGCTCTTTACATTTCTTTCTCATACCTGAGACAAGGTTTATTACACATAATATAAACCTTAAAAAACCTTTAATAATGTTCCTGCCTATAATAAGTATAACTGCCTCTGTGTCAGTTTGGTACTGTATCAGATAAATGAATAAATTCAATTACAAGTGACACACAGTTGGGTTGAAGAACAATGAACACTTTCAAAGTCAACTTCAAGTCCCAGAATGCATAGCAGCCGTGCATTGTAAGCCCTGCAGTGTTGCCATGTATGCTTATTATAAGCGGCTTGTTTGAAGACGCGTTGTGAGCTTGTAGATCGGCTATTTTAAATATACACTGCTAAAAAAAATAGGGAAAGCTTTGATCCCTTAATCTATATGTATATATAGGCCATGTGGCCTTTAGTCACCACATGACCATATGCCAATACACAGTTTTCGGCTTGTTTTCATAGACCTGTCTGCTTATTTCTTTCGCAAAATATGGAAACACTGGCAACTACAGGAACTGACGTCATTCCTGTTTGAATTCTCAAACCGCTCGGTGAATTTAACGTATGCCAGCCTTCGTTAGAAGGAAATTTTTTAGCTGAAACAAACCAAAATAAAATCAATAAAAGGTTGTTGGACATTAAAAGAAGTAGTTCCAGAATCTCCGGATCTATTTCTCGGATTGGATACACTCCAAGGAGACGGAGTGTTGGAGCAGTGATGAGATATGTTTTTATGTAAGTAACAACAAGCTGTTTCCCTCCATTTTTTGGGGCCAGTAATATAGTTTGTACCCGTTCAGATACCACCATCGTTTGATTAAACTTATTATGATATTATATTGCCGTGGCAAGTCCGGAGAGCAATGCATAATATTAGCTAGCATGCTAGTTCACGTTAGCTCGCCGTTTCGTGATTAAAATGCATTCTCATTAGTTTATCTCTGTGTATACAATTATAGATTTTTTGCGTTTTTAATAATTGCATAAGCATAGTTGTAACCAGCACCACTGTGAAGCAGTTTGTTAATTTATAATGGTGAACTAAAAGAAAAAAGAATGAACGGAGCTAACTGGACGGGTCTGTTATCAATTCACTTGACTTAGTAGGCAACAGTTCCGGTCTAGAGCGGATACGGAAACGACATCATGTTTGCATGTATGTGTATGTGAACATTTACCGGATATACCAGGTTGGCTTTAGATTGCATCTGAGCAGCACCAATCCAGCCTATCCAGTAAAAGTATCAATACTGCAATGTAGAAATACTCTATTACGTTGGTTCTCAAAGTGGGGTCCGGGGACCCCCAGGGGTACTTGAGGGGGTTCCAGGGGGTCCCCAGCTAAATGATGGACAGGAACCAAATGGACCCTTATGGGTCTGTAACTCTGAGAGTGTACAAATGGAACCAAATGGACCCTAACGGGTCCATTTGGTTCCATTTGTACACTCTCAGAGTTAGATTAACATTGATTTTACAATATGAATTGGGGTCCCAGAGATAGAAATGCCATTAAATGGGGGTCCGTAGCCCTAATGCATGTCAAACTGTGGGTCCTTGAAATTAAAATGGTTGAGAATCACTGCTATAGAGCCGTAAAAATCTTCTCTTTATGGGGGGTCCCTGGCATATCTTTTCAAATGGGGGTCCGCGGGCTAATAAGTGTCAATTTGGGGGTCCTTGACATGAAAAAGTTTGAGAACCACTGCTCTATTACAAGTAAAAGTCCGGAATTAAAAATGTACTTTTTATTTTGGCTTGTATATCTGCTATTTTGGGAGAATTGGGCGGATGTTTCCCTCATAATAGGAATGCTATTGTTTATGGGGGGAAAAAAACAATGCATAATGTTAGCTAGAATGCTAGTTTTTGTTATAAAAATGTACTTAAAGTATCAAAAGTAAAAGTACTCATTATGCAGAATGTCTCATTTCAAGTTTTGAAATGCAGAAAAACGTTTGAAAATAGCAGATCTACAAGCTCACAATGTTTTGCGATGCGACACATTGTGAGCTTGTAGATCTGCTTATTTCAAATGGCTGAAGTGGCTAATGTATGTTTTGTAATACTAATCAAAATCTACAAAGTAACTAAAGTTTTCAAATAATTGTAGTGGGGTAAAAGTAGAATATTTGACTCTGAGATGTAGTGGAGTAGAAGTAAAAGTACTTAAAATTGGAAGTATTTCTGTGAAGTGAAAGTACCTCAAAATTGTACTTAAGTACAGCACTTGAGTAAATGTACTTAGTTACTTTACACTGCCAAGGTTAGTTAATGGAAACTGATATTTTGCAGTGACTAATTAGGGTTATTTGAATCCATTTCAGGAGGGAACCTCACTGGACAAAGGAATGGTATGTCCGTTGTCCCTCTGTCAACAAGACCCTTTTCATACATTTGTGATTATTTTATTAGCCATCTCTTAAGAGTTGGCTATTGTGCCATGACATACTGTAACGTATTAAAGACTGAAATATATTTAAACTTCTAGCTCCTGCTACTCTAAACATTGAAACACATACACATTCTTGATGAATTCCATACAAGCTTTTTAAAAAGAAAATGTTTTGTGTGTGTGTGTGTGTGTGTGTGTGTGTCTCTTTTTCTTTTGGGTAATTCTTCTCTCTTTGTCTAAGTAAATTGGAGATGAAGATGTCCAGTCCACAATTGACAAGCTGTATTCGTGTCTGGAGTTGTAAGTTCAAATCTCATATTCACTTTAAGATGTGCTTGTATTTTCTAACCATGTTAGGATCAGAGCATTGATATCTTTGCCGTTCTCTTAATATGGCATTTCCTTCCTGTGACTTTTACCATATACTCAGGTTGCCATGGTTGAGACATAGGAGGCATTTCATTAGATGATTGTACCAGAAGAATGATGCAGTCCAACCTTTTGTATCCGTCATAATAAGAAGTTCCAAAACCTGCGTCTTTTTTATGTTGCATAATATGGTAAATTTGAGTTTTTAATTGTTCCGTGTGCATTTCTACATTAAATGTTGAAGTTTTGCAAAACATTTGATGTACAATAGTAGAAGCATGCCACAGCATACAGCTGCTCTAACTGGTGGAAAGGGAGCGCAACATCATGCACCCACTTGTTACTTTTGACAAGGCTCATGAACTTTGTTATTCCACATTGAAAACAAGTTTGCCACCAGTAGCTTAGCTTTTACAAGGAGTGTTACAATCAGGGGTGCACATAACTGGTGCGCAGGTGCGCATGCGCACCCAAAATAAAAAATGCGCACCACATCAGACAACGCGAGGCGCTTTTGCGTACCAACAGCTGGGACAGGAATTTCCTAGCTTTTATTTTTTAGCAAAACTAAAAAATAAAAGCTTGGAGATCGAGGCTAGGAATTTATTTCCTGAAGCCATACTCACACAATCACTCTAAAGCACCCGTAGGCCCCATGTACAGCCATTACGCGCAGGGGTAGAGGACGCATGCTGCACGTGATTGTATGAGTGTTGACTCGCGTTGCCTCGCTTCGCCTCGCATTGCCTCGCCGCACTCGTCACCGATGATGAACGCACCGTAATGGTGCAAAATATGCCGTGAACGTCCCAATCTGGCGGATAAAATCAGCGCAGCAGCACAGGGCACCAACCTGGAGGGCTTTACCTAACAGCGTGAGGAAAAAAAACGGCGAAGATCGGCGTAATTTAAAAGCAGAGCGTCCTTCCCCCCCCCCCCCCCCCCCCCCCCCCGTTGACAAAACAGTCTGGTGGGCACCGTGCTGAACCCCCCCCCCCCCTCCCCCCCCCCCCGCTGACAAAACCGGACGGGACCATGCGCACCAAGTCACATCTCCAGGTGCTCTTCTGAGTACCACACCTAAAAAGTTATGTGCACCCCTGGTTACAATGTATGTGCAAGTAGGCAATGATAGGCTTATGATAGCCTGTGCCATTCAAAGGTTTAACTTTGGCATCATATTGTTTTAACTTTGAAAAATTGCTTTAATGTCCCCTTCCCCTGTTTTTGTGTTCTTCCTGAAGAGACATACGCAGTGGCTCGTGAGAAGCTCCAGCTGGGAGAGACGTCATCGGACATAGCGACTGATGGTGATGATGCATCCCGAAGGCGACACAGGAGGTAACTAAAAATAGCTGTTGTTAGGCAATGGTTCTAAAATGTTTTCTTGTCAAGGTGTGTATTTGACCACGGAACCCCATCTGAAAAGATTTTGTGCCAAGGACCCCATACAAGATTTGTGGTGTTATGTCAAGATTTTTCTTTTTTTAAATAGCTGATGAATATAGGGCCCTCCCGGACCCCACTTTGAGAACCCCTGCATTAGACCACGGACCACCATACACCCTGAGAGTTACAGCTACATAAGGGTCCATTTGGTTCCTAACTAGCCTTCATTTATCTGGGGATTTATCTGAGGACCCCCTCAAGCAGGGGTCTTCAACGTTTTCAGACCAAGGACCCCCTGGCTGAGAGAGAGATGAAGCAGGGACCCATTCTATATTGTATAGAATTGTGTTTCAGATAAACTTTTGCTGCTCTTTTTTCCCTCTACACACCTACTGTATATGTCTTTCCCAAAAATAGCCGATCTACAATCTCAAAACGCCTCGCGCTGCAAGGCGTTTTGAGCTTGTAGACCGGCTATTTTTGGCTAAAGTTCTCCTCAGAAAAGGGATACTAGGGTTCAAGTGGTTAAACATGTAGAACAACATGTAAAACAAAAACATTATCATATCACACAAAGATTTGGGGGACCCCCTGTAGTGACTCTGAGAACCCCCAAAGGGTCCCAGACCCCCTTTTGAAGACCCCTGCCCTCAAGGACCCCTGAAACCTGGAATTTCCCCCTGTATCTAACCCATTATAATTATTTGACGCATTAGTCCCACCTCTGAGCCAGGAGGTGAAGATTAGATGCGAGTCCGGAGAAAGCAAGCAGGTTAGACTGACGACCACATTCCCATTCCTCACACTCCTGCTCGCTCGCTCCTCCATGTCATTTCATGCTATATTTCTCATATATGAGCTGTTTGACATGCAAGCCCTCACCATGCACAACAAACAGCATGATTGTATAAATTAAATATCAACTCATTATTTAATGTTCTGTTTCTGTAGCTTTGATCACTGGTATTCATGATATTGTTGTGAAACCTTGTATCTCTTTGTAACTTTTAGTTTTTTCGTAAATGAATGCCCTATTTCATTGTTACAAAAAAAATGAAAATAACCGATCTACAAGCTCACCACGTCTTGCATTGCGACATGTTGTGAGCATGTAGATCAGCAATTTTCAAATGGTTGACGTATGCATGGTTAAACTGATTTGTCCCTCTTGCCTGTACTTTTTTTAATACATTTTGCAAGGAATGCTCTGGAACCCCCTCAAGGACCCATGGGGTCCCCGGACTCGATTTTGAGAACTACTGCTTAAAGTTACTTTTTTATGTTTGCTAAAATGTATGTTTTTAACTGAATGTAGGCCACCGCAAAAACAGAGGGAGGCGCTCACGAGTGAGGAGGAATCGGAAGCTTTCGATGATGACCTCCTACCACCTACACCTCCCCGTGCACTGTCCAAGAAAGTGAGCCCCCCCCCCAAAAGACACAGGAGCCGCAGTCCAAGTCCGATCAGCAGTCCAAGCAGCAGCCCCGGTGTATCTCCCTCTTCTCAGACAAGTATGTAAAGTATGGAATTAGATTTTATTCTTTTTTATAAAATATACAGAGAATTTAACATCTTGAAATGTTACATTATGTTTAGAAACCCCGAGTCCCAGAAGAACCCCCAGTCCCGTTGGAATCCCGAGTGTGGACACCCCCAGTTGGAAGACCAAGAGCAAGCCGCCCAACTGCAAACCTGATCAGCCGCCCCACTGAACCCACAAACGTGAGCACCCCAATAAACTCCGATTACACGTAAGGCAGGCAGCCTCTGTGAATAGCTTTAAAACACAGCTGAAGACCTATTTCTTCACTCTGGCTTTTGGTTGATTTTTAAATGCTGTTTTATGCTTTTGCTTTCTTTTTTTGCTTTATCGTTAAATTAGTTTTACTTTACTGTAATTGTAAGCACCTTGAGCTGCATGTCATGTCATGAAAGGTGCTTTACAAATAAAGTTTATTATTATCAACTGTGACAGAGCCGCCCCACTGGGACCCAGATGAGCCACCGCACTGGAACCCCTAGTCAACCCACAGCCGGACCCCCAATAAGACGACCCACAGCTGGAACCCCAATGAGCAGCCCAAGTCCAGCACCACGAGCACCAGGCATGGGAGAACAAATGTTCACCCAGCTCGTGAGACTCCTAGAGGAAGTAAAGAGCACTCAGAAGGTCCATGGCAGATGCTGAACATGCTGCCTGAAGGAGCTGTGTTCCCGCTGGACACGTAGGCAGATCTCGAGTCCATGAACTTAAAGCTGGGTGACCCTGACTTTAAGTCTGCAGTTGTAAGTTCAAATCTCTTATTCACTTCAAAATGTACTTGTATTTTCTAAATCTCTTATTCACTTCAAAATGTGCTTGTATTTTCTAATCACATTGGTAGTCTGTTAACCTGCCCTTTGAGTGCATGCACACAACGGGCATTGACATCTTAGCTGTTCACTTAATACAGAATTTCCTTCCTGTGACTTTTATCGTACTCAGATTGCCATGGTTGCAGACATTGGGGGGACTTCCGTGGACCGTTGTGTCAGGAGGATGATGGGGTTCCTCCTTACCAATAAGCTGGCACTCGAGTATAACCTTTTCGGACGCAGTGGCAAGAAGGCGTTCCGAGGACTGGCACTTTTTGACGTTCTATATGGTAAATTAGATTTTGTGTTATTGCCATAACATATGGTGCCACCTGAACTTAGTTGTTCTACATGAAAACTAAATTGCCACCATAGCTCAAGACATTTAAAATTATTGTTCCATTTTCTTTTTCTGTTCAGCAAAGAATGCTCAATAATGCATCAGAACATCTTAGCCACCAGGTTCTATACATAATCCTGCATTTTTCCTGTAGCACTTGGCCGTGTGAATAGCTTGGAGTACAACTCTAATGAACTGTTCTCAGATTTGACTCGGTTGTTTTTAAAAAGCATACACATTTCTCAGCGATATAAAACTTTTGAAAAGATGTCTGTCTTATATGGTTTCATAATGTAAAAATCAAGCCAGCATTACTAAGTTGGCTTCTTGTCATTTATCTTTAAGGGCAATAAAGAAGAACGCCGTCACGCAGGAAATAAACCAGAAGGAGGCAGAGTTGGCCGTGTCCAAATGGTTCACCGGAGCTCGAGACCGTGGTGGAAACCGGACCCTACGAGCTAGAAGATCCCTCGAAAACACAGGGAACACAGGAAAATCAGGAACAGGTCCAATAGGCCACACACACACACACACACACACACACACACACACACACACACACACACACACACACACACACACACACACACACACACACACAGTTTGTGGTGTGTTTATCATTCAGGATTTGTTGGCTGAAATGGCCCTCTGCTGGAATAATTAACTACCTCATGAGAAGAACCCTCCTTTTGTTGTAGTTGAGTTAAGAGATATGGGTTCCTTATTAGTTTGTGTCCAGAACATTTAAGTTGTTACTTTAGAGTTGCACTGTTATGTGTCATGTATACATCATTACAAATGATTGTTTACAAGAGTTCTATCTTAATGATAATTTACGAGAGTTAAATGGATTGTTTACGAGACTTGAAGATGCATATTGGCCCAATACTGTCTACACTTTATTTCCATGTATACATTTTATATTTTAAAAATACCAAAGCATTTTGTATTTTGTATTTTACAACCAGAAGGCCGAAAGTTCCCAGAAATAAACATTGTCAAAAGATATATTGTCTGATATTGTTTTTTCACCCTGGTAAAACTTAGCAGTAGTTAAACATGGTTCTTGTCAATATACTGTTTAATTCTCCTATTTAAATCCCTTCAGGACCAACTTGAAACCCATGTTGGCAAAGGGCCCGGATGTTACCCACTTGGGCTGCTAGAAGTGGGATCTACATGGGTCTCAAACGTGCCCAGTTGGACTCCACCTAAGGCCCATTCAGATCCCACTTCAAGCCCACATGGGCAAACACAGGTGAGGCCTAGATGGGTGTGACATACAATTGGCCATTTGGACCCCACCTAAGACCCAGTCAGGACCCACTTAAGCCCATATGGGCTAACACAGGTGAGGCCCACATGGGTCCGACATCAAATTGCCCATTTGGACCCCACTTAAGACCCAGTCAGAAACCCACTTAAGCCCATATGGGCTAACACAAGTGGGTGCTTGGTGGAACCCATGTGCAAAACCAGTTGGAGCCCTAAATGGGCCAACACAAGTGTGGCCTACGTGGGTCACATGTAATTTGCCCAGCTGGAACCCATTTCTGGCCCATTCAGGTCCCAGTTCAAGCCCATATTGGCAAACACAGGTGGCGCCCACATGGTTCCGACATCAAATTGCCCATTTGGACCCCACCTAAGACCCAGTCAGAAACCAACTTAAGCCCACATGGGCTAACACAAGTGGGTGCTTGGTAGAACCCATGTGCAAAACCAGTTGGAGCCCTAAATGGGCCAACACAAGTGTGGCCTACATGGGTCACATGTAATTTGCCCAGCTGGAACCCATTTCAGGCCCATTCAGGTCCCAGTTCAAACCCATATAGGCAAACACAGGTGGCGCCCACATGGTTCCGACATATATTTGCCCATTTGGAGCCCACCTAAGACCCAGTTAGAAACCCACTTAAGCCCATGTGGGCTAACACAAGTGGGTGCTTGGTGGAACCCATGTGCAAAACCAGATGTAACCCATGCCCATCTGCCCAGTTAAAAACCCACATGGGGCCCAGTTGGACATGTTGGCTGGGTGGGTGGGGAAGTGAATGCTCACCACTCACCACAACCGCAACACCACTGAAGTGCCCTTGAGCAAAGCACTGAACCCCCAACTGCCGAGCTGCTTAGTGGCCAACAGTATAAGACTGTGGTTGTAGACAACTCCGAGGTTTGTGTGTGTGTGTGTGTGTGTGTGTGTGTGTGTGTGTGTGTGTGTGTGTGTGTGTGTGTGTGTGTGTGTGTGTGTGTGTGTGTGTGTGTGTGTGTGTGTGTGTGTGTGTGTGTGTGTGTGTGTGTGTGTGTGTGTGTGTCTGTGTTTTTCTATGTGCAAGGCATTGCTGAAAATGAGCTACTACCCTGGGTAAATAAAGACCAAAAACACACAAAAAAATCATGCTGAAATGACATTTGACTCTGAGAACAATTGTTTATTTTTTTACCCCGCACTGTGCATTGTTATAATGGTAGAATAAAGATAATGTGTGTTTTAAATGCTATGAAAATCCCACATAAGAATAACATGATGTAACAAAATGATCAGTATTCCCCTTGGCTTTTTACTAATGACATGTCTAGCAGATATTCCTGCTGCTTGGAGACCCTGATATATAATCTTGTGGCACAGCACATTATTTAAAGACACATTTCATGTATGTCAAGTGCACTGAAAAACAAGACTATAGGTCAAATTCTAGTAGCTGGAACGTGTATGAAATGCTGGAAGGCTTTTTTTTTTTACATTACTTAGCTTTAGCACATAATATACCTTCATCAGTCAGTGGTGTTTTATGTTCTCCCCATTCACTATTCGTCATGCCTAATCTCTCAAGAACAGATTCCGAGCTGCGCTATTGCATCTGTCGGGAGGGACAGTCAGAAGGTATGAACATGTTTTACATGTTCAATATTGTGTAATTGAGCAACTTGCGTAAGTCCGCTAGCAAAAAGCTTGTCGTCTATAACGTCCATGTTCCATGGGAGAAATGTTGTTAGTGTTCTGTGGAAGAAATGTTGTCAGTTTTCCCTGGAAGAAATGTTGTTAGTGTTAGTGTTCAGTGGGAGAAATGTTGTTAGTGTTAGTGTTCAGTGGGAGAAATGTTGTTAGTGTTAGTGTTCAGTGGGAGAAATGTTGTTAGTGTTAGTGTTCAGTGGGAAAAATGTTGTTAGTGTTAGTGTTCAGTGGGAGAAATGTTGTTAGTGTTCCGTGGAAGAAATGTTGTTAGTGTTCCGTGGAAGAAATGTTGTTAGTGTTAGTGTTCTGTGGGAGAAATGTTGTTAGTGGCAATGAAAACATATGGCGCCCCACTGGAAGAGGAGGGCTGAGGGCGGACCAAACGGGCCAACTTCCACATTCTATTGGGCGGTCCTCCCAGAGTCAAATTCAAAGGAAAAAAACAGCATCGTTTTGATTGTTTCAAGAAAAGAGAAAGAAGAGATAGAAGAGAGGGGGAGGGGTGTAGTATACATACATTGTTGTATGTAGATACATACAACAATGTATCTACATATACTACTGGATACATGCAGAGTAAGAAGTCTGATAGCACCCAGAGATAGCTAATTCCTGAAAAGGATAGTTTCCTCCAGCATCTTCAAATGCCTCAACTTCCACAGCCATGTTTTTTACTGACAACTTTGTTGTTGTTGATTTAGTTTTGGCATTTCAGACCAAGTAGCTTGTTCACTGATGTGCTGGTGGTTCAATGCAGACAGAGGGACGTGTTATGTCATCCCCATGGATATGGATATCATCCATAGATCTTTTCTAAAATGTGATGGGTAGGACAGACTTTAATACAGCTGCATCTCATCTTGTAAGATATCAGACAAATATGACAAGCAGCATAGGTTGCTGTCCTGATTTATTCCATAGTAATCTCTCAAGACAGAGCCCCCCCCCAAAAAACAACAACAACAACAACAACAACAACTACAAGGAAAGGCCTTGTTTGAAAGCCCCCCCCCCCCAGTTGTAATGAGATCTGCGCCCTTGACCACAGCGAACCTCACAGCTCAGCTGACGCTGCTACGGAAATGTCAGCTCACCTCATGCTTAAGTCATCCGATACATGGGCAGTGTGCATCTTCAGAGCATGTTCATTTTAATGATCAGTCAATTGATTGTGTTCCGGCTTGAATCAATGGACCTATATATAGTATACTTTTTAATGCATTGCCTGCCAAGGACTTAAACAAATGAAACAATCTTTTTAGAAATTACGCTAGAGGGCGCCGCGCCGCAGCCTGTGAATGAACCAAGCACCACCGAAGAAAGGCCTTTGCAGGCAGGGTGAAAAGGTTTTTTTCGCACGAGAAAAAAACTGACAATATCATTTTTTAAATGAACACATGGTTCTCTATGACCTCATGCACACCGGCTCAGAATTTGCCGTGCGGCAAGTGGCTGCGGCGATGCGGTTTTTTCCCCAATCGAACCCAGTTCGATTTGTGCGTCTTTTCGCATGCGGTAAAAACTGATTGACTAATCGCACCCTGTCTGCAAAGGCCTGAAGAGTACACCCAGAAATCACGTGATCGCAACAAAAATAAGCTATAGTTTCCATTCATGCTCGAGGATTTATAAAACTCAAATTTTCTCGGTTTTCTGTTGTTTTTGGCCAAAACAATCCACTGGCCATAGCTCTGGAATGGAGGATCGCGACCGACCCTTTTTTTTCTCTTCCCAATTTTACCGGATCTCCGTGGTGTGGGCTGTGGCGGAGAATATTCCATGATTTTTCAAAGGTACAGTGAAACCGCTCGTTGTGCTGGCAAGGGGACGAAAAACGATGTTTTAACTCTGGGGAGTCAATGCGTTACGTTCCTATTTATCGGTATCACAATGAAAACTAATTTTTCAATGATTTAAAGAAAAAAATCACACCCTGTGTGAAGTGAGTGGTGCCTTGCTTAGCTTGGCTAACATGTTCAATCAGCCAAGCTAACATGTCCAATGTTAGCTTGGCTGATGGCACTGATGTCACTTTGAAACATGTAAACAATGTTTACATGTTGTTACAAGTGACACACCTATTTATAGGGCTCTATTTCGTCATGCATCTCGCTAGCCAATCAAAGCACACCCTTTCAACATATTGTCACGTGTCACGTGATGCTTGACCAATGTTAGCTTGGTGGACACACGGACATACATACATACATACATACATACATACATACATACATACATACATACATACATACATACATACATACATACATACATACATACATACGGACACACAGACAAAGTCACGTATAGGAGTGGGTGCCTTCGGCACCACTCAAAAATATGACATTTTCCAATTATTTTTGGGCCCACAATACTCACAGCCCAGCAGACCCACATGTTGGGAATCACTTGGTGCTTCATTCACAAACTGTACACCTATAGTAACTCGGTATCCATAGCTGCAGATTGCACAGAGAAACCATGCCGTTATTAGACTCCGTATCTTGTACGAAAATACCTCTCTGTCCCGGACTCTGTTTCCCCTACTATTAATGAAGCCATATAGTGATTATTTACGCTATGCTTTTTGGTGATTAATGGTCTGTAAACAGTTTTCCTTTCTTTAGGGTTTTAATGATTAAAAACATGGCTGCTGTCAGCAGTCAAAACAAGTGATTGACAATCCTTTTCAACATCCTAGGTTGGGTCAAGACAAGCATGGATCAATATTTCCGGTCTATTGCTGAAAAAGCACCACCTGCCACATTGCTCCGAGTTCTGTTGTCTGATCGCTGTTAACGTTGAAGGACATTCCACTCATCACTGCCCAAAAAGAGCCGTTTCTATCAGCTGCTGCCCACAACCTCAGATGACAAAAAAAAAAGAGCTGCATATGGTGGATGAGAAAAACAGATGCGTCTGTGATGCCTCCATGGTTCTACTTGGGTAAATGAGCTGGCAAAAGATGGAATAAATAAATGAGTGTGTGCATTGGATCGGTTTGACGAAACTGACAGGGATTTTGTGAAAGCCATAGCAATCGCTATAAAAAAGACTGGAGTCTGGCGACAGGATTAAGGTTTTAAGGCCACATCGGGGATGCATTGCTTCACAAAATGACAAAGTATTTGAGGGCTTACTGCCCACTCTCATTGTAATATGTATTTTCAACACCCTTCTCCGCTTTGATTTGACATTTTTACTGTGCCGTATAATCACCCTCCTTGAGTTCCTTAAGCAGGTTCTGTACAATAGCTGCATCTGAGATCCGAGTACAGAACCTAAATCTTTTAATCGCATCACAATTTTATATATTTGTTTGAGAACCTAGTCAAAACTTCTTATACCCCGGGTCATGATGAAACTCAGTTTGTTTCTGGTTCAGCCGTGATTGATTTTATGATGCACACTTACCCTTATCTTTAATATTTGTATCTTTATTTTCTCCCCCTTTTTTTTAATTTCTGTTATTTTGTTAGTCTGTTTGGTTGTCTGTTTTGCCCGTGCACTTTTATGTTATAAAATAAACACAACATTTTTCACAAAGAATGATGACACATTATACTGAAATGATGCTTCAGAAGTGTTATAAAATACCGTATGCCCAAGTTCTATCACATAAGCTGTTATTCTTGAGTCATGATCACGTAATCCCTGTGGCTCTAGCTATAAGCAGGTAGAAACTGTTTATTTATATCCAGTACTGCGTCAAAGATGGCTGGTGATGTCAATGGATGTGAGTTTGACCAACAACGTACATAACATATTGATGTATACCGTGTTGCAGTTACAGTATGCACAACAACACCCATGCTCTATGATGCGCTCACAATTACTGGACAGAGAAAGTGTACCTTGTAAAATCTAGTCACATAACAGGTTCACATGTACCTTATCCCATTAATACCTGGAACGCATCTGTGTCACTTTATATTTCTTTGGCTATTCAAAAATAGCAGATCTACAAGCTCATAGCGCGGCACCGAGTGCCGCGCTATGAGCTTGTAGATCTGCTATTTTTGAAAAATCGTGAAAATTATTATTATTATTTTTTTTCCTGAAAAACTATTAGGATTAAGATTTTTTTTAAGAAGCGGTCTCAGGTCTTAATGGGTCATACGAAAAGGGAGGGATAAGATATTTTATATACGTTTTATATAAGCTCTCATCTTTTTGTAGTTTTCCATGGAAAGGGAACAGACAAAAAAAAGGTCAGCTATTCAAATATCCCTCTTGTATTTCAATTATACTTTTTTTTGTTGCTTTTTAGCCCTCCCCCCTACCAGTGAGGAGCCCCCACTGGGAGGACGTATAGACTAGAGCCTTCGTCCTACTCCTCACGCCCCAACACTCCCTGCTGACAGGTGCCGCCCCGCCCCCCAGCCTGTAGTGTTATACGTGCAGAGACAATTATCACCCTCCTCCCCGCCCCCGCCTTCCCTCCCCCGAACACGGGCCAATTCGCTCTATGCACAGCAGCCATATTGGAAAGAAATTGGGGCCTCTTCCTACTTCCTTCACAGGTGTTACCAATGATACTAATGAAGGGCTCTGTTCCATTCTGGTCAGGGTGCTGATATCGTGCATGTTGGCTCACTAGAAACACTCCATTTTGGTTCCCAAATGGCCCCTTATGGTGGGTGTCTAACTCTGAGAGTTATGGGTGTCCTTGAAAATAATTAAAAATGCTGTAGTGTTGCGCACATCCTTCCCAGTGCTGGTGCCAGGTTCAAGTAAATTTACTGTAGAGAATAAGGGGGACCGCACACAGCCATTTGCTCCATCAGTGCACTTATTTATTAATTAAAACATGCACATGGATCCACGACACAACGTTTCGGCCATCATTTGGCCATCATCATGTCCTTGAAAATAAGACAACCACTGTGCCACACTAAAGTGGAACAGAGCCTTAATTACTATCATTGGTAACACCTGCGAAGGAAGTAAGGAAGGGGCCCAATTCATTCCCAATTATGGCTGCTGTGCATAGAGCCCTATTGTGTTCGCGCCGTAGACACTCGACAAAGCCGGATGCACCGCGGTGGATTTGTGGTGGTGCATGGTGGGCATGCACTTTACTGCTGCGTTTAATGATTCATAATACCTTTTTAATCCTTAAATCACAGGCTCATCCTATTTGTAGTAATGATGTAATTCCCTGTAAAAACAACATCAAAAATACACATCGCAACATTTCGGCAATGTTGTCGGCAGCAGCATAACTATTTCCATAATCCAATAAGGACAAGGTTGGCACTGTGTCTCGTTGACGATAGGAACCAAACATCTGCTGATCAGGGGGGCCAGATTTGACGGTATAAAGGCACTTGGTAAAGGCAGTGGAGAGGATCTGTGTGTGTGTGTGTGAAGCTCATTATCCAGCCCAGCAGATGATGACAGTAAACAGACTAGGAGAGGGCAGTCATGCGGGAAGAGGGGGAACAGAGAATCAACAATCTAGAGCCGTCCAATATCAACAGCACTAAGCAATGCCAAAACACAGCTTAATCCATCAAGACTGGGAACGCATCTGTGTCATTTTTCTTTGGCTATTCAAAAAATAGCAGATATGCAAGCTCATAGCGCAGCACAGAGTGCCACATTATGAGCTTGTAGATCTGCTATTTTTGAAAAATCTATTTGTGAAAATCTTTGAATATATATATATATATTTTTAAAGCGAACATTTTTAACTCAAATATTTGCTTCTGGGTGGTCCCTGCCCTGGAACAAAATATATTGAGATGGGGGTCCGCGGCCAAATACATATCATTTTGGGGGTCCTTGACATGGAAAAAGTTGGAGCACCACCACTAACATACTGTTAGGATTTAGAAAACATTTTTAGATATGTATATGGCTGTGGACCCCCATCTTAAAAGGTTTTGTTCCAGGGAGCCCCAGAAGCAAAGATTTGAGTTAAAATGTTTGCTTTAAAACTATATATTCAAAGATTTGCACAAATGTTCACAATTTTACAAGCTCATAACGCAGCACTCTGTGCCGCACTATGAGCTTGAAGATCTGCTATTTTTGAAAATCCAAAGTATAAAACAATGGTTAGTGGTTACACAGATGCGTTCCCGGTTTCAATGGGTTAATCAGCACTGCTTCCATAGTATGTCTGACAGAAATTAAACTATACCTCTGCTCTCTGAACAAAGACTGGAGTCTAAAAGCAGCAGGCCCCCCAGAGGCCATGCTGCTCATTACACCCAAGTGACTTTGCCAACCGACTGACATGACGACCACTAGACATTGCCATCAGTGTTGATTTTGTCGACTAAAACTATTACGAAAAATGTCTGTTGACTACTTTTTTTCACTTACATAAACAAAATAAAAACGAAATAAAAACTATGATGAGCTATGACTAAATATACTGACAATTTTGTCAGTAAATAAAAACTAGACTGTTAAGGAGGGACTAGTGGAGAGGAGATCCAGTAGAACTAAGTCATCATGGGTGCGCGCGGGTAATAGTTGATCTGCTGTGCTAGCTCACAACATGTCGCAGCACGCAGAACGCGTTGTGAGCTTGTAGATCGGCTATTTTTGGCTTGCAGCTAAGTGAACATTCTTTCGGTGCCATCACAGACCGTAGATCTGTTATTTTCAAATGGCTGTTAATGTATACAGTATAGGGCCGAAGTGGGTAATGTATGTTTTGTAATAATAATCTAAATCTACAAAGTAACTAGTAACTAAAGTGTTCAAATAATTGTAGTGGAGTAAAGGTACAGTATTTGCTTCTGAGATGTAGTGGAGTAGAAGTAAAAGTATTGGAAATTGAAAATGCTCAAGTAAAGTACAAATACCTCAAATTGTATTTGAGTGTCACAACAAGAGTCGTTGTTCATCTTTGTGTGTCCTTCCTTCAGATTTGTTTAGGTTTACTCAGCCCCAGAGTTCGCTCTGACCGAGACCTGAAAGTTCTCAAAACAATCCCAGATTAACCTACTATCTAATATTGTTATTGCATTTCCAAAAGCTGACAGCTGACAGCTTGTCAGTGGAATGAGTTATCCAATACCTTATAATAAAGACATTGTTATAGGATTTGGGCTTATGCAACTTGTTACACATACAGATCATTATTCATTGATAAAGGAGATAAAAAACATGTCACACACAGTGCAATGTAGTCTACAGATAAAACACCATGTCCCTATCGGCAACTCTTCTCAGTTTTATGTCATAATAATCAGTCGGCCCAGAGTAGTTCATTATCGAATGCTCACAATATGCAGAAACTGTCAAATCGCTCTCAAACACCGAACTTAACTATGCTGTAAGCCTAGCAGGAGGCTTAGTCTCAAACTGAGCATCGCCGCTATAAATAATTAAATTGTATTTAGCACTGCATGAAGCTATAGCATAATTGTCACCTCAGAATCGTACTGTCATTATAACAGTCAGGTCTCACTTCATCTGCTAACACTGTGGATGGGTGATGGTGTGTCGGTTTTTCAGTGATTTATTTCCCCTATGACAGATGATGATGATGATGAACATATTAGGAGTTTTATCACGACAGTTGAACTGAGAGACTGAGCAAAGCTGTCATCATTTACATTCCCGACCTATCAAGTCAATCACCTCATTTGGCCCTGCTCCAATCAGATCAGTTTGGCTGATTGACAGAGTCCCCTTTAAAAGGACTCCTCTTCCATCCTTGTCTCACTCATGCTCTCTGTTCAGGTCATAGGAAGAGTTTCATTTCCCCAACCAACCAGAGTGCAGTGGGTGTCGCTCCAAATGTTGTGACGTCAGGGCTCTCAATGCTGCACATTGGGGGAGGAGGAGGGGCATGGGGCGGGGTAGGGGCTGACGGACAGATCGGTGAACCAATGGGATCTCGCGGAACCAGATATCTAGACCAGATATCAGACACGCTAGGGCAGCCCATAGGACGGATCTGATTAGATCAGTGGTTCTCAACCAGTGGTCCGGGGACCACCAGTGGTCCTTGAGGGGGTTCCAGGTGGTCCCCAGCTAAATTATGGAAGAGTTGATAACCAAATGGACCCTTAGAGTTTATAACTCTTGAGCGTGAAAATATGAAACCTAATGGACCCTTACGGGATGTTGTTAAACATCTGCATTACTTAATTGAGAATGTAGAAGAATTGTTATTTTTGATCAACGTTTGCCTGTCATCTCCTATGGTACCAACATCAATACAGCATGGAATTGTGGACAAAATCTCATCCAACGACAAAATATTCTAAATTTTGGGTCTGAGAGGCTAAATCTCATCAAATGGTGGTCTGGGCTCAAATGGTGGTCCGTTGCTCAAATACCATATAAACTAGAAAAAGTGCTCCTCGGAGCACAGGTCTCCACCAGGTCAGGTACGTTATTGTGGCCTCCTGGTGGCGCTATAACAGGCCAATGGGAGAAGGGTGCCATTTCTTCCTCAGCCTAGTGGGAATGTGCGTGTGAAATTTCACGGAAATCGCAAGCTGCGTTCATGATTTGAGGCATTTTGTTGAAAACGGACCAATCCTGCAAACTTTGGAAGCCAACCTTAGCCAATGAGGATGGAATATGGAAAATCGGACAGATCCGTGTTGATCACATGACTATAGAGATACTGTGTACCGATTTGCATGACGTTTGGATAAAATCTGTAGGAGTAAATGGGTTTTGCACAAATCGGCCTCCTGGTGGCGCTATAACAGGCCGAAAACTTGGGGCAGAGGTTCTGAACTGGCATCCAGGGAGTGTGTGTGCACAGTTTCGGAGTGACTGGGCCAACGGTGCCTGAGATTAGCTGCTCGCAGACAGAAGGACACACAGACGGACGGACAGACAGACAGGGGGTAAAACATACTCTTGCCATGCCTTTCGGCCTGGCGGAGACAATAATGGACCTTGATATGAAAAGTGTTGAAAACCACTGGATTAGATTATTCTCCTGCGATGGGGCCCGTGCCAAAGTGTCATTAATCTAGCATGTCAAATATAATCTGTATTCATATCGATATATACTATTGCATTCATGTCAATATCGCCTGTATTTATCAATACATTTCATTGCATTCATCTTATGGTGTGAAGTCCTCTCTCAAGTTGAAGTTGCAGTTTGATTTATAAGAAGGGCTGGAGGGTTGAAGGGCTGAAAGTTTTTTGTTTTGTCGCTGCATGCAGTTTGAGAGGAGATGATGATGACCTTGAAGAATGATAGATGAATGACTTCAAATAGAGAAAGAAAGAAAAAAAGGTCCATGAGAAGAACCCACGCTTCAGTGCTATAACACATTAACTACTATGATACATTCCAGATACTTTGTTTAATTTGACAAATCAAATTAGTTCTCTAACATGACACCCCGTTTTGCCTAATAACAGAAAGGAGGAATCATGCTGATGAGCTGTGCTGTTAAAAGGGCACTGTCACTGTGTGCTGTTAACCCTTTCAATCCGGGAACGCATCTGTGTGTCATTTTAAGATTTCTCTGGGCTATTCAAAAATAGCAGATCTACAAGCTCATAGCGCGGCACCGAGTGCCGCGCTATGAGCTTGTAGATATGCTATTTTTTTGAGAAATCGTGAAAATGTGTGCAAATCTTTGAATATATTTCTTAAAGCGAACATTTGTAACTCAAATCTTTGCTTCATGGGGGGGGGGGGGGGGTCCCTGGAACAAAACATTTTGAGGTGGGGGTCCGCGGCCAAATGTCTAAAAATGTTTTCTAAATCCTAACGGTATGTTGCTATAATCAGTGGTGTTCCAACCTTTCCAATGCCAAGGACCCCCAAAATGATATGTATTTGGCCGCGGACCCCCATATGAAAATATGTTGTTCCAGGGACCCCCAGGAGCACAGATCGGAGTTAAAATTTGTCGCTTTAAAACACATGTTATGTTCAAAGATTTGCACACATTTCTAACGATTTTTTCAAAAAAGATCTACAAGCTCATAGCGCGGCACTCGGTGCTGCGCTATGAGCTTGTAGATCTGCTATTTTTGGAATAGCCCAAATAAATCCTATAAATGACACAGACGCGTTCCCGGTCTTAACGGGTTAAACCGTGAAGCTAGCTGTATAGTCGGAGGAGATGAGTCATAAAGCTCCCCATCTCTGATCAACACCTCCGCGGCGCCACCGCGGCCCCTCTGGCTAAAGGTTGACACATAGATAGCACTGTGTCAATCCGTCAGGAACACAAATGAGGTGACACGCCGCCAGAATCTGCAATCCCAGCAAAGGCAATTTAGCTGGCACTCTGTTTACATGTGTCATCCAGACTGCTCAGATGAATTTGCACACATAAGTTTGCGTCTGATTTATTGTTTAGAGAATCCATCTATCTGTCTGTCTGTCTAGTCTTAGTTGGGTCATCTGTGGCACTTCCGTGACCGTGGAGAGCGAAGGTCCGTTTCTCAATGGATTTGTCATCTAGGAGGGTTATTAAACAAATTTAGCCGGGGTGTATTTTTAAAAGGGGCGGGGACATTTTTTGAGAGACCAAAATCCAAAATGGCGACCGTGAAAATGAACTTTTTAATGGTTTGACCTACAAAGATGCACAATACATGGTTTCAGAGCTTATTTTGGTCAAGGAATACATATTTGGTGTTTATATAATGATTTGACCTATTGTTGACCTTCAAATGCAAGATGGCTGCCAATTATGAGCTCCAAAAGGTTTTTCTTTCAAAATCGTCACAGAGCCTTCTTATTAGGCTCTAATGAAAGCTCTGCTCATGATGAGTTGAATAATATACAGTATAAGTACACAGAAGTCATCTCTGAGGTCAATACAGTCAATGTTTGTGTGTAAACAACAGTTACTGAGTTGCAGTTTCCCATTAAATAGTGTAGGCTACTGAGAATATGGTGTCCAGTTCATCCCATCACATTTTCATAATGAACCAAAAATAAATTAGCACTATAGCCCAACATAACATAGTATTCTGTATGCAAAGCTAGAAAGGCTAGTTGCTTGAGGTGAATCTAAATGTCAACTCATTTGTCATACGAATACGAATACGTAGTGACAATAACGTCAGTGTGCTCGCTAAGTATATACTGTTAGGCACATACGTGAAATGTGTCCTCTTCACTTTAACAACTAACAGCCTCGAATTACTCTAAGATTGCCACATTGTTGACTTGACCTGGAATCGTACCCAGGACATCCAGGACCTCTGGTTCACCAGGCAGGCCCACTAACCAGTCTGCTATGGCACTCTGATTAACATCATGTCAGAAAATGAAAGGAAACAAAAGTCTGACTATACTGAGTCAGAGTCAAGCTTTATAAAATGTAAGTTGTGTAAAAAAAAGTCTGACTATACTAAGTTGTTATTTGTTTGTTTAAGTCAGGCTATGCTCTACTCAGAGTCATAAGTTTACAAAATATACTAAAGTACAGTGAACGTCTGTGCGGTTTGTCTCCATCACTGAAAATCACGTACATGTAAACAGATATAAAACTGCTGTCCTGTGCAGTTGGGGTGAAAAAACACAACCATTTCACTCCTAATAATACCTATTTGATTTGACATCCTGACTTGCTGCTGTGGCTGAGCCTTGAACCTGTTACCTGCGGCTCACTAGTCAGTGACTCTATCCATTCACCTACAGCTGTTTCCTTGGAATCTGTGGTTCTAAAACTTTTTGTTGTCAAACCCCCAAATTGACATGTATTTGGGCAGTGGACCCCAATGTGAAAAGTAACACATTTGTTTTAAGTTATTCAATGTTAGGGACCAAAAAAAGTCACTACAAAGTACTACTAATCAACTCTAAATTGCCTGAAACGTACTCCTAAAAGGTTTTTGGGGGGACGATTTTGGCCTCCAAACTTAGTGATTTTTTCGAATTTAACTTTCGTTTCGGTAAAATAAATTTTACCAAATAAATTTTACCGAAACGAAAATTACCAATCAACTCTAAATTGTCTGAAACATACTCCTAACAGGTTTTTGGGGGGACGATTTTGGCCTCCACAGTTAGTGATTTTTTCGGATTTAACTTTCGTTTCGGTAGTGACAAACTTTCGTTTCGGTAGTGACACAATGGTGAAAAAATAAATGTATTTGTCTTGTTTGTTGTTCAAGTCAAAGCACCAGGAAGGCTGTACTTGTCAGCCATCTGTCAGCTCAATGGGTTGAGACGCAGTATTCATGATCCAGAGGCCATGAGTTCAAATCCCATTGATGTCTTTCCTATGATTCTTTCCTTTGCAGACTAACTTCTAGAAAAACAAGTTAAAACCACCAGGAAACCTGTAGCTCTCAGCCAACAGCTTAGCTCAACTGGTAGAGCGTCTGTCCAATAACATGTCTTGATTTGACTTGAGTGGGTTAGATTCCCACTCGAGTCAAGTGTCCCCGGTAACTTGGGGCAACGGATAAATTGACTGATATCCTTAGTGATTCTTCCCTTTGCAACCTAACTTCTAAAACAACAAGTTAAAACCACCAGGAAACCTGTAACTCTCAGCCAACAGCATAGCTCAACTGGTAGAGCGTCTGTCCAATAACATGACTTGACTTGACTTGAGTGGGTTCGATTCCCACTTGAGTCAAGTGTCCCCGGTAACTTGGGGCAATGGATAAATTGACTGATATCCTTAGTGATGCTTCCCTTTGCAACCTAACTTCTAAAACAAGCTAAAACCACCAGGAAACCTGTAACTCTCAGCCAACAGCATAGCTCAACTGGTAGAGCGTCTGTCCAATAACATGACTTGACTTGACTTGAGTGGGTACTCCTCCCCCTACTCTGGGCCCTACTCCTCCCCCTACTCTGGGCCCTACTCCTACTCCTCCCCCTACTCTGGGCCCTACTCCTCCCTCCCCCTACTCTTGCCCCTACTCCTCCCCGACTATATACCCTCTTTACTCTACCCACTACTCTGCCTACTCTACACACCCTCTATCTATCTCAGTAACTGAGACCGAATTGGCCAGATTCGGTTTCAGTTACTAAGGTGGTGACTGGATTTGAACCAGGACACTCCTACAAGTTATTCTACGGATATCAGTCAATTTATCCGCTGCCCCAATTTACCGGGGACTTGACGTTAGTGGGAATCGAACCCAGGACCGCTCGGTCCTGGGTTGAACTGGTTTTGAACCAGCACACTCCTACAAGTTATTCTACGGATATCAGTCAATTTATCCGTTGTCCCAAGTTACCGGGGACACTTGACTCGAGTGGGAATCGAACCCACTCAAGTCAAGTCAAGTCATGTTATTGGACAGACGCTCTACCAGTTGAGCTATGCTGTTGGCTGAGAGTTACAGGTTTCCTGGTGCTTTTAACTTGTTGTTTTAGAAGTTAGTTTGCAAAGGGAAGCATCACTAAGGATATCAGTCAATTTATCCGTTGCCCCAAGTTACCGGGGACACTTGACTCGAGTGGGAATCGAACCCACTCAAGTCAAGTCAAGTCATTGGACAGACACTCTACCAGTTGAGCTATGCTGTTGGCTGAGAGTTACAGGTTTCCTGGTGCTTTTAACTTGTTGTTTTAGAAGTTAGGTTGCAAAGGGAAGCATCACTAAGGATATGAGTCAATTTATCCGTTGCCCCAAGTTACCGGGGACACTTGACTCGAGTGGGAATCGAACCCCTCAAGTCACGTCAAGTCATGTTATTGGACAGGCGCTCTACCAGTTGAGCTAAGCTGTTGGCTGAGAGCTACGGGTTTCCTGGTGGTTTTAACTTGTTTTTCTAGAAGTTAGTCTGCAAAGGAAAGAATCATAGGAAAGACATCAATGGGATTTGAACTCATGGCCTCTGGATCATGAATACTGCGTCTCAACCCATTGAGCTAACAGATGGCTCACAAGTACAGCCTTCCTGGTGCTTTGACTTGAACAACAAACAAGACAATTACATTTATTTTTTCACCATTGTGTCACTACCGAAACGAAAGTTTGTCACTACCGAAACGAAAGTTAAATCCGAAAAAATCACTAACTGTGGAGGCCAAAATCATCCCCCGAAAAACCTGTTAGGAGTATGTTTCAGGCAATTTAGAGTTGATTGGTAGTACTTTGTAGTGACTTTTTTTGGTCCCTAACATTGAATAACTTAAAACAAATGTGTTACTTTTCACATTGGGGTCCACTGCCCAAATACATGTCAATTTGGGGGTTTGACAACAAAAAGTTTTAGAACCACAGATCAAGGAAACAGCTGTAGGTGAATGGATAGAGTCACTGACTACTGAGCTGCAGGTAACAGGTTCAAGGCTCAGCCACAGCAGCAAGTCAGGATGTCAAATCAAATAGGTATTATTAGGAGTGAAATGGTTGTGTTTTTTCACCCCAACTGCACAGGACAGCAGTTTTATATCTGTTTACATGTACGTGATTTTCAGTGATGGAGACAAACCGCACAGACGTTCACTGTACTTTAGTACATTTTGTAAACTTATGACTCTGAGTAGAGCATAGCCTGACTTAAACAAACAAATAACAACTTAGTATAGTCAGACTTTTTTTTACACAACTTACATTTTATAAAGCTTGACTCTGACTCAGTATAGTCAGACTTTTGTTTCCTTTCATTTTCTGACATGATGTTAATCAGAGTGCCATAGCAGACTGGTTAGTGGGCCTGCCTGGTGAACTAGAGGTCCTGGATGTCCTGGCTACGATTCCAGGTCAAGTCAACAATGTGGCAGTCTTAGAGTGATTCGAGGCTGTTAGTTGTTAAAGTGCAGAGGACACATTTCACGTATCTGCCTAACAATATATACTTAGCGAGCACACTGACGTTATTGTCACTACGTATTCGTATGACAAATGAGTTGATAATTAGATTCACCTCAAGCAACTAGCCTTTCTAGCTTTGCATACAGAATACTATGTTATGTTGGGCTATAGTGCTAATTTATTTTTGGTTCATTATGAAAATGTGATGGGATGAACTGGACACCATATTCTCAGTAGCCTACACTATTTAATGGGAAACTGCAACTCAGTAACTGTAACTTTACACACAAACATTGACTGTATTGACCTCAGAGATGACTTCTGTGTACTTATACTGTATATTATTCAACTCATCATGAGCAGAGCTTTCATTAGAGCCTAATAAGAAGGCTCTGTGACGATTTTGAAAGAAAAACCTTTTGGAGCTCATAATTGGCAGCCATCTTGCATTTGAAGGTCAACAATAGGTCAAATCATTATATAAACACCAAATATGTATTCCTTGACCAAAATAAGCTCTGAAACCATGTATTGTGCATCTTTGCAGGTCAAACCATTAAAAAGTTCATTTTCACGGTCGCCATTTTGGATTTTGGTCTCTCAAAAAATGTCCCCGCCCCTTTTAAAAATACACCGCGGCTAAATTTGTTTAATAACCCTCCTAGATGACAAATCCATTGAGAAACGGACCTTCGCTCTCCACGGTCACGGAAGTGCCACAGATGACCCAACTATCTGTCCATCTGTATGAGTGTGTGTGTGTACGCACATTTCCACCCTAGACATTTTCAGTGGTTAAGGAACTAAGTACATTTACTCAAGTACTTAAGTAAATTGTTGACGTAAAATGTTTACTTAAGTATTTCCAGTTTTCAGTACTTTTACTTCTACTCCACTAGGCAAATTAGGTCTAGTGGAGTACTTAGTCAAATATTGTACTTTTACTTCACTATTGTCAGAAACTGCAAGGTTCATTTCCCCTCCGCTCCACAAGGAGACACCACAATGGGATTCAGACTGGTACCTGTGGTGGTGACCTCACTTCCTCCCACTATAAAAGCAGGACTGGATTCCCATTCTCCCCTTGTCCTTTGATTCCAAACACATGCGGCCGGCCTGTGTGTTTGCCGTGTGCTGCCCATGTTCTGATGTTTGCCATGCGTCTGTTAAACCTGCTATAATGTAAGTTCCAATGCTTTACTTCTAGTGATGTGGATTATATTGAAGAATTGATGAACTTGAGTTATACAGTGGTCACCTGTTCATTCATGCACGATCTTCAAACGGCCACCTATTGGACATCAGAGGTTTTCAAAGGTTTCTTTAGGTACCTTTCAAAGTTGACGCCCACAGATTCTTAGCGCCTCCCATTGAAATAATTAGAAAGTGTAGTGTGGCCGTCCAGCCACGAGGTGGCGCTTGGTATCAAAATGTATTTTAAAAAAGTAAGTAAGGCCTGTGTTCAAAATGTTACTTGAGTAAAAGTACAAAGTATTGGCATCAAAATATACTTAAAGTACCAAAAGTAAAAGTACTGAAATGTTTGAAAGTAGCCGATCTACGAGCTTGTAGATCGTCTATTTTCTAATGGCCATGGTATAATATAGGGCTAAAGTGGTTAATGTATATGTTTTATAATCAGTGTTGGGCTATATTACTTAGGAGAGTAATATGTTACCTATTACTTATTACTCCTTTGAAAAGTAATAATATTATATAACTTATTACTTGGAATCAAGAGTAATATATTACATGTTACTTTATATTACTTTCCCCGTGCCCCCCCTAAAAAAAAAAGACGTGTACAGTTTTTAGCCTTTTAGAACTGAATCCAATTTAATTGAACAATAGAAAACAGTTTTTATCTTTTTAAGTATTTTGCTGCTACAGATTCCATATTTGGAATTGGAACAATAATTATCCTTACAGGAACAACATAAATCTGAACTGCACACACTGGCTGCAGCCTCTCAAAAACTGAAACAGTAAACTTTTTGAACATTTCTTAACCTTTTCACTTACAACAGTCAATATTAATTAGCCAAAGTGCAAGGGGGGGGAGAGAGGAGAGGAGATCAGAGCAGTGGTTCTCAAACTTTTTCATGTGAAGGACCCCCAAATTGACACTTATTAGCCCGCGGATTTCGAGAGAGAGAGAGAGAGAGAGAGAGAGAGAGAGAGAGAGAGAGAGAGAGAGAGAGAGAGAGAGAGAGAGAGAGTTAAATCAGGGGTCTTCGACAGGAGAGAGAGAGAGAGAGAGAGAGAGAGAGAGAGAGAGAGAGAGAGAGAGAGAGAGAGAGTTAAATCAGGGGTCTTCGACAGGAGGTCCGAGACCCCTAGAGGGTCCTCAGAGTTACTGCCGGGGGTCCGGCAGTAACGTGTGGTTCCACGGTGTGCTGGGAACAGAGGTACTGTAGGGGGGAGGGGAACCTGATAGCAGAGTTCCTCAGCTTATTTGGAATACTGTAGTGTAGGCTACACAGTATATCATTAACATAACCGGTTTTGCTACCTGCTACCTACCTCCCCCTACTGTCTGTCTGTCTGTGCCCACACACTGTCAGACACACACACACACACACACACACACACACACACACACACACACACACACACACACACACACACACACACACACACACACACACACACACACACACACACACACACACACACACACACGATGTGCAAGTGTTTGAAAACTTTAGTTACTTTGTAGATTTTGATTATTATTACAAAACATACATTAACCATTAACCTTATATAAAGTTGTCTATTTAAAAATAGCAGAACTAAGCTACACGTTGTGAGCTTGTAGATCTGCTATTTTACATTTTGACATAACGTGTGAAAGAGGACTTTCTGCATAACAAGTAGAGAGAAAGAGAGAGAGAGAGGGAAATACTCCAGTAAAGAAAAAAAAAAAACTAAAATCTTTACTTATGTACAGTACTTGTGTAATGTAATGTGTTACTTTACACCACAGTAAAATGTTTGAAAATACACTGTTGTGTAAAATGTTTGAAAATATTTTGATGCCAGTACTTTGTAGTTTTACTCAGTAACATTTTTAACACAGGCCTTTTACTTGTAACAGAGTATTTTTATATTGTGGTAACAAAAACTGGACATTCCGCATGGAATTTGCAAGCTCATAGCGTGGGATTTAAACCCGGGCCGCAAAATCACTGGACATCAGCTTTAACCACAAGAGGGACTCTTACTTAAGCATTTAGGGTTGACCTTAAAAGGCAGTTGATACCCAGTTAATACTGAAGACAGAGAGAGAGGGGTGCTTGAGCTAATGTGAGCATTTTTTCCACCACTGAGAACATGATTTAAAAAAAAGCTAAATTCTCCCCCAACCCCCTCTCCCTGCTGACTGTAGCCTACCTAACTGTGTGTGAAGGTGGCCAAACTTGTTTTGTGACAACAATGGCCAAGCTCGAAGCCACTGACTGTCTATTAGCATATGTTAACCATGATCCTCTCTCACTGAATGAAAGGAAGGGGTCGCGACCAGCGTTGCCATGTTTGCTTATTATAAGCAACCTGTTTTTCTGTAAAGTTGCTTGTAAATATTGGTAGAAGCTGGCTGCTTTTTATTTGAGAACTTGAGGTGCATATAGGTTTAATGTGCTCATGTGGCCTATAATAATCAATCTCTTTTGGGCTTGTTTTCATAGACCTGTTTGCTTATTTCTCTCGCAAACTCTGGCAACACTGGTCGCAACAGCTGTCTCCTATGACTGAGAGAGAGAAAAAAAAGAATGAGAAAAACACTGGCTTATCCTCTGTTCTTTAATTGTTGTTCTTCAGTGGTGGAAGAAGTACTCAGATATTTTACTTAAAGTAAAAGCCACCATATATACCACATAAAAATACATGTAGAATGTCCCGTTTCACAGGTTATCAAAATATATAAAAATCCTTTGAAAATAGCAGATCTATAAGCTCACAACGCATCACATGGCTATTTTTAAATAGCCAACGTTTATATAAGGCTGAAGTGGTTAATGTATGTTTTGTAATAATCAAAATCTACAAAGTAACAACTAAAGTTTTCAAATAATTGTAGTGGAGTAAAAGAACAATATTTGCCTCTGAGATGTATAGTGGAGTAGAAATAAATGTACTGGAAATTGGAAATAATCTAGTAAAGTAAAAATACCTAAAATCTTTACTTATGTACAGTACTTGAGTAAATGTAATGTGTTACTTTACACCACTGTAAAATGTTTGAAAATACACTGTTGTGTAAAATGTTTCAAAATAGCATTGTGAAAATTGTGAGCTTGTAGATCAGCTATTTTCAAATAGCCTATGTATAAAATAAAGTAAAACTACTGGAAATTGGAAATACTCTAGTACATAAGTTTGTTTTATTAATTCAATGATAAATTGTCTGCATTCATAAGTTCTCTAATGACTTCTGCTTTTAAGAAATAAACTGCAAGTAGAGTAATTGCTTTCCTCTGCTCTCTTCTGCCACCTACTGTCCACCTAAAATGAAAAACTTAAAACACACCCCCAAGGCATAGCCACACCCCCAACCTTTCACAACCTAAGGTTATGGTGGGTTATGGTGGGTACCTTTCAGAGACTCCGGTGCGTATGTGAATAGGTGACCACTGTATGGATATTTAGATGTTTAATATTATGAAGTAAATACTTGGCCTATTATTCTTTTGATGATACACCTTAATGTATAATACAATTTAAAGGCCATATTTATGTTTGATATTTTATCTGGCACGATATTATAATTTGTTTCTTTGTGTCTTTGTTTAGAACCATGGCATCATCATGAAAACCTACTCTCATACTATTCCATCAGTATCCGGCTAAATAAACTGGATATTTGATTGCAACCTTTGTTTCCTGGTGGTTTGTGGCTCCAGTATGAACTTTAAATCCTAACAACTATAATTATTTGACAACTTTAGTTACTAGTTACTTTTCAGATATAAATTATGATATTACAGTATGAAATGTACATTAACCACTTTAGCCCTTTTTTATACATAGGCTATTTTGAAAATAGCTGATCTACAAGCTCACAACCCGTCGCGATGCGTTGTGAGCTTGTAGATCTGCTATTTTCAAACATGTTAGTACATTTACTTTTGGTACTTAAAGCATATTTTGATGAGTATTTCTACATTGCAGTATTGATACTTTTACTTAAGTAAAACATGCTAGTACTTTTTCCACCACTGGATATTTTGTTTGACAACAATTAAACATATGCCTTTCACTGTATACTGTAGGTGATCAAGGCCTAAATTATGAATGTATATGATATGCTGTACTACAGCACATGCTGCTTACAAAAGTACGTGGGGTATACATGGAGCCAATGCAAGAGTGGCTGTGGCAATGCTGGGTGGGCTGTTCACTGTGGGTCAATTACACAGAAAAACCTATTGATTTATCAATGTGTAACTCTGAGGGTTTACAAATGTAACCTAACATTTCAGAGTTGAATTAACTTAAAGGAGTACTTCACCCATTCTCAAACTGATCTTATTATATAATTGTTCCTATTGTTATTATGAGGTCGACTCATTCTGTGTCTCAGAGTTGGGCTGAGGACAGTTCAGAAACCTGCCAACCAATAGCATCATCAATGGGGATTCCAAGCTAATATAAATGACAGCTTTTATTTTCCTGGAACGTTTTAATGCTGAAGTAGAAGCCATTGTTCCTGCATCAATAAACAAAAGAAGGGGGGCGGCATACCAATGACATCATTGGTGAGCTGGTTTCTGAACTAGTGTCCACAGCCCACCTCTGAGGCACAGATCTAGTAGAAAGAAATTGTATCATCTTATACTGAGCATCAGTGGGAGGCAGGGGCGTCAATTGGGTACGGCAAGACAGGTGCCATACCTTGTCTCCACAGAACAGAAATAAAAATCATGAATAGTAGCCTAATGCGGGTGTATGACCAATGGGCCCGATTCACCAAGCTGGTCGTAGATATCAATGTAAATAAAATGTCTAAAGGAGGGTGTATTTTCTCTATGCAAAAACCGACGGGCAATTCACAGCGGGGTGTGTAAACCCTGATATGTGCAGATCACAGTTGTTCCTCATTTTTGCCTGAAGGTCAGAGGCGCGTTCTTATGCAAGATTCTTTGCATTGCTCCAAGCACCCATTTAAGACCATAAAGCTGTTTACACTCAACATATGGGTGTAAGCAGCTTAGTGAATTATGTGTTTGTATTGTGTTATAGGTATAATATAGTTTTCTATGCATTTCGGGGGGTTTGACCCCCAAAAAAGGATAGATGTCCCTTATTTTAATCTCTGGGAGTTAGCAACCGTAACCTTGCCGTACCTTAGCTTTTGCTGAACTGACTCCACATGGTGGGAGGACACATTATATGGAGATATACGGTTGAAAATGGGTGAAATGCTCCTTTACCACTGGACTTTACGGTGCAGGTGGTAGTGTGTAAAGATTTTTACACTGACAGTTGCGTGAGCCAGGTGATGACCGCAGCTATATGGTTCACTCTTCAGGCTTTCCCCTGCTTTTCTTGTGCCTGAGTGACAGTCCCTGGCACTCTTCCACTAGTACTTGACAAGCCTCTCCAACACGGCTCCTACAAAACCCCACATCGGTGCGAAAAAAAAGAAGAAAAAAAAAACATGCAACTTGATTGGCCAGTCAAGAGCAACCCCCCACAGATCATGTGTTTGACAACGTGATTGGTCAGTTAAACAATGTCTGCTTTTCTGCTTGAGAGGGTTAAACTAAGGAATTTAAAATTGAACACAAATGCGCAAATTTGCAGCTTTAACCCATTAAATCCGGGAACGCATCTGTGTCATTTTAAGATTTCTTTGGGCTATTCAAAAAGAGCAGATCTACAAGCTCATACCGCGGCACCGAGTGCCGCTCTATGAGCTTGTAGATCTGATATTTTTGAAAAATCGTGAAAATGTGTGCAAATCTTTAAATATATATATTTTTAGAGCGACATTTTGTAACCCAAATCTTTGCTTCTGGGGGTCCCTGGAACAAAACATTTTGAGATGGGGGGTCCGTGGCCAAAAACATATCAAAAAATCGCACCCTGTGTGAAGGAAGCGGTGCCTTTGATGAGTGGCCTCCTGGTGGCGCTATAATAGGGCGGGGCGGGGCTTCAGCAATTAATGCTCGTCCCTATTGGTGGTGTAAGTCCACATACCAAAGTTGGACTTGGTGGCATGCTGCAAACTGGAGTTATAGCTGTTTAAAGCCAGTGGCCTCCTGGTGGCGCTATAATAGGGTGGGGCGGGGCTTCAGCAGTCAATGCTCGTCCCTATTGGTGGTGTAAGTCCACATACCAAATTTGGACTTGCTGGCATGCTGCGATCTGGAGTTATAGCTGTTTAAAGCCCGTGCTCAAACGGACATAACGGACAAACGGACAAACGGACAAACGGACATACGGACGGACATAGTCAAGTGTAGAGCGGCTGGCACCGCTAAAAATGTTTTCTAAAACCTAACAGTATGTTGCTATATCGGTGGTGCTCCAACTTTTCCATGTGAAGGACCCCTAAAATGATATATATTTGGCCGCGGACCCCCACCCTCTCAAAATATGTTGTTCCAGGGACCCCCAGAAGCACAGATCTGATATATTCAAAGATTTGCACAAACAATCCACGACAAAAAAAAAAAAAGAAGATCTACAAGCTCATAGCGCTGCGCTCGATGCTGCGCTATGAGCTTGTATATCTGCTACTTTTGAATAGCCAAAGACATCTTAAAAATACACAGATGCGTCCCCGGATTGATTACCTTAAGGGAGAAGAAAACAGCCAAAAACATACTTCTCGTCTCAAACACAAGCACATATCCCACCACATCCCCACAGCCCGGGCAGATCACAAGAGGCTGCTGAAAGCTGATGACAGCTACCGTAGCAACAGCAGCACTCAGGCAAACCTGCGCTGTAATCTGATGTGCATTGAATATGCGCACGGTGTTGAGGTGTTGTCACTGTATGTGTGCTGTTAGAGATTACTGCATATTTTTATACTTTGGAGTTATCATACTGAGGTGGCACTGCCTTTCCATGAGTGTTGATTTTGACAGAAAATTATGATTTAGTTTTAGTCATAGTCTTTTGAATAAAATTCCATTTAGTTTTAGTCACATTTTAGTCATCTGGAATGTTTTAGTTTTGTCTAGTTTTAGTCGACTAAATACCATACGATTTTAGTCGACTAAATATACAGTTGATTTAATCGACTAAAATTTATTTTTAGTCGTAATGGCTGATTTAACACTTGGTTGCATGCTGAAAATAGCCGATCTACAAGCTCACAACGCGTCGCGCTGCGACGCGTTGTGAGCTTGTAGATCGGCTATTTTCAGAGCGCAACACCGGAGCACAACCAATCATAAAATGACTTGTCTTTTTATGAGACGAGTCCTAGTTCTACAGGATCTCTTCTCCACTAGTCTCTCCCCAACATTTCTATTTTTTTGCCTAGTTTTTATTTGTTGACGAAATTGTCAATATATTTAGTCTTAGTTTTAGTCACCATAGCTTAGTTTTTATTTAGTGTTCGTCACTGAAAAAAGGTAGTCGACGAACATTTTTCTTTAGTCGACGAAATCAACACTGCTTTCCATCACATCACTGTGGTTGATGAGGCAGTTACGTAATCAATGAGGTTTAATTGTTGTTTTATACAGTAGTTATAAACCACCATTTTGTTTTTGTGTATTGATGAGTTGTTTGTGATATGCAGGCAGTGCTGCACAGCAGGAAACATACTGAAAACCGACTGATTGAGGCCCTTAAACTGTAAGGTTTACTGTTATTTATTTTGTTTTTACTGTATTGTTACCGTTTGTTTACATATATTATTGTTTACCCTATCCTGTATGAATAATAACGTATCTTCCAAACAATGTTTGGAAGATATATGGAATTGCGTTCGTAGGGAACAGCTTGGGAAGCCAAGTTTATGTCCTGTCAGTTACTGATATTCACAAACACTGAAACAGGAAATAAACTTGGACCCCATTTAGAATGTTTATGTTGTCAAGCGTGAAAAGAACTATAAATCATTCAGAACTAGGAGGAAGCCAAAAGCAGTCCCCATAGTGCCTTTCCAGCCTTTCCATTCTAAGGAATTTAAATGCTTAACAAACTGGAAGCATTTCATTGGCCTTTCACAATGCACAAGATAATGCACAACGTATGGTTTTTGCATTATAGCGAAAAAACCCAACTATTGTACTGAAACACTCAAGCTGCTAAAAGTGCAAACATCATTGCATCTTGCCGGAAAATAAATTCTACAGTGCAAACAAAGCAAGACTGTCGGTCAAAGTTGACTTTCCCTACTGTATTTCATCAGTTTTTTTAAAAGTTTGATGTTACATAAATTATACTCCATGAGCAATTATGTGTTCCACAATGGCTTTTTGAACATAATAAGAATGAGTAATTTTCTCCCATCGCTACTGATCTCTCGTGCACCTTTATCAGGCTTGACATTTGAATGATTGGAGACGTGGCAGATATGCTGAATGAAAGACTACTTAAGTAGGTAGGCCGTAATTGAGGCCAAAGGTATAGTGTTGTTCAGAGAACATTGTTCATCGAAAATGGTACAGCAGCTTAATGGCACACAGTTTTTTTGTATTGTGCAAACACGCACGCACGCACGCACGCACGCACGCACGCACGCACGCACGCACACACACACAACATACTTTTTAGTACTTATTTACTGAAGGATTAATACAAACTAAATCAACCCATTAAGACCGGCCGGGCACGCATCTGTGTCATTTTAAGATTTTTTAAAACATAATCATATTTGAACTGGGGACCCCCCAAAATAATCACATTTGAACTGGGGACCCCCCCCCCCCAAAAAAAACATATTCATATTTGAACTGGGCATTACATTTAGTTTGACTCGGTTCCACAGATAAATATTTACAACCCACAGGTTGAGAACCCCTGGTCTAAATAGAGGAGATGGTCTTCCCACTGGGATTTCCTGACAGTTTAGGGAGGGAGTTTGCCAACAACACGGCTGCTGGCCCTCGCCCGAACAGTATATTATGGCTTAATACCCCCTCTCTGTCCTTTTATCATCTGCTCACCAAGGGCACACATAATATAATTTATATGATGGGATTACTATCAAATGAAAGAGAATAAAGAAAGAGTGGGGGAAGATAAAGGCTACTTCTTAGAGCTCCAATTAAAGTGTGTGTCTTTGAAAATAAAATATGTGCTTGCCTTTCATGAAGTCTGATTCATTAACATGACATATGTGTCTGGGCTTGTTTGCTTTCAACCTCAGACCAATTATAATTCTCTTCTCACTCTATCTTTTATTTCCCTAGTCCAGTCACTTTCATTACCCCTCTCACATGTTCCCCATACACACACACCACATTCAAAGTGGTGCAGTCCTTTTTTTTAAGCATTATTTGAAGTGACTATGTTCTCTAAATGGAAGAAAAGGTTTCTGCTGTATGTAAGGCTCTGTGATCTTCTTTGATGCTTTGATTTAGAGTGCGTTTTTCTGCATGCGCGGGAAATGGTTCAATGACCCGACAAAACCAGATTCATTTCAGCCGAGAGATTTAACCCTTTAACACCAGGAACACATCTGAGTCATTTTAAGATTTCTTTGGCTATTCAAAAATAGCAGATCTACAAGCTCATAGCGCGGCACCGAGTGCGCTTGTAGATCTGCTATTTTTTTGAAAAATTGCGGAACATTTTTTGCAAATCTTTGAATATATGTTTTAAAACAAACCTTTTTTACTAACGATCTGTGCTTCTGGGGGGCTCCCTGGTACTACATATTTTGAGATGGGGGGGTCCGCGGCCAAATACATATAATTTTGGGTGGTCCTTGACACGGAAAAGTTTGAGAACCACTGATATGGCAACATACGTTTTTTTTTCAGAAAACTGTTCCCAGAAGTCAAAGATTTGAGTTACAAATATTTTCTTTAAAAAACGTATATAATATTAAAAGATGTGCACAAATTTGCACAGATTTTTCAAAAATAGCCAAAGAAGTCAAAAAAATGACACAGATTCTTTCCCGGCCTAAATGGCTTAAAACAGTTGAAACACTTCCATCACCATCTTCAGCGGGACTTTCATCAGCTGTATCAAATTTCGAATCCTTGCTTTCTGGGGCCTTCTGGAAAGATTCAATAATGTCTAATATCTGCTGCTCAGTCAGTCATAGACACGCTGCGGTCTGCGGTGAAGAGAGCTCCGTTTGCTGTTGAAGGTAAAACAGTTTAGGGTTTTTGCTCATTGACTCGGGCCCATTGTCGCCTGCTGATAAGAAATGAGAGAAAATAGTCTCTTCTCTATTCCCCCATGCAGTCGGCTTCGTTTCCCTCCTGATGTGCGTATCCAGGAGGATAAGAGAGAACCATACAGAAGCTATCACAAATACACTAAGTATCCTGAAGAAATGTGAGCAGGAACCCATGCCGTCAAATTCAGCGTAGCGTAGAGTGGGTTACTTACTCTTATGGCTGTGTGAGCAGTGGTGGAAAAAGTACTCAAATGTTTGACTTAAGCAAAAGTATCAATACTGCGATATAGAAATACTCTGTTAAAAGTAAAAGTCCAGAATTCTAAATTGACTTGATTAAAAGTACAAAAGTATTGGCAACAAAATGTACTTAAAGTAGCAAAAGTAAAAGTACTAAAATGTTTGAAAATAGCCGATCTACAAGCCCACAACGTGTCGCATCGCGACACGTTGTGAGCTTGTAGATCGGCTATTTTCAAATAGCCTAGGTACAGTATAAAATAGGGATAAAGTGGTTAATGTGTGTTTCATAATGTCATGATTTATATCTGAAAAGTAACTAGTAACTAAAGTTTTTAAATAATTGTAGTGGAGAAAAGTACAATATTTGCCTCTTGCCTTTGGAAATTGGAAAGACTCAAGTAAAGTACAAATACCTCAAAATTGCACTTAAGTAAATGTACTTAGTTTCTTTCTACCACTGTGTGTGAGTATATAGTGTGGTAAAATGAATCGAAACAGGACAGCCCCTGTAGCTTACATAAGTAGTGGGGGAGAAAAAAAAAAAAAAAAAAAAACTTGATTCAGGTTTCGAGGTCACCCTCTGCAAACACATGAGGGAGAAGGAGGTTCAGTGTTTGTGCAAAAAAAAAGACAGGGATTTTGTTCCTAACATTTACTGTGTTGCCAATCCTTTTTTTTTTTTTTATGTAGAACTGGCCTACATATTGGGTGGAATTCAGAGTTGTTACTTTTTTGGCAGCAAAGTGTGGCCTCCTCTCATTTGCAGTCGTGGTCGATGCCTGTTTATGATTTCGAGAACCAGAGCCAAACACGGCTTAACACACACTGCTCAATTTCAGCACAGATATCTCATTAGTCTGCTTGTGTTCATCTCTCTGCCAGCAGAGTTTCAGTATTTCCTTATCTTAGCCACGTCCTCACATTAAAAGTGTGTACACATGTAAATTATGTACAGTTCAATACACATCAGCATTGAACTGTTTGGTTCGCATTTCAGTTCTGCATGCAGAACAAACCAAACATTTACGGCCTCTTTTTATTAAGAAACTTATATATTTTACTTAAGTAAAAGTAGCAATAACACAATATAAAAATACTCTGTTACAAGTAAAGGGCCTGTGTTCAGAATGTTACTTGAGTAAAAGTACAAAAGTATTGGCATCAAAATGTACTTAAAGTACCAAAAGTAAAAGTACTAAAATGTTTGGAAACAGCAGATCTACAAGCTGAGCTTGTAGATCTGCTATTTTCAAATAGTCTAGTAGTACAGCACTTGAGTAAATGTACTTAGTTACTTTCCACCACTGGTGGCGCTCGGTGCTCAACAAGACAGTTGGAGGTACAACGTCAGGCAAGTTGCGATGTGCTGTCTGCCCTCATCCACCTCCAGAGATAAACAACGCTCCAGTCACATACAGTGAGACACGATGAGAGGCAATCTATGCTAATAATGCCATAGACAGAGAGACTATAGAAACAGAAGATCAGCAGGTCTGACATTCCCTGTGAATTATGAGGGTGATGGGAAGAGACTGGTGTATAAAATCTGAGACAAAGGTAGACCATGTTGTTGCGTCTTCTAGGCCAGTGGTTCTCAAACTTTTTCATGTCAAGGACCCCCGAATTGACACTTTTTTAGCCCGCAGACCCCCCCATTTAGCCCCCCCCCCATTTGAAAAGATATGCCACCCATAAGAGAAGATTTTTAGGGCTCTAGCAGTGATTCTCAACCATTTTAATTTCAAGGACCCCCAGTTTGACACGCATTAGGCTACAGACCCCCCATTTAATGGCATTTATATCTCTGGGACCCCGGTTAATTTAACTCTGAGAGTGTACAAATGGAACCAAATGCACCCGTTAGGGTCCATTTGGTTCCATTTGTACACTCTCAGAGTTACAGACCCGTAAGGGTCCACTTGGTTCCTAACTATCAATCATTTTAGCTGGGGACCCCCTGGAACTCCCTCAAGGACCCCTGGGGGTCCCCGCACCCTACTTTGAGAAGCAATAATGTTCTAGGCTACATCAGCCAATATCACCCCAGTGTTCGAAACAAGGAGCAACACATGCTATAAACCTTCACTGCAGCATATACCTGACTCAAACAGGACTCAGTCTGACATTGGCTCCAGTCAGGGGCGGCCTTAGTGATCTGGGGGCCCGTTTCAAGAGCTAATATGAGGCCCCCATATGAACAAAACAAAAAAACAAGTGTTTTTGTTTTTAAATAAAAAAAAAGTTGTGGACTGAAGTTGGTTTGCTTCTATATCCATAATGATAACATTTTCGAACTAAATTAATTATACTATTTGTACTTCCACCATGGACAGACAGCTAAAACAAATCACTCACATTAAATTTACAAAAGTAATATTGTTTTGCCATTGTCATGACATGATTCACTTGAGCTGAGCCCCGATTTAATAAGATCTACATCCTGCTTACTCCACATGATATTAGACTAAAAAAGATGGGGAAAAAATGAAACGGGTGAAACAAAGGCCGCCACTGGCTCCAGTGTAGGCGATTACAAGGGGGAGGGGATTAGAATTTCCCTAAACAATTTGATCAATTGGTTTAGAATTTCCCCTAAACCAATCACAAGGGATCCCCACCAAGAGGGGCAGTCCACTCAGAGAGTGGGCGGTGTCTATGGTATGGAACCAGGCTACCCTTAATACGTATGTAGCTATCTCCATTCATATACAGTACCAATACCATTACAACATTAGATTATGTTAGATTATATTATTAACATTAGATCCATTCATATACCAATACCATTACAACGTTAGATTATGTTAGATTATATTATTAACATTAGATCCATTCATATACCAATACCATTATAACACCAGATTTAAAAAATGGGAGATCCGGGCATTAAACCAACATATTATGTTGGTTTAATAAAGGCCGCTCCTTCTTTTAACTCTTGAGTGCCCGGATCTCCCATTTTTTTATCCGATGTCTTATCCTGTTTGATTCAGGAGCACCTTTTGTTACCGTATTTTAACTTTGTTGACTTTTTGCGTCTCCGGTGAGCACCAGGTTGTCTCGTTTCTCTCTCTACCACACATTAAAACATTGTTAATTCCCTTTAATGTAGGGATGCAGGAAACGGTGACTCACTAAGCACATAAAAAAAACAAAAAACAAATCAATCATTCATTTTACCCATTTATAATGGTGATCAAAACGTTAATCCTTCACGGGGAGTTAACAAGAAAATAATGAATAAAATCCATTTGCCAGCAGAACACTTAGTGAGATTAAAACGCCCTTTTCCAACAGCCTTGTTGTATAGGCCAGCTCTCTGCCCGCATTAATGTCTTTGTAGATTATAGGCATAGTGACAGGCTACTATAGGGGTCAGTGCCAGAAGCATAGGTATACGACAAGCGTCTTTCAGCCCCAGCCAGGTTCTGGTCCAACAGCTGTTGGCCTCCACATCCTCTCAGGTGGTTGGATGACGCTTCTGGTTCTCCTCCCCTCCTTCTTTCCTTTTTTTCTCATTTATTGTCCAGGGGTTCCTGGAGAGATGGTAAAAAGCACTTTGTCATTTTACAACTGTATAAATATATAAAAGTGAACAGAATCACGTTTATTAAGATTAACATTTAAAAAGTATGTTGTGTTATATTTTGTTTAAAAATGCAATGTGAAATTCATGGTAGCTTACAATTTAATTCATTGGGAGTTTATTTTTGTGTTGTTAAGAAGAGCTAAACCGGCAGAATTTAATATGGGGTTAACATGGCACCCGACTTAATGTTTTGAGGGCAAACATAATAATGAATGAATCTTAAAAAACGCCAAAAAATTGCATGCTCCAGCTGCCCTCGCACAGGGCCTCGCGTTTCTCCCAGACGGCTCTGGGTAGAAGTATCAATACTGCAATGTAGAAACACTCTGTTGCAAGTAAAAGTCCGGAATTATAAATTGACTTGAGTAAAAGTACATACGTATTGGTATCAAAACGTACTTAAAGTACCAAAAGTAGAAAGTACTCATTATGTAGAATATCCCATTTCAAATGTATGAAATGTATGAAAGTCTTTTGAAAATAGCAGATCCACAAGCTCACAATGTGTCGCTTCGCGATGCATTGTGAGCTTGTAGATCTGCTATTTTCAAATGGCCGAAATGTATAGAGGGCTGAAGTGGTTAATATTGTTTGTAACAATCTACAAAGTAACTAGTAACTAACGTTTTCAAATAATTGTAGTGCAGTAAAAGTACAGTATTTGCCTCTGAGATGTATAGTGCAGTAGAAGTGAAAGTACTGAAAACTATAAATACTCCAGTAGAGTAAAAAAAAAAAAACTCAAAATTTTACTTAAGTACAGTACTTGAGTGAATGTACTTATTACACTACTGCTCTTGACACGACAACGCACGGTTGAGTCACAAAAACGGTCACAATGGCCTGACAGACCTTGTCATAACCACCCGAGGTGATCAATCATAGTTTCCGGTGCATTTTAGAGAAAAAGAGACAGAGAAATTGGGGTGGGGGATTGTGTGACAAGGTTGAGGACAGAGTACAAATGCACTGTATGGGTTCATTATAGAGACATTCGCCACATGCCACCCTTAAGGGCTTCACGTTTCAGAGTTGAAGTGGCAGAAATGTTTCATTCGGAATTCCAGACCAAAAAGGGGTTTGAACTAATTGTACATTTCAGATGCAAAGCCTGCCCATAGGGGAGCCAGAGCTTGAATTGCGTGTAAAGGGATTTTATACATGTCTGCTCCACAGAGGCAATCCAAAGCACTGAGCATGCCAAAACCTTCATGTCTCTTCTGAGTTAGACACGGCTAGGCAAAACAAAACGATCGAACGAGAACCATTATATTCTCTCTCTCAAAGGCATTGATGCTGTGTCTGGTATAAAGGGCTGAGTGTTTGCTGCTGAAGGAATCTCATGCAGACAACACACACAGCCGAGAGCCAGAGACGAATCAAAATGTCATGTCTATGATGCCAAACAGGCATGTGTCTGACCCTCTCCCATTTATGAAGATGCACTTTACAGCTGCAATCCGTGACTTGATTTAAGCCGTTCGATCCGGGGACGCATCTCTGTCATTTTAGATTTCTTGGGCTATTCAAAAAATAGTAGATATGCAATCTCATAGCGCGGCACTCGGTGCCGCGCTATGAGATTGTAGATCTGCTATTTTTTTTAAAATCTTGAAGATTTGTGCACATATTTTAATATATATATTTTTAAAGCAAACATTCGTAATGTCTCAACAAATGTCTTAATTTTTCTGTTCTTGTCAAGGACCCCCAAAATTATATTTTATACTTTGGCTATACTAAAATAGCAGATATACAAGCTCATAGTGCGCCAACGAGGGCTGTGCGATCGCGGTGAGCTTGTAGATCTGCAATTCTGCTATTTAAAATCTGATTTTAGAAAACAAATCGTGAAAATGTGTGCAAATCTTTGAATATATATATATATATATATTTTTAAGCGAACATTTGTAACTCAAATCTTAGCTCCTGGCGGGGGGGTCCCTGGAACAAAATATTTTGAGATGGCGGTCCGTGGCCAAATACATATAATTTTGGGGGTCCTTGACATGAAAAGGTTTGAGAACCACTGATATTATAGCAACATAAGTCCTTTCAAAAACCCGTTCGGATTTAGAAGACATTTGTAGAATCTCCAGAAGCAAAGACTTGAGTTAAAAATGTAAAATATATAAATTCAAAGATTTGCACACATTTTCATGATTAAAAAAAAATAGCAGATCTACAAGCTCATAGCGCGGCACCAAGCTTGTAGATCTGCTATTTTTGAATAGCCAAAGTATAAGATAATGGTTTAAGTGATTACACAGATGCGTTCCCGGTTCTAATGGGTTAATGCTTGTTGCTTCTTCAGAAGTGGTCAGGTCTGCATTTATAGCTCCTTTACCCAGACTGCTTCACAAATGAATGACTGGTCTTTCTAACATTCACCCATTCACACACCGATGGGCGGTTACAGCCACGCTAGTTACCAACCTACTCAAGATCACTGTTGTGAAGTTAACAACCGTAACATAATCCAAGTAACTACTGTACTTAAGTACAATTTTGAGGTATTTGTACTTTACTTGAGTATGTCCAATTTCCAATACTTTTACTTCTACTCCATTACATCTCAAAGGCAAATATTGCATCGCGACGCGTTGTGAGCTTGTAGATCAGCTATTTTCAAACATTTTAGTACTTTTACTTTTGGTACTTTAAATACATTTTGATGCCAATACTTTTGTACTTTTAATCTAACTAGGACAGTGGTTCTCTAAATCCTTTATTTTCTACGACCCCCATAACTCTGAGAGTGCACAAATGGAACCAAATCAACCCGTATTAGTGTCTGCTCATTTGTATGTCCGTGGCAAAAAAATGAATTTTGACAAAGAAGCCAGCATGGCGATGATGACCCCTGCATGTGTAGGCTACACATGGCAGAGAGAGGGGACAGGTGGGCTAGAGCACAGGAAGCAGTAGTAATAGCACACTGGAGAAAAGGAAGAGTTTTTTTCCCCCATAAGATTACATACTGTGACCAGAGTGTGGAACAGATGCAGTACAAAGAGAGAGAGAGAGAAATGCTGACAGTTGCACCATTGCTGTAAAAGGAGAGAGAGTGAGAGAGAGAGAGAGCGAGAGAGAGAGAGAGAGCGATAGAGAGAGGGATGGAGATCAAGAGAGAGAGAGGGATGGAGATCAAGAGAGAGAGAGAGAGAGAGAGAGAGAGAGAGATGAAACAGAAAGATAAGCGTGTGTGTGTGTGTGTGTGTGTGTGTGTGTGTGTGTGTGTGTGTGTGTGTGTGTGTGTGTGTGTGTGTGTGTGTGTGTGTGTGTGTGTGTGTGTGTGTGTGTGTGTGTGTGTGTGTGTGTGTGTGTGTGTGCGCGCGCGTGTGCGTGGGTCCATTGTCCAAAGACAAGGGCTAGATGTGTGTAGGAGCTGAGTTAGTGTTTCCCTTTGATATCGAAGAAGAAAAAGAACAACAGACAGAATTTACGCAGAGAACCTTACTTTCAAAGCCAATGGAAATTGATGTATGCATTCTCTTTGAAGGAGCGTATTAACGTGGCCAATTTGCACCATGATCTACTTACGTATATAGGCCTCTACATGTAAAGGCTCCAACATGCACATGCATGGTTGGTTCTCAACCTTTTTCCTGTGTCAAGGACCCCCAAATTGTATTTGGCCGTGGCGGACCCCCATCGGAAAATGTTTTGTGCCTGCCTGGGACCCCCAGAAAAGAAGATGTGTTCAAATAATTCTTAATACTTCATACTTAACTAATTCTTAATAATAGTAAATACTTATCTAACAAAAAGATTGTTATGCTGTATTAAGATTTCTTTTCTGGGCACGTACCCCTGGAACCCCCCCCCCCCCCCCCCCCCCCCCCAAGGACCGCTGGGGGTCCCCGAACACACAGTCTGTTCATCAACCACTGATGTACAGACTGAATATGAAACAACTTGAAGGAATGGCTTTTTCTTCAATTCTTGGAAATTAACTGGGCATACTTTGAAAAAAATAGCATATGGGCTGCATTAATATCATCCATTGTAGTTTAGCACAGTGCAGTGTTGATTTTGTCGACTAAAACTATGACAAAAAAGTTTGTCGACTGCCTTTTTTCACTGACGAAAACTAAATAAAAACTAAGCTATGATGACTAAAACCAAGACTAAATTTTGACAATTTCGTCAACAAATAAAAACTAGACTACAATGTCCAGTAGAACTAAAAGACAAGTCATTTTATGTTTGGTTGCACTCTGAGAATAGCAGATCTACAAGCTCACAACGTGACACGTTGTGAGCTTGTAGAACGGCTATTTTTAACACGCAACCAACTGTAAAATCAACGCCATCAAGGCACCGCCAAAATATCTTTTAGTCGACTAAATCAACTGTAGATTTAGTCGACTATAATCTTATGATATTTAGTCGACTAAAACTAGACTAACAGTAAAACATTTCAGAGACTAAAATATGACCAAAACTAAATGGCATTAGATTCAAAAGACTATGTAAAAATGTGCTGTCAAAATCAACACTATAGCACAGTGATATGGCAAAGTAGAGCATCAGATAATGAACATTTTACAAACCACCTCGTCAAATGTAACATGCCAGTGTTAGTCTCTCTCCACCATGGAAACACTTTAAACGAACACTACAAAGTATGTTGAAAGGGTTTGCGGTGTGGATTTTCTGGGCTTGGTGTGTAGATCCACTTCAACCCCTTTGGGACCACAGTAGATGCCAAGAAACACAAAGCCAATGTAAGTGATCACTGTATTCACCTGTTCTGCTGCGATCCAAACAGAAAAACAATACTAAAAGGGCAACCAACAAAAACAAAAACGCTCTGTGGAACAACCCATAAGTTCATGCACGATGTTGACAACCAGTGAAGTAAATCTAAACAGCATTTAGTTTTTGGGATATTTGCCTATTCTGGATGTCTCAGCAGGTGGTGAAATGGTAAGCGGTATACACACTTGCTGCTTATGAAATGCTAATGGTATTTGGAAGAAAATGAGCTATGCCGTGTATGCAAAAGAGCCTGGATGGCTTCAGAAATCACGCCATTCTCTAAAGATTCATATCGTCACCTTGCTAAACTAATGGCCTAAGTCGTTTTTTGAGGAAAATTATATTATATATTTGCCTAAGTCAGCTCCTCATGACACTGGCCACCTCTGGTAAAATCGCCCATCTCCTAATTGAATAGGATCATGCTGCTCCCTAGTGTGACTTAGGCCAAAATAGGCCTTTTTTTGGCCTAAGGCACATGGTTTTGTGACTTAGGCCAAATTATTTACTGATTTAGGCCTTTTTTTCTATCTTTTTTTTTGGCTTAAGTCAGATTTAATCCTATTTAAACCTATTTCAATACCTTATGTTACATAACTGACAGACAGTGTTATTTCTATTTAAATAGTCATAATTTGTTATAAACATTTTGGGTGAAATGATTAAGAAATATCATATAGTTTTGTTTTGGATCAGTTTTTTATTTCTTCTGAAAAACTTTTTAAAAAATGACATACTGTGTAGGCCATTAGTTTAGCAAGGCGACGATATTTGGTCTCTCTCCAGAATTCCAGATGTTTGCCTCTCCATGCCCTGGAGAGGCTGCATGACAGTGTCATTCTCTTGTTTTGGCAGTTTGTTGTATTTAAAGGTCGATACCACTGTCAACACACATTGTTTATTCACAGCTTTGGCCAACTCCTATATTAAAATTGTGCTTAAGGGAGGACCTGAGGGCGGACCACGGCCACGTCACTCTGACTCCAATCTGGCAACCCTTAGGCCAAACAAATAATTACGGGGCCAGGCTTCCAGCATGGACCCGTATTGTTATTTGCATTATTCCGTTTCTTCTTCTTCTGCCGTTTTTGCCAGTTCTGGCTGAACCGTGCATACGCTTTTTATGAAACTCGGCCATATGATAGATGGTCATGAAAAACGATCAAAAAATAAATCTCACAATCTTTCGTCAAAAGGTGGCGCTATAGCACTCAGTTGAAAATGCCAACTTTGAACAGGTACAACTCATGCCCTGTTTTACCTACAGCCATAAAACTTCAATACACACATGCGTCTCCTCATGATGAACAACTTTCACACTCTGACTTTTGACCTCTGACCCTTAGATCTCCCACCATTTCGAATTATATGAAAAACAGTTAAAACCTATCTCCTCCTGGGATTTTTGAGTAATCTGCACGAAACTTTTTACACATGAACTTTGGACCTATACCAAAAAACGATTGCAAAATATCTTCCATAAGTGAAAAAATGAAGCTTTAATGAGCCAATGAATATTGCAGTTTTATGACAATTATTCATCTGCCCCTAACACATACATGCAGACTTACCATTCTTTGAAACTTTGCAGAAATGTAAAGGGCCATTCCAAGTATCACTGAAACCATTCTTACTCCAATTGGTCAAACGGGGGCGCTATAGCAATTTTTTGAAAATGCAAACTTTAAACAGGCAAAAGTCATGCCTCGTTTGGCCGACAGCCATTAGACCTGCTTACACATGTGCCTTGACTAATGAGGAACACATCTATCACGTTGACCAGTAAGCACCGCCCTTAGATTGTCCGCAATCTTGAGCAGTTTGAAAAACACTTAAACCCAGGATTTTTCAGCTATTTGCGTGAAACTGTATCATCTGTGTGATCTCCTTTCACAGGTTCTTGTCTGTTGGTGGCTTCTCGCTTAAATGTGTGCCCCACAACCTGAAGGTCACCAGTTCAAGCCTCACTTGGTGCAGACTTCATCTAAGTTGCATTTCACACAACATGACTATCAATGAATACATCTGCAATTGTTAAAGATAACATGAAATACTTAATTGAGTGTTTTTTACATACAGCTGATCTACAATCTCACAACTTTTCAGATAGCAATGAGAGTATGTTTTTTCAATGTATAACATACTTCATTGTGAAAATAGCCGATGTACAATCTGACAACTTTTAATGGTTTGTGAGCTTGTAGATCGGCTACTTTCACTAGTTTTGCTTCTGAGGAGATGTACAATTTCTTCATTGGTAAATGGTTTGTGAACGAGTGATCTTAGTGTTAGTGAAACAGGGGCTTGGGTCATGACAGAAGGCAAGCGTTTGTGATCCTCAACAGACAACATCAGCCTGGACAAAGCTATAATAGCACTATAGGTAGTGTTGCAGCTACCTAAGAGTGCCTCACGACCGCAAGGTTGCTGGTTCAAGCCTCACTTGATGCACACTCATTTAAGTTGAATTGCAAAAAACATGACTCAATCTATTCCGTTTCCATGGCTCTCTCTCTCTCTCTTCAATCTATTCCGTTTCCATGTCTTTCTCTTCAATCTATTCCGTTTCCATGTCTCTCTCTCTGTCTCTTCAATCTATTCCGTTTCTATCTTCAATCTATTCCGTTTCCGTTTCCATCTCTCTCTCTCTCTCTCTCTCTCTCTCTCTCTCTCTCTCTCTCTCTCTCTCTCTCTCTCTCTCTCTCTCTCTCTCTCTCTCTCTCTCTCTCTCTCTCTCTCTCTCTCTCTCTCTCTCTCTCTCTCTCTCTCTCTCTCTCTCTCTCTCTCTCTCTCTCAGGGGTGGCCATAGCTGAGTGGTTAGTGAGCCCGCCTAGGGAGCCAGAGGCTCTGGGTACGATTCCAGGCCAGGTCAGCAAATGTGTCGATGAAATTTGTCATCGACACAAGCAAGACTCTTAACCCCTAATTGCTCACAGGCCCTCATTGGAAACAAGACCGCAAGGACTTTCATGAACTGACCTGTTAAAGGAATTATCATTTCTCTTTCTCTCTCCTGGCCCCGTATTATCGCTGCTTGCAGCTATATTATTATTTGTTTTTTCCTTTGAATTTGCCTCTTAGTTAGGGAAGGTTAGCCACATTTCTGACCAATCTGGAAAATAAATGCTTACCAATAGCTTTCTTCACAAAATGTGTTCATAAAGGTGTCTACTAACACCTCTCAATTTGCACCCTGGAAATGGATATACTTTTTTTTATGTAAATAGAGCAGGATCATCACATATTCAAGAGCTTCATAATTACATTACAGTCATTTAGCAGACGCTTTTATCCAAAGCGACTTACAATAAGTGTATTCAACATAGGTAGGGAACGAAAACTACTAATCACCAGAAGTTTTAAGTACATTTCCTGCAAAAACAAGCAACCAAGAGTATACCTAGCGCTAAGGTAAAAGTGCAATATATCAGCTACCTACTTTCTTAAACAGATGAGACAAAAATGGCTAAATCAAATGAGCACGAGCTAAAACAAATAAGTGTATCGACTAAACAAGATCCGATAAAACAATACAAAAATAAAACAAGAGTTCGTACAACTAGTCAACAATAAGTAGGCCAGGCAAAGAGGAAGGATAGTGTTTCCTGAAGAGGTGGGTTTTCAGCCTGCGGCGAAAGATGGGCAGTGACTCTGCTGTCCTGACATCAGTGGGAAGTTCATTCCACCACTGTGGGGCCAGAACAGAAAAAAGTCGTGACCGTGTCGATCGACCAGAAGGACCGTTGAGTGGCGAGGGAGTCAGTCGCCCCGAGGTGGCAGACCGGAGTGGTCGGGCAGGGGTGTGGGCATTGACTAAAACCCGGAGGTAAGAAGGAGCTGTTCCTTTCACTGCTCTATAGGCTAGCACCAGGGTTTTAAACTGAATGCGAGCTGCTACGGGGAGCCAGTGCAGAGAACGGAGAAGGATAGTTGTGTGGGAGAACTTGGGGCGGTTGAACACCAGACGAGCCGCAGCTTTCTGAACAAGCTCCAGAGGTCTGATGGCTGATGCCGGAGCACCAGCAAGGAGGGAGTTGCAGTAGTCCAGGCGGGAGATGACAAGAGCCTGGATGAGCACCTGGGCTGTTTTCTCCGTGAGGAAGGGGCGAATCCTCCTGATGTTGTAGAGGAGGAATCTGCAGGACCGTGTCACTGATGCGATGTTAGCCGAGAACGACAGTTGATCGTCCAGGGTCACACCCAGATTCTTTGCAGTCCGAGTTGACGTCACCACAGCATTCTCAATGGTGATGGCCATGTCTCGGTGAGGACAGCCCTTCCCCGGGATGAACATGAGCTCGGTCTTGTCCAGGTTGAGCTTCAGGTGGTTCGTCGACATCCACTCCGAGATGTCAGCCAGACAAGCAGCAATGCGTGCCTCCACTTGTGTGTCAGAGGGGGGGAATGAGAGGATCAGCTGGGTGTCATCGGCATAGCAGTGGTAGGAAAAGCCATGGGAGTGGATGACAGCACCAAGAGATGTAGTGTAGAGAGAGAAAAGAAGAGGACCCAGAACCGAGCCTTGGGGAACCCCAGTAGTGAGCCTGTGTGGTTCTGACACAGACCCTCTCAGCATCACCTGGTAGGAGCGACCCGTCAGGTAGGATGCAAACAGGGAGAGTGCAGAGCCTGAGACACCCATCCCCTCGAGGGTGGAGAGGAGGATCTGGTGGTTCACTGTGTCGAACGCTGCAGACAGGTCCAGGAGTATCAGGACGGAGGAGAGAGAGTTCGCTCTAGCGGCATGGAGCGACTCCGTCACTGCCAGGAGGGCAGTCTCTGTCGAGTGACCCTCTTTGAACCCCGACTGGTTGGAGTCCAGGAGGTTGTTCTGGTGGAGGTAGGAAGACAGTTGTTTAAAGACAGCACGTTCGAGAGTTTTAGATAGGAAGGACAGAAGGGAAACCGGTCTGTAGTTCTTGATCTCAGAGGGGTCAAGTGTCGGTTTCTTCAGGAGGGCGGTGACTCTGGCAGTCTTGAAAGCAGAGGGAAAGTAGCCAGACGTCAGAGAGGTGTTAATAAGGTGGGTTAAGAAGGGAAGGAGTTCAGGTGCAGAGGACTGCAGCAGAGGGGATGGGACCGGGTCCAGGGAGCATGAGGTGGGGCGACTAGAGGTAACAAGGAGAAGGACCTCTTTAGAGGAGAGGGGAGAGAAGTGGGATAGAGAGGGTGGGGGAGAGGGAGGAGGAGTAGATGAAGATAGGGAGGGAGGGGTGGAAGGCAGACAGGTTAAGTCCTAAGCAAGCATTGTGTAGCTGAATGACACCTTTTTGGTTGGTTCAAAAACAGCGTTTGTTTTAACAATTTGTTTTTCTGTGAGTCTCTTCTAAATTCTTTAAGTTTGTCTGCAACAAAATGAGACTGCACTTTTCTCTTTCAGTATAAACACTGTTTCACATTTATTTTTTAAGCAAATGTAAGTGGCACAAGGCACATGAGGGGCACTGGTGGTTTGTTTTTGTTATTTTGCTGAAGAGAAACTTGCCCTGTTCTCTTCTCACAGACACAGGGGTAATTTAGTTAATGTTCATTGTTTGTTTTATAGATGAAAAACAGTACTGTGTACAGTATCTACTCATGAACGACTGTGTGTGCACATGTACTGTACTGTTCAAGGAATCGAGGATATATTGTCTCTGCATGTATTCATGTGTCTTTGTGTCTTCCTTTATTTCTTACGTGCAGGATGTGTGCGTGCGTGCGTGCGTGCATGTGTTTGCTTATGTGTGCATCCGTGCCTGCATGGGCATGAGCAAAAAACCTAGCAAATGTGTGTGTGGTGGTGACTGAGTGTGTGTCTTGTCTGTGTGTGTGTGTGTGTGTGTGTGTGTGTGTGTGTGTGTGTGTGTGTGTGTGTGTGTGTGTGTGTGTGTGTGTGTGTGTGTGTGTGTGTGTGTGTGTGTGTGTGTGTGTGTGTGTGTGTGTGTGCGCACACTCGTGCGAGTGTGTGTGTGTGTGTGTGTGCGTGCGCGCGTGTGTGTGTGTGTGTGTGTGTGTGTTTGAGAAACCGAGGCCATTGTGTTGGTGTTGGTGGTGAGATGGGTAAAACGCAGAGGTCAGCTATCACTTTGAAACATGCTGGTCCTTATCTCTGTCATGAGGCCTAATAGAGTAATGAATCAACATAAAGCCTGGGCCTCTCCTGAATGGACTGCTGCCTCCTCCAACACTTGTGCCTTACTTTGACCACACTTACTGCCTCTGTAAGCATCTTCTGCCCTCCACTGTTATTTATGGGGGGTTTCAGAATTGCCTGAATCGCGGTTGCCGTCAGAGAAGTATTCCCACCTACCAGGGTAGCCTTTCTCCCATGTCTTATACCCAGTCATAGAGAGACGGACGGAGGTCTTTCTCAAGTTGAAGAGATATAGAGGGGGGTGGAAATCAGGAGAGAGCTGAAGCAACCTATTTGTCAGATGTAATCATCATCTCATGATCTCATCTCGTGGCTTTGTCTTGAATCAATGACTCCATTCATTGTGAACTTTGTGAGAGGTCAAATCAAACATGAAATCGCAGTGTGTTTACACCATTTAGATGACAAGGAAAAGTTAGTCTCTATGGTGCCTGACATGATAGGTGAAGAATTAAGTGTGGTGGATGCATTCAGTTGGCAAACAGACAAAGGCAGCACTGTTAGACTTCAAGCGTTCAAGGTTTCCCATATCGCAGTCATTTGTCCCTGAGCTCAAATAAAATGTTACCTTCATTATTCCGTGTTCAAGAGATTCAGGTCTCACAATAATGTTCCTCGATCCCTTATGATAATCACTAGCTTCATGTAGGTCAACCCCACATTCATAGATTTTCCTTATACGAGTTGATGTTCCTCACTGAATATTCATGACAGTTCATGGATTTCTCTATCGTAGATTTAGTATATCTTTCAATAGTTAGAGTCTGTGTGGTTCCTTATCAAAGTGTGTACCCTAAATAGGTAACAGGTAGTCTGGATGGTTCCCTGTAATAGATGTAGTACGTTTCTTTTCTATAGTGAGACTCTGTGTGGTTTATACAATACTCCACTAAAATGTTGTGGTTTCACCAGCTTCACCCTTCTGATGTAATGTAGTGTTTGTTATTCATGTCCTCACTGTTTTGCCTGATTCCCTGCCTTTTTTTGCTATTATTTTAATGTTGTTTTATGCTTTTACTTTTCTTTTTTGCTTTATTGTTAAATTATTTGTACTTTTTCTGTAAAGCACTTGTGCTTTATTCTTGCTCTGTAAAGTACTTTGAGCTGCATTTCATGTCATGAAAGGTGCTATACAAATAAAGTGTATTATTGTTATTATTATTGATTGTTTATGACACTGTGCTGTAGCTGGATTTTGATTTCTTTGTGAATTTAAGTTTAGAATTTTTGACAGCCATTCCACCCTTACATTAGGTAAGGTATCCATCTTCCACGTCCAACACTATGCTGGTATGAATTATTGAATTCTTAAAGTTTAACACTGCCCTGTCAGAGCAACTGCCATGGATGTGTCCTTGAACAACGTTGCTACTATGTCAAAGCTCCCTTCCCAACAGCTCTCTGATAGGAAGGTGTGAGACATTAACCTTTCCTGAATAGAAAATAGAAAAAAGGAAAATAAATAAGACAGAAAATAGGTCATGCAGTCTCGCTACAGTCTCGTCCCATGAAGTTTGTTTGTTTGAAAGTGATTGATCGATTTAGCTGATGTAGGAGATCTGTCAGAGATGTTTAAGATGTTTAAAATACACAACTTGAGGATCATACTGGTGGTCTAGTGGTGGACAAGAAACATTTACATGAGTTTTGTACTTAAAGCTGCAAACATTGGAAAAATGTTAATTAGAAGCAAAAGGCGATTTCCAGTTTTAATTTGCTAATTATGCAAATTACGCAGACCTAACACAACAGAATAAAATTAAGATATTTTATTTGACTTTCTAAGATCCCAAGACTCAAAACAAACCACCAATTACAGCCGCCACAATTTGATGGATAGGGCCCCTGAAAATTTTTGCACACACATTTATGGAACAACATGCCTCAAATCATGAATGCAGCGTCCGATTGCTGTGAAAGGCCTAAGAAGAAATGACACCCTTTTCACATTGGCCTATTATAGTGCCACCAGGAGGCCACGATAACCTACCTGGCCTCCTTTATTGTAGGCTACAGAAAGTTGAAAAGAAACAATCTTTTGAAAGGCAGTTCATGTTTTGCTCCACTCCGCTCTATGGGTATCAATGTCGGTCGGTCGGTTCAACACTTTGTTCCCAAACAACATATCTAACTGCTGACCTACAGTATCTACCATGGTATTAGCCGTACACCCTACCAATTTTGGTGACTCTGTTGTCTTTCTATTATGTAGCACCACCGTCATGCCAGAATTGTCAATTTGCACGTACTTCTATCTCAATAGCTGGATTGCCATGAAACTTGCTGGCCGCATTCATGCTCCCCAGATAGAGTGACCCAGACGTCCTGGAAAATTCAGGACAGACAGTCCCCGAATTATGAGCAGATGTCTCGAATGTTTGTCCTGAAAACCGGAGCTTTGATTGGCCTAATAGTCTACATGAATTATGACTGTTGTATTTAGTTTTTTGGCCGTATATGGTATAGTTTAGTCAAATTGATAAACAGCTCGTGATGTAATGGCGATGCATAGTTATGGCGACGTTGAATCAAAAACATTTATGGAGGGAAATTGTAAAACATTTTATGGAGGGAAGATAAACCATCCACCGGTGACAATGGAGCCCTATGTCTCGGGACATGGTGAACATCCATCAGCCAAAAAGTGAAAACGTACTGCAGGTACGTGGGACGAGTGTGGGGGGGGGGGGGGACACACCTGTGGATCATTGCTGCCTTATCCCATTCAAACCGGGAACGCATCTGTGTAATTTTTAGATTTCTTTCGGCTATTCAAAAAATAGCAGATATACAAGCTCACTCGGTGCCGTGCTATGAGCTTGTAGATCGGCTGGAAAATTTGTGCATATTTGTAAAAAATATATATTTTAAAGTGAACATTTGTAACTCAAATCTTTGCTTCTGGGGATTCCACAAATGTCTTCTAAATCATTTTTTTTTCCTCAAATGTATTTGGCCGTGGACCTAACCTGACTCTGCCAGATGGAAGAAGTTACTTCCATCTGGGACCTCGGTAGCCAATCAATGAAGGGGCGGTCCCTTTTTTCTCCAAGCTTGGATGATCCCGCCCCTAGCAGCCGCTGATTGGTTTGAACACGCAGCAAAATATTTTGTTCCAGGGACCCCCAGAAGTTGTAACAGAGTTAAAAAATGTTCGCTTTGAAAAATATGCATTCAATTTTCACAAATTTTCACTATTTTTGAACAGCCCAAAAAAATCTTAAAACGACACAGATGCGTTCCCGATCTTAAAGGGTTAAGATTTCCCAAAGCATTTTTTGCAAAGTCTGCAGAAAAGGACTTGGCATTACCACATGGCGGGGGAGTCAGTTGCAGTCGCTATGGGACAGGGTGAAGTGTAGCTGCAGACAGCCACAGGGATGACAGATTTGGGGTATATGAGCTTCAGATGACCCCTTAATGGAACGTGCCAAAGGGCAGTTGAGAGGGGCTCACACATCCAGAGAATTGGAAAAAATCCCAAAAACGCTCTGTGGAGGAGGCACAGGATTTGTTTTTATCCTTTATTCATTGAACTTATCTTTAATAACCACAGGAACCCTAGCGTCCCTATTCTGGGCATGTCATAATAGGCGAACATTCCGTAAGGAAATTGCAAACATGTAATTACATTTTTATCAATTTAAAGTGTTAAAACCTTCATGTGACATGATTACAGTAGTCTGATCTATTTTATAATTGTTTTAAATGAATAAAAAGCTACTCTTCTACTGTAGATGAAATGAAAACAATAATGTGATTATGTGAAGATTTACATGTCCAAATTGGTGATAACATTTCAGCAACATAAAATAAAATATATTCCTTCTGAATGTCAGATTATTTCAAACAATCTTTTACTGATGGGAACATTATGGACAGAATGTCAAAGTGTATGTGTCATGGGAAATATGTAAGAGCATTACAAAAAAACACACATCTTTTGCACTCACTTGCAATGCATTTTGGCTTGAGAGAATGTATCACCGTTTGCACTCCACCTAAAAGTAGACATTGCATAATTTATTGAGAAAGAAGAATCGCTTGGTACTCACGATTCTGAATGCAGCACCTTCGAAACACAATGTTCTCCTTTTTATCACAAGCATTGCTTCAGGACATTCTGACTTGGTTATTAAATTGGATGGTTGTTCACATAAAAAGTACCATCTTGGAAATGTTGACCCTACATTAAGCCATTTAGACCAGGGAAGCATCTGTGTCATTTTAAGATTTCTTTGGCTATATAAAAATAGCAGATATACAAGCTCATAGCGTGGCACCGAGTGCCGCACTATGAGATTGTAGATCTGCTTTCTTTTTTTTAAATCATGGGAATTTTTCGCAAATCCTTGAATATATTTTTAAAGCAAACATTTTTAACTCAAATCTTTGCTTCTGGGGGATTCTACAATTGTCTTCTAAATCCTAAGAAAAAACTTGTTGTTGCTATAATATCAGTGGTTTTCATGTCAAGGACCACAAAATGATATGTATTTAGCCGCGGACCCCCAGCTCAAAATATGTTGTTCCAGGGACCCCCAGAAACAAAGATTTGAGTAAAAAAAAAATCTTGAAAATAAATATATATATATATATGTATTCAAAGATTGGCACACGTTTTCAATTTGTTTCTAAAATAGCAGATCTGTGTAGATCTGCTGTTTTTGAAGAGCCAAAGAAATCAAAAAAATGACACAGATTATTTCCCGGTCTAAATGAGTTAATGTATACATATTGCATGACTTGATATCTTTCTGCACTTCCTTCAAAACAAACTTTCCATTAATTTAATCTCTCCCCCGAAAATGTATAATGGATTTTTGGTCTTGTGGCTTGTGGCAAAGGCCCATGTGGAGAGTGTCGGCGGCGTTAATTAGCAACAATGACACTGTGTACTGTCTGTAGTGTTCTTTCTAGGAGATGTTTCCAAAAAATATCCAGAGCAACTCATTTAATGCAATTCAAAAGTAGCACATCTATGACACAGCCTGCAGGGCTATACACCCAGGAGATAGCAGTAAAAATCATCAGTGTCTTGTTTTGTATCCATCTGTAACTCTGAGACTGTACAAAGGCAACCAAATGGACCCTTACAGGTCCATTTGGCCACATGTGTGTGTACACACTCTGAGTTATATTAACCCTTTAACTCATATACTGCCTAGAACGACTAAAACGACTTCTGTCCATAAGCCATGCCTGCCAAGAACGACTAAAACGACTTTTTAAAAAAAATTAAAAAATTAAAAATATTTTTTTTTTTTTTTTTTTTTTTTTTAGATTTTTTTTTTTTTTTTTGACCCAAAGACCAAGGAGATATGATTTTTCGAAGATATAGACTCCCATCCACTTCCTTGTTAACTTAAAACTTAAAAATTCTGTATCTCGGCTCCTGAGTACTTTTTTTTTTCAATGAAAAATCTTGGCGGTGTTCAAACAGGCCAGAAATAATTCTGGCAGTGAATGAGTTAAGACCTGGAACGCATCGGTGTCATTTTAAGATTTCTTTGGGCTATTCAAAAATATCAGATATACAAGCTCGTAGCGCGGCACCGAGTGCCGCGCTACGAGCTTGTACATCTGCTATTTATTAGAAAAATCGTGAAAATGTGTGCACATCTTTGAATATATATGTTTTTCAAAGCGAACAGTTTTAACTCAAATCTTTGCTTCTGGGGGATTCTACAAATGTCTTCTAAATCCTAAACAGTTCTTTTTTTAAAAATATTCTTTTTATACATATGTTGCTATTTATCAGTGGTTCTCATTTTCTCATATCAGCGGTCAACATTTTTCATGTCAAGGACCCCCAAAATTATATTTTATTTTTTTTACTTTAAATTTTTATCCCACGATTTTGTAACCCTATTTTTTACACCCAGTGCCAATTGTCTATGTAATCCTGGGCACTACCTTCCCTCTGCCAACCTAGGGAGGCCAGGGCCGAGCTCATGCCTCCTTCAATGCATGAGAGCCAACTGACCTTCTTGTCACCTGACAGGGGAGAGTTTCCCTGGTTGGACGTAGCGTGTGGAAGGAACACGTTATTCCAACCAGTTCCTTTCCCCTCCATCAGGCGCCCCGGCTGGCCAGGGGGAGGCACTATAGTGACCAGGATTACTGCATGTTTTTGTGAGGGTATTAACTACCCTCAAAATTATATTTTAAAAAATCTTCCACAATTAAAAAAAAAAAATCGAAAAAATTGTAGATCTACAATTGTTTTGATCTACAAGCTATGAGCTTGTAGATGGGGGTCCGCGGCCAAATACATATCATTTTGGGGGTCCTTGAGATGAAAAGGTTTGAGAACCACTGATATTATAGTTATTTTCCAAAAAGACTGAGCAAAGGTTTGAGTTAAAAATGTTATAAATATATTATTAAATGATATATAGGTCTTTATGGATTAACACTCATGATTTTACTGTGTAGCTTTAGTTGAGCGAAGCAGAGAGAGACCAGGGAAAGATATTCACACAGGCGTCCCTGTCTCCACTTCAGGCTCTGCCACAGGATATTGCAACTCCTCTCTTTAAGAAAAGCAATAACAACTCACATTTCATCTGAAGCTGTCTTGTGAAGGTGTGGCAATGAGATAACTGCTTTCCATCTTCCAGCATTGTCTGTGAAGGAGAGAGAGAGAAAAACAATGTTGCAGAGGAGGACACTCTGCAGCAAAAAATGTTCTTTGGAATTTATAGAACAAGGAAAAATAAACAAATTACTGAACAAAAATGTGTAGATTGAGAATGCAACAAAAATAAATAATAATAAAAATACAAACTGCGTTATTTTCATTGTCATTTGGCAATTCTTTTTAGAATTTGCCATTTATGGTGAACTGACCATGACTGAAAGCATAGAAATTAGAAATTATTCAAATAGGAAGGGTTTCCAGATTGCTATGCTAATGCGGGCGATTTGTATTTGAAAGTGCAAAAAGAAAATCTGGCCGTGCCTCTGTTCATTATTTGACTGCTCATGGTGAAGTTTAATGAACTTTTTGTTTTGTAGATGTGTGCTAAAACACACATCTACGTTTTCTTCACATCAAGGTTTACATTTGTAGATATTATTGTATGTAGATATGTAGATACAAAAAATACAGAGCTATTTTACTCAAATAATAGACCATGAATCCATCCACAGAAAAGTAATATTACGACACATGATTACAATCACAGTGAATGTGCTTGCTCACTCCTCACTGACATCTATCTGTAAAAACTGCCCTTTTGTGGGGGAGGGGTGGTCCTCACGCCACACACACACACCACATGTGTTATTGCTGGCGTGGCTGCACGAGTGCATGTGTCTTCGGTTGAGGAGACACTGACAATGTGTTAGAAGAGACTCCCACGGCACACAAACAATTAATGATGACAAGTTAAATTTTTTGATACGGCAATCTTCACCCGGAGCAGCCAGGCCAGACGAGTTGAGGAAGTCACCTAGCTAATAGATGCCACATGATATTAATGTGCAGAGGCACTGCCTCTAACCTGGCAGCCACGGGAAATCAATCACCGCCCCGGCATTACTTTCTTCTGACAAATATGCTCTCACCAGCCAGGTAGCGGAGCTAATGGCCTCCAAAGTATTTCTGTCAAAGCCAGCTCTCCTATTAATTATTCAGTCACCCATGCTCCTATGCAGTGGTGATACCTTACAATATTTACTGCGCTGCCTCTTGCCACTGGCATTACAAGAGGCCACTTTCCATCTCGCTTGATGTTCCCGTGACATGGCGAGTTCCTTTAACATGAACGATGATTTCATTTGCTTCCTGTTCCTATCCTTTGCCGCGTGGCAACCATGGATGGAGCTCCCAGCATAAGCGAAGAGACAATAATGTTATTTAATCCCATATCAAGAAACACCCGTGTGTGCAAAGGTGCGTGAAAGCCGATGCAGGATTTGTGTTGTTGTGTCTAAGTCATTAATGAGTTAGGCAGTGTGTCATCCATCCCTGTACAACTGATATAGTGGGGCCATTAGGGCCAAGGTGGCCTTGGAGGTATACTCTCAAAGTCAATCAAATACATTCGGATTGAATTGAAAGAGCTAAATTCAAGAATGGCATGGAGGGAGTTCACATACAGTATATATCTTCTTTTTTTAATTAAACCTCTAGATATAATAATATGCATAAATCATCATGCATAAATAACGGTGATGTGAGATATATATATATATATATATATATATATATATATATATATATATATATATATATATATATATACACACACACACACACACACACACACACACACACACACACACACACACATACATACATACATACATACAGGGGTGTAAAGTAACTAAGTACATTTATTTAAGTATTGTACTTAAGTTGAGGATTTTTCACTTTACTGGAGTATTTCCTATTTTCCTATATAGCCGATCTACAAGCTCATAATGTGTCGCGATCAATGAGTCGCGATGCGACACATTATGAGCTTGTAGATCCGTTATTTTTTTAATGTTTATTTCAATGTATTTAATTTTTTTAATTTTATAATATATATATGTTTTGTATTGTTGAATATTCAACTGCTAAAGCATCAGCGATAAACAAATCACACACATATGGTGAAGAATCCAGCTGCAGTCAGACAACAACTGGCCCACCACCACGCTTCATATGGACTTCTTTAAATCCCCTCCTATTTTACGCCCACATGGAGGGGGGTGGGGGGGGGGGGGTAGGCTGGGGTTAGAGAACAGAGCAGAAGGAGGGAGAGAGAGGGAGGGAGGGAGAGGGAGGGAGAGAGAGGGAGGGAGGCAGGGCTGAGGAGGGAGGGAGGAGAGTGAGAATCTAACTGGGTCACGTGGGACATCCTGCTAAGTATGCAGTGACGTGGGCAGAGAGCTCCGTCAGTGTAGCGGTCTGCCTGACAGGCAGCCTCCACCACAGCCCCAGCAGCTGCTTCTAAGAACAACAGAGAGAGCTGGGAGGACTATAGAGGAGAGGAGAGAGAGAGAAAGAGGAGATCAGAAAAAGGAGCAGGACTTTGACACACAAAGAAGGACGGGGGCTGGCGGGGGGGGAGAGAGAAAGAAAGAAAGAGACCTGGGTGGGTGTTTTTTTTCTTCCATCCTGTCAGGACTCGGGGGACCTGCAGCATGCTTTTACACTGACCCTTGGAAACAGATCGAGCCCCTCTCTGCATACGAGGAGGGAGTGGATTTTGTTTTCTCTCCCCTCTCTCTCTCCCTGCACCTCCTCCTCATCAGCCCTGCCTAGCGATGTGAGGGACTATACAGCCGCACTCTTTCTCCTCTGCTGCCTCCTTATTTCCTTTGGAGGAGGCTGTGTGACTCTGGATAACTGATGCATGGAGGAGAAGAGGGAGAGACACGCTCGGACACTGATTCTACGTGAAATAACATCTTCAGAAAGGAAGTAAAAAGGGAAAGCTATTGGAGCAGAGAGAGAGAGAGAGAGCGAGAGAGGAAGGCAGAGAGAGAGAGAGAGAGAGAGAGAGAGAGAGAGAGAGAGAGGGAAATATAGAGAGAGAACATTACTGAGAGGAGCTGCCGTGTGTAACGGAACCACAAAAATCAGGAGAAGGAGAAAGGGAGTCAGAGAAAACATCCTAAGGTTTGTGCAGCCAACCAAGCAGCAGGATCTTGGACGACCGTGTGTGCTGTGGAGCTGTTGCAGAACAGATGGACAGCTGCTATGCCAATTGTAATACCTCCAGATATCCAGTGAGGGGGATGTTCATTGTGTGATTATAGAGACCAGAGAGAGAGAGAGGGTCTGGAAGAGGACACTATAATACCCCCAGGTTTTGGAGGAGGAGGAGGAGAAGGCGGTGATGGTGATGGCGTGCCGAGTGTGTCGACACAAGGCACACTCCGCTCACACACACTCCTGTCCACGCCAGCCAGCCGTAAACCCACAGTAGCAGCAGCAGCAGCAGCATGACGAGGAGGTATGCAATAGCCTACATCTCATCAGAAATCCAGAGCTCACTATACTGTACCTATACCCCCGTCTTCTCATCATTCATTTATCTCCTGATGCCACTCCTCTCCTCCTCCTCTACCCCTCCGGTTTTAATCCAGAACTCCATTCATCCATCCATCCGTCCACCCATCCATCCATCCATCAGTCCACCCATCTGTCTGCCCATCCCACCCCATCCGTCCCACTACCCTGCACCACAGGGCTCGTGCATTGCATCGCTCATAAATGCTCCCTCCTTTTGCTCCTCTCTGCATCCAGAAAACCATTTAGACTATAGCTCTGCAAAAACATCACCTGTCAACGTCCGTGCGATTCGCAGCGGCGAACCCAGTAAGATCTGATTGATTCAATTCAATTAGCCGCCGATTTTATCCAATTTATCAGCAACTGCCCCATCTGTGCTTGTTGGCACTTAAGCTCACACATGCTTAGGGATAACCGCTAACTGCTGAGGTGGACGTTTGGAAAACAGCGGTTTAGACTCACCATCTGGGTGTTTCAGTCTGCCCACCAGACTATGAAACTTTAATAGGGTCTAATTTTCGAACTACCCCATAATTTATCGCTGTGGCTTCGCTTGGCGTACCATGCAACGCCGATTCAGTATTTGCCAAGCTCAATGTAAAAAACGAAACCCCAAAACACATGATTTTAAATTCTAACACTTATAATATCACTGTAATACAATATTGACAATACACAAGAGTCCCATGCCTGCTCCACCCTCTTCCATATTATGCCTTAATTGGACAAATTGGTCCAAATGTTGGCTATTCAATAAAACAGCTTCACACTATGAGGTTGTGAGTCATTCTAAGGAGCAGGTGTGTGGGCTGTACGTGGTGGTCTGGACACGATCTGACACGACCTGGCCCTGCCTGGATGATGGTGTGTGTGTCTAGATAAACCACAGCCATATATGCTGTGACACTCGCTGACTCTCTAAATCTCTTAAGAACACAATCCTCCTCTGAGGTCCT